>NC_058413.1:87952116-88104484 GCF_002201575.2 Neomonachus schauinslandi | reverse complement strand
GGAATGCAAGCTGGTGCAGCCACTCTGGAAAACAGTATGGAGGTTCCTCAAAAAGTTGAAAATAGAGCTACCATATGATCCAGCAATTGCACTACTGGGTATTTACCCCAAAGATACAAAAGTAGGGATCCGAAGGGGTACGTGCACCCCGATGTTTATAGCAGCAATGTCCACAATTGCCAAACTGTGGAAAGAGCCAAGATGTCCATCGACAGATGAATGGATAAAGAAGAGGTGGTATATATATACAATGGAATATTATGCAGCCATCAAAAGGAATGAGATCTTGCCATTTGCAACGACATGGATGGAACTGGAGGGTATTATGTTGAGTGAAATAAGTCAAACAGAGAAAGACATGTATCATATGATCTCAATGATATGAGGAATTCTTAATTGCAGGAAACAAACTGAGGGTTGCTGGAGTGGGGTGGGAGGGATGGGGTGACTGGGTGATAGACACTGGGGAGGGTATGTGCTATGGTGAGCGCTGCGAATTGTGTGAGACTGTTGAATTACAGATCTGTACCTCTGAAACAAATAATGCAATATATGTTAAGAAAAAAAAAAAGAAGAAGAAGAAGGTAGCGGGAGGGGAACAATGAAGCGGGGGAAATCAGAGGTGTAGATGAACCATGAGAGACGATGGACTCTGAAAAACAAACTGAGGGTTCTAGAGGGGAGGGGGGTGGGAGGATGGGTTAGCCTGCTGGTGGGTATTGAGGAGGGCACATTCTGCATGGAGCACTGGGTGTTATGCATAAACAATGAATCATGGAACACTTGATCTAAAACTAATGATGTAATGTATGGGGATTAACATAAGAATAAAAAAAATTAAAAAAATAAAATAAATAAAAATAAATAAAAAGAAGTGCCTTGTAATGAGCACTGAGTGATGTAAGTGTTGAATCATGATATTGTACACCTGAAACTAATATTACACTGAATGTGAACTAACTGGAATTTAAATAAAAACTTTAAAGAAATAATTCTATATCCAGCAAAATTATCCTTCAAAAAATAAATGAAAATTGAAGACATTCCCAGATAACCATTGACAGTTCATTGCTAATAGACTTGCCCTACAAGAGATACCAGAAGTGTTCTTGAGTCTGAAATGAAATGAAACTAGACAGTAACTTAGATCTACATGAAATAAAAAGCACTAGTAAAAATAACTGCATATGTAATTATGAAAGACAGTATAAATGTATATTTGTGTATTTACATTTCCTACTTGATTTAAAAAAGAACTGCATAAACAATGGTTTAAAAAACTGGTGTATTTATGGGTTTCTGTTGTAAAATATATAACTTGTATGAAAATAGCACAAAGGAGAGGTGAGGTGACAGAACTATACTGTGACAAAATGTTTATATATTATTGAACTTAAGTTGATATTAATTTGGATTAATAGCAAATTAATTAGATTGTTTTGAGTTAACATGGTAATTGCAATCCCCAGGGCAATCACTAAGAAAATAACAAAAAGTATATTACTTAAAAAATGACAAGAGGATTAATGATGCATACTGGGAAATATATATTTTACACAAAAGAAGACAGTAGTGGAGGAATTGAGGAACAAAAAGAGATATACAACATATAGGAAACAAATATTAAAATAGTAGATATAAATCCTACCTTCTCATAAACATATTCAATGTAGTGACTAAACATTCTAATCAAAAGACAGAGGTTAGGGAGCCTGAGTGGCTCAGTCTGTTAAGCATCTGCCTTTGGCTCAGGTCATGATCCCAGGGTCCTGGGGTGGAGCCCCGCATCAGGCTCAGTGGGGAATCTGCTTCTCCTTCTTCCTCTGCCCCTCCTCCCTGCTTGTGTTCTCATTCTCTCTCTCTCTCTCTCTCTCTCTCAAATAAGTAAATAAAATCTTAAAAAAAAAAAAATGGTTAGCAGAATGGATAAAAAAATCCAACTGTATAGTGTCTACAAGAGACAAGCTTTATATTCAAAGACAAAAATAGGTTGAAATAAAAGAATAGAAGAATAAATATCAATCAAACAGTAACCAAAAGAAAGCTGGAGTGGCTATATTAATACCAAACAAAATAGACTTGAGGACAAAAATTCTTACTTAAGAAAAAAGAACGTTTTGTAATAATAGTCCACTTGGAAGACATAGCAATTTTATACATGTATATATGTATTATTTATTATATATTTATTATATATTTATTATATGCAGGGAGAAATATACAATTCAATAATAACATCTAGAGATTTCAATATCCCATTTTCAAAAATAGGACAATTAGGAAGAAGATCAACAGAGAAATAGGAGACTTGATAAACACTCTAATGAAACTAGAAACAACAGACACCTGTAGAACATTCATTCCACGTAACACTAGCAAAAAGCACAATTTTCTCAAGTGCACATGGAGCATTCTTCAGGATAGACCATCTGTAAAAACAAACCTTAATAAATTTCAAAGGCTTAAATTGTACAAAGTATGTTCTCCAACTATAGTGGATCAAACTTAGAAACAAAATAACAAAAAAGTTAGGGAGATTCACAAGTATAGAGAAATTAAGCACACATTGTTAAATGACCAATGGGTTAGAGAAATCAAAGGGAAATTAGAAAATACTTTGATATAAGTAAAAATGAAAACAGCATACCATCAACTTGTGAGATACAACAAAAGCAGTGCTTAGATGGAAATTTATAGCTGTCAATGCCTATATTTAAAAAGAAGACTCTAGAGAAAGAAGAGCAAATTCAGCCCAAGCACACTGAAGAAAGGGAGTAATAAAGATTTGAGCAAATACACACAAAATGGAGAATCAGAAAATGATAGAGAAAAATAAATGAAAAAAGGTCCTTTGAAAATACCAACACAATTGACAAAACTTTGGTTGGACTAAGAAAAAAGATAGAAGGCTCAAATTACTGAAATCAGGAATTTTGCTGAGGTAGAAGCTATCTACCAATTTTACAGAAATAAAAAAATTATAAGGAAATAATATGAACAATTGTATGCCAACAAATTAGATAATGTGGATATCCATGTGCAAAAGACACAGATGTGCAGAATCAAACCAGCTACTGAAAATTACTCAGTAAGAAATAGAGATTTGAATAGATCAATAATGAGTAAAGGAATTTAATTAATAACTAAAATCTTTCCACAAAGGACAGTCCAGACCCAAATGGCTTCACTGGTAAATTCCACTAAAGGTTTAAAGAAGAAATAATGTCACTACTTTATACATTCTTCCAGAAGTTAGAAGAGATGTGAACACTTTCCAATTCATTTTACAATACCAGTATTACCCTGATTCCCAAACAAGACAAAGGCATCGCAAGTAAAGAAATAATAGACTATTTTGCCTTATGAACATAAACACAAAAATCCTCAACAAAATACTAGCAACCTGAATGCAACAGTATAGTAAAAGGATTATACACCATGACCAAGTGGAATTTACTCCAGGAATGCAAGATTGATTTATTATACAAAAAAATCAGTAAGTATATCATGCTATATTAATAGAATAAAAGAATAAAGCTACAGGATCATCTCAATAGATACATAAAAAACATTTGACAAAATCTAACACCTTTTAATGATAAAACATTGAACAAGCTAGGATTTATTCATCCTGATAAAGAACACCTGTGAAAAAACCCACAGATAACATCATACTTAATAACAAAACACTGAGCGTTTTCCCTCTACAATCAGGAACAATATAAGATTGTCCACTCTCACCATTATATTCAATATCATATTGCAGGTCCTACACAAGACAATTAGACAAGAAAAAAGAAACAAATGACATCCAGATTAGAAAGGAAGAAATAAAGCTTTATCTATTTACAGATGACACGAACTTTTACATAGAAAATCCTAAGGAATTCACAAAAAATTTTGGAGATAATAAGCAAGTTCAATAAAATTGCAGATACAAGATCAATATACAAACACCAATTATATTTCTACACAGTAAGGAAATTCAAAATGAAATTAAAATCACTTCACTTACAATAGCATAAAAAATATATAAGGATTTTCAAAAAAAAATCCTTATATAAATATAAGGAAAGGATTGCAAAACTTATACCTGAAAGCTACAAAACTATTGAAATAAGTTAAAGAACATGTAATAACTGTAAACCATCCCATACTCATTGATTGGACAATTTAGTATTGTTAAAATGACAGTATTTCTTAAACTGATTCAATACAATCCCCAATAAAATTTCACCTGCATTTTTGCAGAAGGTGACAAGCTGATCCTAAAATTCGTATGATAATGCAATGACCCAGGATGCCTCGTTGGGTCAGTCGGTTGAGTGTCCAAGCTCAGGTCATGATCTCAGGGTTGTGAGGTCGAGCTCGGCCCTGGGTGTAGAGCCCGCTTGGGATTCTCTCTCTTCCTCTCCCTCTCTGTCCCTTCCCCCCATATGCTCGTGCGTGCATGCAGATGCGCGCACTTTCTCTCTCTCTCAAAAAAAAAAAACAAAACAGCAACAATCCAGAGGAACCAAAGCAATCTTGAACAATAAAAACAAAGTTAGGGACACACACTTTCTAATTTCAAAAGTTAGTACAAAGCTAAAGTAATCAAGACAGTGTGGTACAAGGCATAAGGATAGACGTATAGATCAATGGAATATAATTAAGAGTCCAGAAATAAACCCTTACACTTACAGTCAACTTACTTTGGAAAAGGACGCCAAGATTATTCGGTGGAGAATAAATAGTCTTTTCAACAAATGGTGCTGGATACCACATGCACAAGAATGAACTTGGACCTGTACATCATACTAACTACAAAAATTAACACAAAAATTATCTAGAACCAAATATAAGAACCCAAACTATGAAATTCTTAAAATTAAACATAAAATAAACCTTTGTGACTAATGGAATAGACATTCTTAGATATCACATCAAAACACCAGCAACCAAAAAAAATAAATAAATTGGACTTGATGAAAATTAAAAATGTTGTGCTTCAAATGACATTATTAAGAAAGTGTAAAGACAACACACAGAAAGGGAGAAAATATTTGAACTAAATTATTGAACTATTTCAAGTTTTATAGCTTTCAGGTATAAGTTTCACAATCCTTTTCTTACATTTATTCCTAAGTATTTGATTTTTTATGCTATTGTAAGTGAAGTTTTTTAATTTCATTTTGAATTTCGTTACTGTGTAGAAGTACAATTGGTGTTTGTATATTGATCTTGTATCTGCAAGTTATAAAGCTGGTAAGAGATTATATATTTATATATTCATTTACAAATATATATACAAATTTTTGAAGAATCTAAATAAACATTTCTCAAAATATGTATATATGTATATATACATGTGTGTGTATATATATATATATATACTAATGTGTGTATACATGTGTGTATATATATATATATACTAATGTTTAACAAGCACATTAAAAAATGCTCAGCATCGGGCGCCTGGGTGGCTCAGTTGGTTAAGCGACTGCCTTCGGCTCAGGTCATGATCCTGGAGTCCCTGGATCGAGTCCCGCATCGGGCTCCCTGCTTGGCAGGGAGTCTGCTTCTCCCTCTGACCCTCCCGACCCTCCCCCCTCTCATGCTCTCTCTCTCTCAATCTCTCTCTCTCAAATAAATAAATAAAATCTTTAAAAAAAATGCTCAGCATCATCAGTCATTAGGAAAATGTAACTCAAGTGGGTTAGCCTGGTGATGGGTATTAAAGAGGGCACGTATTGAATGGAGCACTGGGTGTTATATGCAAACAATGAATCATGGAACACTATATCAAAAACTAATGATGTAATGTATGGTGATTAACATAAGATAATAAAATAAAATAAAACCATATGAGATACCTCTTCATACCCACTAGGATTGCTAAGACTAAAACAAAACAACTGAAACAAAACAAAACAAAACCTGAAAATAAATATTGAAGATGTGGGGAAATTAGGATCCCCATACATTGTTGACAGGATTATAAAATAATGCAGCCACTTTGGAAACCATTGTGGTAGTTCCTCAAAAGTTTAAACATAGCATTATCCTATGACCCAGGAATTCCACTCTTAAATATGTTCCCAAGAAAAATAAAAACATATGTCCATCAAGAATTTGTACATGGATATTCACAGCAGCATTATTCAGAGTATCCAAAAAGTGAAAACAGCTCAATATCTATGAATGGATATTCAACTTATGAATGGACAAGCAAAATGTGGTTCATCCATACAATGGAATATTATTTGGCCATTAAAAAGCAAGAAGTATGTGCTAAGACATGGATGAACCTGGACAACATCATGCTAAGTGAAAAGAGCCAGTCACAAACAGCCACATGTGGTATGATTCCATTTATCTGAAATGTTTAGAATAGTCAAATTCATAGAGACAAAAAGTAGATTCATGGTTGCCAAGGACTGCTGGGGGAGGTGGCTCACAAGGAGGTGTTCCTTCTGGGATGGATGAAAATGTTCTAAAATTAGACAAGGATGATGGGGTTTGTACCACACTGTGTATTTACTAAACACTGACTAGTATATTTTTAAAGGATGAATTTAATGGTCCACGAGTTATATCTCAATAAAGCTGTCATTTTTTAAGAGTGCTTATCATCAAGAGATTTGACTGGGATGAGTGACCACCCTCATTTGCATAGAACTGGGATGTTCTTAGAACTTGTGACTTCCACAGTTAAAACCGAGAAAATTCCAGGCCAATAGGTATGTGTGTGTCACTCTGGCTCAAAGGAGGAATGCTTGAATTCAGATTTGGAGGGTAAGAAGGAAGGATAGCTGATGTAGTGGAAAGTGCACACTCTAATACCTTGCGATAAAAGGCACGGATGGGTTAAGGGAACAGAGGACCAGTGATGGGGTGAGTTTGGTTTGAGCTGAGGCTGGACACATAGGGTTCAGGCTTGCACGCTCTATAGGTGTTTAGACATCGAGCTCATCAAATATGACAGTCTCCATAAGAACTTGGAATCTTACTGCTCTGGTCTTCCTCAGGGTCGGGGAGAGTGGCAGGCCCTTGGAAGGCATACGACAGATGTTTGGGGACAACGTTAAGTCCAATATTTTGCTTTCTGGTTTGTGGTTCGATGCTGTGCAAATGGATGTTTCACTGTTTCCAGCTCCAGGTTCCTCTTTCATTTTTCACTCTTGCCTGTTGCCTGTCAGCTAGAGAGACTCGTCTCAACTTCACAGAGCTGAGAGGAGCCCAGACGGGTGCTTCTCAAAAACCAGGACACCAAAGGGGTGACTGTGCTCTCAAAGGAGGAAAGTGACAACCAGAGCTAAGAGTTTTTGGCTTTTAATTAAGTAACTTATGCCTGAAACTGGCAACAGCTTATCTGTTCTCCACACCTCCCTTAAATTACCATACGCCTGCCTCTTACTGCCTGGCAGAATGGCAGAACCTGTGTTGTCAGGAGACCAAAAGCGACTCCTGGGTAGTGAGTTGAGCAGATCCATATGTCAGTAGAAACATGAGAGAGATAGACAGGAGGAAACACTGAAAGACAGGGGAACAGAGGTAGGAAAAACAAAAACAAAAACAAAAAAACCCACAACCCTGAGAGTTGAGGAAAGAGGAAGAATGAAAAGAATTCTAGGAAGTACCGTGCACAGAGAGGCCAATGGAGATAAGTCACGAGGAGTAGAGAAATCTCCAGGAAAGCCCAGGAAGGATGAGACTTACAAAGAGAATTACTCTCTCTAGACAGAAGACTGCCTCAAATCCTTGCCCCCACTGAGATTCAAATGCAGGCAGCCCAATCACTACAGTGTTGTTCCTGAATTCCCCAGGCTCTCCTGGAAATTGCTGATGAGACTGGCATCAGACCCGACAAACAAAAATCACACCCCCACCTCCTTCAAGCAGTGCATTCAATGTGGCTTTCTTCTCCTCTGCCCAATTATCCTATTTGCACTCAAAAGGAAAGTTGTACTTGAAGGCATATTAGAAAATATTTATTTAGAATGTTATTTACCACGTTGTGCCAAGATGACAAGGGTAGGTAATAAGTAGGGGACACTTTCTTTAGAAAAAGAAAAAAAAAAGAAAATTTAAACGGTAGCATCAAAGGCAGCATTTCTATTTCAAAACACAAGAAAATAACCTTATAATGAGGAGTCATAGAGGGACTGAAGAAGCTGCTGTTACTACATATCCATCTTCAAAACCCCATTGTTCTAGTTGAAAGGGAGAGCACCAGAGATGGAAAGAGTCAGTAAATTAGAAGAAAGGAGAAAAGTATGAATAAGTTATGCTCCCTTAAAGGCACATAGGCGAGATGCAATTCATATTTTAAAAAGGGATCTTTCTGCTGTTATTAAAACTTAAAGAACTTTGCAAAGCAGCTAAATTACTTTGTACCATTTATTCTTGTAAGCTTACTTTCTCCATTTCAATTTGTAGCATGAGACCAGAGGAAAAGAGGGGTCAGGTTTTCCTTTGATTTTTGTTACTTTACTTACCACGTTTCTTGTATTTTTTTTTCTACCCTGGTACATTTGCATCTACACTCACACATTCTCTTTAGAGAGCAAGCGCATTTTCTTAATTTTGTTTTCATTGCAAAGTCTAAACAAAATGTTCTATAACTTTTTCTAAGAAGAATCAACAAGAGCCAGCTGACAACATCTGGCTACTTCTCCCCTCCCATCCCCATTTATTGAGAACTGCTCTGCACTAGCCATTATACTTGGCACTTCTACACTACCTCACGTAAGGGGTTCTTTACCCCTGGAAGGGTACAGGGTCCTTTGTCATTCAGGGTTGGTTTTTTTTCTTTTTCTATCATGGACTTTTATTGAAGAAAATGAATCACCTCCTACCCCTTGCACTGCCAAGCTGCCATCTCTTCACCTGTTCTGGAAGGACTTTAGACTCTTCTTTGCAGAAGTGGTTTTCAGTTTGGTCCTCAGAGAAGCAGCATCAGCAACTACTGGGGACTTATTAAAAATGCAAATTTTCAGGCCTCATCCCATACCTACCAAATCAAAACTCTGGGGGGTGGGCCCTGCAAGCTGGGATTCTTGGGCACGCTTAAATTTCAAACAGTTGCTCTTTGGATGAACGGCAAGGCAAGCCACCAACCCAAGCTCTAGTAATGATTTCTTGTTAATATGGACTTGGAATTAAGCAGATTTCAGAAAGTTCAGAAAGTGGGTGCAAAGGGAGAGGAGACACAGAAGATGGAATAGGGTGGCTCTGTTTGGATTTACTCACCTGAAAAAATTTAATCAGGGATCTATCAGGAAGCCCAGAGAAACCAACTCCTGTAACATATTTCTACGCAGCAGCATGAATCCTTTGGGAACTGTGACCCTCTCCATCATGGATGACTAGAAGACAGGTACATTAACTTCGTGATTTAGAAAATTCCATGACTCTCAGTTGCTGACTGAATTAGCTTCATCCTCTCCCTCTCCAAAGACTCCCATAGCTTTATAATCTTCCCCTTCCTCAATGGAAATGCAAAGGGAATGCTAGATCCTGGAGTTTATATTGCATACTATATGGTTAGACTACATAAAATTGCTGGTCATTTAAAATAAATGTGCCATACTGGGCATTGCTTGGAATTTAACTGACGTTATCTTATGAAAAGAACACTGTTCTCTGTGTATGAAATAACCGGATATGGTTTTCCAAATCAGCAATGGCAACAGCTATGATGCTTTTTCACAACCGGGATAAGGAAAACAGAGCTATAGAAAAAAAAGGAACGAATTTGATCCAGCAATATGCAGTATTACCTACACTTAGGATGTTAACATCTCTGGCTTTTTATATGCCTGTACTATCTGATGTGCTTCTATTTCTGCTTCTCAGACCTTTGTTCCTACAGCAGAATCAAACACATACAAATAGTAAGAAGGTGCTGCAACGCTTGACGGATCCATTAATGCTATCCTGCTGCTAAGCCCATTCTTTTCCTGCTGATTATCTTTGGAGACCAGGAACTGGAATGGAAGTCAGAGAACTGGGAGGTGGGGAAGGGAGGCTGCATTCTAGAGACTGTTGATAAATGTGCTTCCAAATCATGCATCAGGAAGAGAGCTGACAGCAGTGTTACCCTGTATGTCCCCTTTGTTCCCACAAGCTGTGACTATCCCTTATAGATTTTTCCTCACCTGGTATGGCCCAAGACATATCATGGGTAGTTTAGCTACAAATTAAATCTCAGTGATTGTATGCTTGTGGCAGCAAATTTTTTTTTAAGATTTTATTTATTTATTTGAGAGAGAGAACAAGTTGGAGGGGGGGCAGAGGGAGAAGCAGACTCCCCGCTGAGCAGAGAGCCCAATGTTGGACTTGATCCCAAGACCTGAGATCATGACCTGAGCCAAAGGCAAATGCTTAAACAACTGAGCCACTCAGGCAACCCTGTGACAATAAACTGTTTGAGTGGTAGTGCATTTGGGCAACCCAAAGGGGTAAAAGGTTTCTTGATTCATGGATGGGCTGTCTGTCTTTACATTTTCCTGTGGCTTCCCTTTCATATTCTTTTCATACAGGTTCCCATACTTAAGAACACGTGAGAATCTTAGAAAAGATTGTTAAGTAAATTTTATTCGTACACGTATGACAGGTTGGGTTTTCTGGGAAGCAGAGATTAGCATGAAGTACTTACTAAGGAAGTACTCTTGAGCCTCCTATGTTCCCACAGCAATGTTTTGAGAATTAAATGCAATAATGCATCTAGATTTCAGCACAGTACATAGTAACAATCCACTGAATATTAGCTATTATTTACTCAAAAACTTTGGATTTCTGTAAATGAGTAAATTTTGCAAACCAACAGGCTTGACTGAAGAACTAAGGAAGGTGGACTTCGTGTTCCCCTTGAGCCCTGGATCTTTGGGCCTTCCCTGTGTTCTCAAGAAGTTCTAAACTTCAGTTATTTTTGGATTTGAACCATCATTTTGAATAGTACTACTCACTCAGCTACAGTGAGAAGACTAGAGTTGTTTCCTTTGGGAAGATGACCTACTTACACCTATCTCAAGCCACTCATTTTTGTCTATTTTTTGTTATCACATTACTGAAACAGAGCTCATGGGATAAATTGTCTTAGGCTTCATTACCAGTGAAATTACATCAATGAAAACCTCTGGAATTGTTATGCCTATTGACTTTTTTTACTCTGGCACTCATTCTTTCCTCTCTTGCCCCCCAAAGCAATAATGAGATTTCACACCTGGATCCTATTTAAATATCTGTGATTGATTAAATGGACAATGGTTTTCTATCTCAGCCATTTGCAAGTTAATAGTATGTCAGGACAGACTGTATAAAGATCAGATATTTTGGCCTAACTAAACATTGCATTCATCCAAGGAGAAATCCCCAAGCATCCAATTCAGGGTTGGATTGCTTGAGAAAGGCAGTCGTCAGTAGAGACTTGATAAGTAATTTGGATGACGAGATGAAGCTGAATAAGACACATTACTGAAACCTCATTCCAATTTCTTGAATCATAATATTTGATATATTTATGAAGCACATGTAAATCATCAGAATCTTTCCATTTTTAAGATTCAATTTCATAGATTATTTATGAATATCTTATTACAGAATCCCATTTATATCTCCATTCGATTTCCAGCTAGGCAATTGTATAGTTCACACTACATTATGTCTTACAAAATTTCACTATGTGTAAGTAGATGCACCCTCTCCACCCCTTTCCCGTGTGTCTACTTAAGGCATTTTCTGGTTTGGAAGAAGTGTCTCTCACCATCGGGTATAGAAGGCAGTGGAGGCAAGTAGAGACAGAAAGTACCTAGAAGTATTTTTGTCCCAGAAAGTCATAAATGGTAAAAAGAAAGCAACCACCTAGGAAAAATAACAATGTAATAATTATTTGAACTGCGTTACCTACCTACTAATTATGAACTATATACCTACTATGACTGAGAATCTGCTAGGTGCTAGGGATAGAACTTTAAACATCACAGACATAGTACCAGCCTATGGTATTGGATGAACCTATGCCAAGTCTTGGGCATTGTCATATTATTATTTCTAAGAGATTTTGATCTCTTGCTCTCATGCATTTGATGACAGCATGTGGTTTTTCTACATATGGTCTATGTTTACATTTGCATAAGGTATACAGGTGGCTCTTACCTGCTTGATTAAGCATCAGATTTCTGGCCTGGAGAGTAAAACTAGAATGTGAACTCCTATGAAATGTAACTAACCCAGCAGTGATGAATTTGTGTGTGTGTGTGTGTGTTTGTTTGTTTTTTTGTTTTTTTTTACATGGGTCTTATCTTGTTTTCAAGTTAAGGCCCATCAATGCCTTTGAATAAGCATATAACTTCAAAATTTGATGACCTTGGAAAATAACACCCATCTGAGTGTGTAAGTTTCAAAGAATTTGTCCAAAGCATGCTATGTGATTTGTTAATGATCTCCTGTTTAGCCAGGAAATTGTAACTAATTTCTGGAGAATTTCCACTTCTGTTCAATGAGGCAACCAGAGAATAGGACCCCTGATACCACAGTATTTGTGCCCAGTGGAAGTACACATATCTGTAAACCTTGATTATTTTTATCATGTTTATAATTCATATAAATATATCTCATCCACCAGTAGTCTATGGTTGCCTATAACCAGCTGTTAAGATGGATTAATTACATTGCATTTTCATAAGAGTAACACTGTTTGCATGTCCCTCAAGCAACCCCAGAGACGCAAGCTGTCTAATTTCGGATGCTGTCTCCCCTTGGACAGACCACACACAGTCTTATTTAAATTTTGAGACTATAGTTTTCATTGAATTCCCAGTGAGGCCTCACTCATTCCTGCTTAATGATGGTGATGGGAAGTGACCCAATTCTGAGGCTCTGAACATCATTCCCTTGAGAATACAGGCTCCAATCTACAGTTCAGATGGGAAAATGGGACCAAGATAGAGAGTTAACTTAGAGTTAGCTATCTTGTGTATTCCTCTATCATAAAAGATAATTCATATCAAAGTCAGGTTATTGATTTTTGGCTTCATAGCTGATTCTAGTCCTTATTTCTAAGAAATGAGATTAGAACACATGCTTCTTTAATTAATATGCTTACCCATGGTCACTGACTGACATCAGACCATAGTACAGTGCCCAAGTTTACAACTGACTGCTTTAATGTACAAAGCAGAACCATCTGATAGATTTCAATATACAATATGATGAGTTTCAACTACTTTCAACAGACCATGGCAAGCTTCTGGGAACAGAATGCTAAACAAGATCAACCATTACCATCAAGGACTTTACCACTTTAAGGACTTAAAACGTCATAATGGCAGGCCAAACCGGATAAATGCTAGAATACAGTCGAGGTCTAAACACGTTTCTGAAATCAATTTCCTCTTCTCTATTGCTATTCTCATCCCCCTCTTTTGTAGATACACTTTTTCTGTCTCATCTGGACTCTTATCCCTTAACTGGACCTCCAAACGCATCTGCTTGCTTCCATACTCCACTCTAAACCACCTTCCACATATTCAGCAGAATATTTATCTTTATAAAACATGCAGATGTAGCCCTATTGCCTCCACATCTAGACTTCTTCAGTAGCTCCTCCTTGCCTAGGGGATAAAACCTCAACTCCTTTGAATGGCTTCCCAGGTCCTTTCTGATTTGGCTCCTGTCTGCCTATTTAGCTACACTTTCCTCCCTTTTCCCAGTTACTCCAACTCTCCAGCCACACAGAATTACTTATGCTTTCTCACCTCATACCTTTCCACAAGCTATTTCCTTGGCTTGGATTGCTTTTCTTGCCCTTCTTTGTCATTTGAATTCCTAATCATCTTGTAAACTCAGCTCTAACAGTGCTTGCCCAGTATTCCGTGGCTGGAATTGGATGAATATAGAACCTGTGCCTCTCTCTATCATAGCCCTCAATATCCTGTGTTGTAAATACTGGTTTATGAGTGGAAATATGCATAGGCACTGGCAGTAAGATCCTTGAAAAGATGAACCTGTCGTATTTATCTTTGCATGCCCAGGGTTTAACACAGTCCTGTATGCATAGTAGGTACTCAGAATAGTTGGTCGAACAAATGAGTGACACCAAGTTCAGTGGAAAAAGTGGTTACCACTGACTGAAGTCTTCAGGGAGAGCTTTGGAGAGCATATACTTGGGTTGGTCCCTGAGAAGAAAGATTTAAACAAGCAGAAGTGAGAGTAGGTTATTGCTGGAAGGGCATACACCATGTAGAAAGGACCCTAGCTGACACTCAGCACCACCTTTGGAAGGACTTTTGGAGTCTGGTGTTAGCTTGATTCATTAAGGGTGTCTCATGGCTAATCAAACTAATCCTGATTCTTCAGGCAGCTCATGCCTAGAAAACCTCAATTGCAAGCCAGGAAAGCTTGGTGAAGGGCTGATAGTTTGGGGTACTTCAAACGCCATTATGGAAGCAGCATGTTTTGCCCTGCCTTCTTGGCTAGATCCCACTCCTCAGATGGAGACACAGTTTTGTTCTAGCTCATTTCCCTTCATCGTAACTCTTAGACTTCCCACCTAATGGATAAAGCTCTGTCTCATCAAACGATTTTTTTTCCAGTTGGATCTAAAATTATTAGATGGGTGAAAATAGCTGTTTAAACTGACTATTGGCTACCGAATTAGAGTTGATCCTGGAGAGAGAAGCCTCATTATTAACTTTCTTTAAAAAAGAAAAAGAAAAAACTTACAGCAGGGGTATTGACTTTATTCTCTCACTTTAAGGACTTGGTTGTTTTGGAATCTGGAATCTCAAGAGTTATTTTGAATCATTTGCTTACAGGAGTCAGCCTTGAGAGTCTGTGATGTGGTTTCAGAAGCTGAGCAGTGACAGGCTTTGATAATTCCAAATAATGACTTGAACAGTGTCTATACAGATAGAAGAATGCAGGAAGCTGAAATGCTACCAAGATAACTCATGTAGATAGACCATTGGATGTTCTAGAATCCAATTTTTTTTTAATCAGTTAATTTGCAGGTTTATTTCCTAACTGGTCCAGAAAACTGCTTCTAATCTGAAATTCACAATAGCCAAAGTCATGAAAATATCATTTTACTAACAATTTAATTGGAGACTAACTATAGTTTAGATGATAGCTATTGGAGTGTAGCCTTTCTTCCTCACCAGCACAGCATAGCATTTTGGATACCATCAACTACAGTTCTGAGAAATCACATGGCCAGCACAAAAAGAGAAGAAATAAAGATATTCAAATGCAGCGAAATTGACATTTTCTTGTTTCTCCCGTATGGATGTCCCTTCCTTTCTTTGTAGATGATTTTCACTCCCCTAGAGTGCCTTTTTACTGATTCATGTTCATTTTTGCCTTCAGGATCCGGCACATTCATCCAGGCCTATACTTTGAAGGCCTATAATAGACATGGAGGACACAGCAATTCATTCACTCATCCTTTCATTCACTCACTCATTCATTCATTCTTTCATTCAACAAAGTTTTAATGTTCACCTGCCATGTATAAGGTATGGTTCCTACTAACAAGGAAATTGTAATGCATAAAGGAGAGAGAAAAGAATGCCAGTAATATCAATTGGGAGATTCAAGTACTATGCCAGGAATATGATTTTTTTTACAGTGACTCCTAAGGAAGGATGTGATTGCATCTAACCATGTTGTGGAGAATGGGATGAGTGTCAAGAGAGGCTTCTACTGGAAGCATCTACAAATTGCCCCAACCTGCTGAGAAACTGCACAGATATGATTGGCCACCTGTATATTATTTGGAATATATTAGCTTCCTCTTGGTTCCTGTCTTATTTCTGTTTTACAGCTAAAGAAATAGAAGTGTAAAGTGGTTAATTAATTAATTCTTTCTGATTTCCTTTTTCCATGTTTAGATTGCAAGTGCCTTGTAGGTAGGGTCTATCTTTTTTTCTTTCTGTTTTGTTGTTGTTGTTGCTGCTGTTGTTTACTTTCAAGGTCCCATAAGGCCCACTATATTTTGGAGTCCAAGTAATTGCTCCAAAATAGTTATTAAATAAATATTTATACATACACAGTCTCCTAGTTTTGATCTCAGTTTTCTGAAAAATTGACTCCGTTTGTCAACTCACTGTAGAAAGGTAGTTGCAAGTGAACTGAATAAGTCCTGACAGCTACTTTCTGGGACCCAGTCTTTCTGTCACTAGGAATACATTTTTCCCCGATGATTGGAAAAAGAGTAGCACCACTGTCTAGTTCATTGGTGCTAATCCTCTTCCCGTGGGGAAGATAAAATACATTATGCACGTACACAAAATTGTGCGTACACTTCCATGGTGTTGAGATACTCACGCTCCCTCTCTCCCTATGCCAGTATTTTATGGGTCCTTCTATATAATGAAAAAAATGTGTTTTGGGAGTGAAGAATGAGGGTTCAAATCTCATCTTTGGTGTGAACTAGTTGGTTGTCATTAGATGTCACCTAATAGCTTTACACTGAGTTTCCTTTTCTCTGTAAATTGAGTAATCATAGATTCTCCATCTCCTAGATTGTTAGTAGATTAAACTGAGATAAAGTATAAGAGGAGGATATGAGACACTAAATGTGTATATTATTATTAGACATACTACTAATAATAAAAGTGAAGAATATTTATGATATTACTGCAAAGTAGTTTATTTAAAAAGAGGGCAGTCTGGTTGGAAATCTTCCCAGAAGAGCCACAGAAAATATGTTTGGGTCAGAAATAAGGCTGACCCTGATTTCAATTAATGAAACCACTAAGCTTTTTTTAAGAAATCTGAAACGAAATCTAATTGACTTATTTTTAACCATTACTGAGTTGTAAAAACGTACCCTCGTCATGTGTTCCTAGAGGTACATTCATTAGAGTTCTAAGAAGTCAAATTCTTTGCATAAACAAAAAACAGTATAGGTCTTTTCAAGATTTAACATACCTGCTCAGAAATATCCTAACAGAGAATGCCAAAGCAGGGATTCATGCTATTGCTTTACAGATTTTTATTTCCTCCTAATTTTTAATGTCAACTTGCTGCTAGAGATGGACAGACCTGGGAACTTTGCAGATAGCTCCAATCCCCTGAGCTCGCTTGACAATCACCCGAGGAGGCAATCCTCCCAGAGAGACTGGTAAGCAGTCTGCTCTTAGCACCCAGCAGCCTATAGGACAAAAAATTACAGAGATTTTAAAACAAAGATGATTTGCATATTTACCCTTTAAATTACAAATATTCTCTAATTAGGCATATGTCATCTGCAAAACTGCAAACCAGAAAGAGAAAACATATGCATTTTCTTCTGTTCCTTGACTTCTTCCCATCTTCTCCTTACGCTCCTCCTACTTAAGCTGAGTTTTGATCTATGATCTATGATAAACCTCCTTGAGCACTTGGTCAGACGCCTGGCCTAGAGGGAAAGAGAATAATTCAAATTGAATGAGAACCCGGGCCACCCAGGAATCCTTCTGGGCAAGAGAAATCTAATTGTATGTCATTTCTAAATTCTGACTCATTGCAGCAGCCTGAGAACAACACCACAAAAAAATCGATAGGCAGATATAGTGAGTTGAGAGATAAATAGCACAAATAAGGAGGCAGACATGCAATAAATACAACCATTGATGTGAAGCCCCTCTATATACACAGCAGCCCAAGTTGGTTGGACATGGAGGCCCAGCTGTTAGTTAGACAGGAGTTCTGTAGGTAGAGAAGAGGTAATTGGATACAGTAGGTAAAAGGATTGACCTGGCCACTTATACAAATGTCTACTCCCCATTGGCATTTCAAAGAATGGATGCCCCGAGACCCAACTCCAGTCTGTATGTACCATCCATCCACCTGTAAGGAGGTCTATGAATCATGTTTCTCCTGACAGCCTGCTCCATCACTGTATTTGACAGCTGTCAATCACAGGCTCCCCGAGGAACCTACGTTTGGTATTATTTTCTGATATTTATCAAATCCGGTCAAACCACGGACTCTCCATGAAAGTGCAGACGCAGATTGCAACCACTCGATTGTATTAGAGCCCCACACAATTTGTTTTCCATTATTGCTCTGGTGAAGCTTTCTTCCATTAAAAGACATCAGAGTGGACTATTTTTAACCCTGAGAATTGACACTGCATACTAAGAGGTAATGAGCTTTGCTCAAACTGCAGTCTTTCCCTGTGCAATGGTGATATCACTCCTCATTCTATACAGGAGGCAGGCCTCCAGTGTTGCCCCTCCTGTGTGAGCTAACCTGTCTACTACAGTGTATAATGGGAAAACTGAAACCCCTGGGGGTGTTGAGGCTGCCAAGAAATTGAAAATGGATCAAATACCGTTACCTTGTCAAGAAGATTTTTTTAAATTTATGTGGAGTAATAATATCTTTTTTTTAATGCCTTTCCTCTAGCAGAATCCCAAAGTATTTTATGAGCTGTGTACATCATGTGGGGAAATCACTTTGCATGGCCATGACATACAGCCATCTCTATAAGGGTATATGCAAGGAGACAGGTAGAGCCCAAGCCAAGTACTGCAATATCCCCAAAGTGGTGTGTCGCAGAAGCATGTTCCTGGAATGACTATTGGCCCAAGGATTTGTTGTCACTCTCCATATGCTGTTTGAACCTTTAAAATAATTTATGCTGCTGCCTGTGGAGGATTCTTGGTTTCTCTCTGGGGACTGTAGGTTTCCTCCCAACTTTTATGCACCTTTTCAAAGCCCCCTTTCTTTATATGAGGCTCATTGGCAGGCACAAAGTAGATACAATATCCAGATGTGGCCAGCTTTGGTGAGAAGTCTTTTTTTCTTACCGGAAAGGCATAGCAATCCTGTGAGGTGGAGAGAGTGGGTCTATTGTTGTCCTATTTTACAGTTCTGGAAACTATAGAACATATATGTTCATAGGACAACAGATTTTTCCTTCAGGGGACAAATGGCAGAGCCAGAACTTAACCTCAGGTTGACTGACTTTGAATCCTGTTCTTATGATCTGGTACCTTGCCTCATAAGACAGGCCCGTTGTAATTCCTCAGTGTCCCTCTGGAATTGCTGGAGTCTAGCGCTTCCCCAATGTGTAGCTCCGTCTCTGGAAACCCATCTCCTCCAACTGCTCAATATGGAGCCTCCTTAACACCCTTAGACACTGATCTAGGGCAGCTGTGACTGATGCTCGATAGTCTCTGCCTCGTGCAGCTAGCCAAGCCGTCAGGTAGTTCCAACTGCAGGATTTTCCTTGTCCATCAATTCATTTGTCTTCTTTTCTTGGTCACTGACTCCCACTTTCAGCTCTTTGTTCTATTGTTCAACATCTTCAGCAATTTCTTTCCTTTTGCACGTTTCAGGTTAATATCCCAGGCCAAAATAGTTGTTTTCCCAGAGCGGACAGAATGTGACATCATGTTTACAATCAAGCCGCGTTCAAGAATCTACACGAAGAAGACAGAGCCACAAAGGTTATGCTTCTCCTCTCTGGTTGACATTCTGCCACAGGGGAGGACAGTGGCATAAGCTGTAGTGCTCAGCTCCTCAGTGTAGGACAAGGTAATGGACACCACAAGGTCTTTTCAAAATGTGGAGAAATTATAATCTGCCTTTTGGGAAATTATTTCTAAAGGGGTAGCTGAGCAGACATGTTCATACACAGGTAGCTCCCAAATTGCCCCCTACCTCTCCCCCTTTCTAGGAACATGGCCCTGGCTCAGTGATCCTTTTAGATTTATGTAATGGGTCTGATATCGGATAGATACTTGACCAATCACAGACATTCTCTAGGATTTTTGAACATCTGGCCAGAAAAGTGTGCTTCTCAGCCATGAGTGTGTGTGTGTGTGTGTGTGTCCATGCTGACTCTAAAATAGTAGACTTGGCAGCTATTGATGACCACCAGAATATGAGCTCCACAGGGCAGAGATCTTTGTTTTATTCACTACTGTATTCCCAGTGCATAGTACAATGCCTGACATATAGTTGAAAGAATAAGTGAAGAAATGACTGTTTCCTGCCATGTGGAGAAAACAGACAAAGAAGGATGAGGCTGATGTGCAGAGAGAGGAATAGAGGTGTTTGGGTCCCTCCATCCAGTTTGTCTAGACGCCCATCTCTGACACTCCCCTTTGCAGGGTTAAGAAAGCCAAGAATGTCTTCTTTTGATTTAAGCTGCTTTGAATTTGGTTTCTATCACTTGCAACCAACAGTGTCCCGGATTGCATGCCTATATGCTCCTACATGCAATTTAATATAATCCAAACCTGTTTGTCTATCTATCTATCTATCTATCTATCTATCTATCTATCTATCTATCATCTATCTATCTGCCTACCTACCCATCTATTTGTTTATTATGAAGGAAAGTAGATGTGCTGTCTGGGGGAGGTTGATGTGACTGGATTGGCACGGATGTCAACATGACCTTGATGTAAGATCTAGGAGTAACTGAAGGGAAAGGTTTTGGCAAATGCATGAGAACCCTATTCCATCTGAGAATAGATGTGACACAAAACGGAACTCTGGTCAAAGGTAAGAGTGACGACAGAGGAATGGTAGGAAAGAACTGAATGGTGGGAAATGCAACCAGGAGTCTAGAACACAGCTGTGCTTAGAATCAAGCTTTCATACTTCTGGGTTTGCTTGTCTTACCTCATCTTTTGCCTCTGTTTCTCTAAATGGGATAGTTTCTTGATAGAAGAAGAAATTTTCAAGAAGCTGTTTGGCATAGGGAATCAAATGCATGTTCCGAGTACTCCCTGGTACCTAGTGCCACCTGATAGAGTTGTAACTGTTGTCCAGTTATTAGAGCTTTCTACACTTCTAATGACATTAAATCCAAGCAGTGGTTTCTGGACCAAATGATCTGTTCTAATTGCCTTGTCTCTGGTCTTGAAGGATGAACCGCATTTTATGGATCGGGGCTGAGCAGAGAGTATCTAGGCTATACTGTGACCCACAGAGGCTCTTGACAGCTGTAAACCCTGCCTCCTCTACCTAACTAATACCACTGAGTGTGCTTTCATGAATATTCCAGAAGTGTAAAGGAGGACGCAATGCTACAAAGCTTTTTTAGAAGGTGCAAACCTTAAAAGCTAAGCACCATTGTGAGATAACGTAAGCGTGTGTGTTTTATGCAGTTCTAAGGACACCACCCAAGTTTCAGAATCCCTACCAAAGAATTCAAAATATCAAGCAATTTGAATCTCCAATGGAACATATGAGGGAAGCAGAAAAAGGAAAGAAGGGGAGGGAGGTAGGGAAGGAGGGAGAAAAGAAGGAAGGGAGGGAGGAAGAAAGGAGGGAGGGAGGGAGGAAGAAAGGAGGGAGGGAGAGAAGGAAGGAGAAAAGAGGGAAGAGAGAGCAAACCTGTACCAGTCAAGTGCAACATTTCTGTGATCACTTTAGCTTAATTGCTGCAATACTATACATTGCAAATCATTTAGCCTAGAAAATCTCCCCAAATCCATCACCTCTTAGATAATTACTGCTTCATTAGGCTGAGTTTATAATGATCCATTTACAATCATGGAATGAATCAGCCCCACCACAGAGAGCAACAACAGAGGCTGATTCTTCCAGTACCTCTTCCTGTCACCCAGCCTCAGGGAGGGCTGCCCTGTGGTACAGAACTGTCACAAAAGATCTGCAGAGTAAACACCGAGTGCCAATGGGGGAAGGGAGCAGAGAGATGGTTACCCAGAGAAAATGTTATGACCAAGAAAGTCATACTAACATCTCTCAATCCTTTAAATAAAACTGACTTGGTTAGCAAAATCACTTAAATTTTTCTCCTTGGGTCTTTTTTTTTTTTTTTTTTTTTTTGCAGCACTGAGGGTTGCTGGAGTGGTGGGGTTTGGGAGGGATGGGGTGGCTGGGTGATAGACATTGGGGAGGGCATGTGCTATGGTGAGTGCTGTGAATTGTGTAAGACTGATGAATCTCCTTGGGTCTTGAAAACTGTGTCTGGTTTCAGAAAAAAAGCTGGAAAGCTCTGACCCTAGCTTGGAAGCATTGTCAAAGGGATAGTCACATGGAGGCCTGAGGCCATTCTAGACAGCAAGACTACCTTTAAGGTAGAACCTGGTGAGAGCAGGGGCTCATGGGAAGCACCGGTGATGGAATGCTTTACTTATTCCATGGATAAAGGAGGAGACATCAAAGAGAAGAAGCAGGAAAAATAGAAGAGTAGGGTTTGATGAAATGGAAAGTAGGAGGCAAATAATGGAAACAGGAAGACAGTTCACTTTCTCAAATCAGATGCAGTAGCCCCAGCATGAGGAGCAAAGTAAGCCCCTAAAATTCCTGACTTCAAGGTCAGATATCCAGAACACCAGGTGACAGAGTGCTTTCCTTTTGGTGCAGGTGAAAACCAGACAGCTTCTACCTTCCACTTTCCACTCAGGCTTTTGAGAAAACTCAAATTATTTCTTTCTCATATACTTCTTGTCTGTCTTCCTTAGCTTGGCCACCCACTGATTCATTAGCTGGTTCTTCCATTCCTTCCTTTCGTTCACACACGTATTCACACTTTTTACTTTGTTATCTACTTGGTATCTACCAATGTTAGCGGACCTTTACAGGTAGAGGGAGCTTGAAATTCTTGTGTCTGGTACACACACTTCCATTCAATGCTTGTTAATCCCTTCTAGTGAACTGGCTCCAGTGAATGACCACTCTGTACAAGGACTATACCTGGCCCCAAGGACCTGGCCCAGGGAAGTGAAGGAAAGGGAATGTTCCACATGCAGGACTGAGCTGAAGTTGACTGAGGGTGGTAAGCCCAGAGAAGAGAGGATTCTGATAGGTATTATAACTACCTTCACGAAATAGAAGAACCGCAACTATTTTATGCTTTATTGTGTGGTTCCATATTGCTGCTGGTATTACTAAAATAGCCAGGCATTGAGCATTTGCTTTGCATTGAGCACTGTACATCATGTTGAGTAATCTTTGCAATAATCCAGTGAGATAAATATAATCCATTTTATAGGTGGTAAAACTGAGGCTTTGGAAGTACATAACTTGCCAAGGGTCAGAAATTATTATGGTGGAGAGCCAGACTTTAAATCTAGGTATGTGTGATTTCAAATGACCAGTTCTTTACCATACTGTTATAGTGATTCACAAATTATTAAGATAACGTGTATGATGTGAAAAACCACAGTAAATCTCCATAAGTAGACAAACTCTTCTCTTCCTCCTTTGCCTTCTTTCTTTTTCAGTTAGAGGTGTGTATTAGAGTTCTCCAGAGAGACAGAACCAATAGAATATATATATATTCACACCATATATATATATATATCTCACAAGGAATTGGAATATGCTCACGGAGGAATTCAAGGAATGATAAGGAATGAAAGGAATTATAAGCAATACAAGGACTATGCTTATGGAAACTGAGAAATCCAACCACCTACCACCTACAAGCTAGAGACCCAGGAAAGCCAGTGATGTACTTCTATCTGAGTCCAAATGCCTGAGACCAGGGGAGCTGACCGTGTTAATCTCAGTCCAAGAGCAGGAGAAGATGAGATGAGAAGTCCCAGTTCAGTAGTGAGGCAGATAAAAAAAGGCAAATTCCTCCTTCCTTGGCCTTTTGTTCTATTCAGATCCTTAATGGATGGGGTGATGTCCACCCACACTGGGGAGATGATTTAAATGTTGATATCATCCAGACACACCCCCCCCCCCCCCCCCCCCCCCCGCCCGCCACACACACACACAGAAATCATTTTGATCCGGGCACTCTGAGTCAGTCAAGTTGACATATAAAGTGATCGAGTTGACAAAAACACTTTTTAAAGAAACACTCAAGAACTGTCTCCTCTCCTGAAGCGGTTACTGTTCCCCTGATTAGAGATACACAAACAGCCACATGATTATTTTTGTGAGGATTTTAGTTAGTAGAAGGCACTTGGTCATTGAACGTGGACTCTTCCTAGAAGGCCTTCAGATTCTTTCTCACTCTGACATTCTATGAGGCTTTGGCAACACTTACCCCCATGTTGCCAAGGTGTGTTTCCAGATTGCAGGTGGCAACCAGTGAGCCACTCTTCCTCTCAGGAATGCTGTAAGCATTCTTTACTAAGGTAATGGGGAGTGGGCATCCATTAGTAAATGCACTTGTGTGTTGAAGGCAAATCAACAGTTCAGCACATCCAGAGTTGCAGACCAGTCAACTTGCCTAAGAGTGAGTGTGTTTTTAATAATCAATTGCTGTTTATTTGACACATGGCTGTCTGGGTAAATTTAAATGATGTGTATTTAGGAACCTTGATATAAACCGCTACCTTAGAAACATAGTCATTTATCAGGGACTAAGTTGTTGTTAATAACCTTCCCCAGGGGAATTGTAGGCAAATGGTTATGTATTTGGTGATACTGGGCCTTCAGTCAGACACGCTGGGAAACTTAATCTTCCATTTCAGAAGAATAATAGGATGTTATGTAGTAGAACAGTGACAGGGTCTGCAAAATAGACTGCATTATTCTCTCAGAGTATTAGGACAGAGGCGGGGCCGGGGTGCACATGAATTTTGATTGGAAATGTGCTAAATTTTACACCAGAAGAAGCCTGATAAAGATGAGGGGCGAGCTCTGTCATGGGAAGAGTCACGGATTGTTCCAGCTACAGGCAAACTTGAAAATCATCTGGTCTAATCTTATCGTTGAACACCTTTCTTTTACTGATGAAGAAACTGCGGGCATAAGGTGCTAAAGTGGGGTGGACAGACGTCCTGTTCAAGGTCTCAGAGTGAGAAATGGAAAAACTCAGGTTGGAGTAACACCAAGACGCCACCCTTCACGGTCTGCAGGCCAGCTCCAGCAGCGATGTAAATACACAATTGAAGGAGCAGTGCTGTGTACATGGCTTAGTGACGTGCTGGGCAATGTAGCCAAGAACTGTAGAGACCCCCTGGTGGCCAGGAGGATGTCAGAGCTTGAAGCAACTTGGTATGACAATGACATCGAAATCACGACAGATGAAACACCGGGGCATTATAGACATAGGAGATGTTGGCACAGACTTGGAATCAGAGCCAGGTAAAGCAGAGCTAGAAAATAGTGTTGATATCCTGGGCAGGAGTGAAGAGAAGTATCCGTGGCAGAGAAAGGAAAGAGGGGGCAGTTGGGAGGGGCCACTCCAGCGTCTGGGTGAGAGGAAGAAAAGTTCTGCCACCTAAAGATCTAAAAACTTGAAGGTTTGAGAACTGCATGGATTTTGTAGCTGCATCTGTCTGGTCAAAGTAAGAGCCGATAATTATAAATCTTTCTGGTTTAGGACTTTTATAATTTTATCCTCATACTTTTTAAAATGTCAACTCCTTTGTGAAGTCTTTTCCAAAATTTCTTATGCTTAGATAGTTTGCATAGCGCTGGAGCACCAACATACTCATTTTCTCTTAGCTTTTCTTTGTGTCTACCTCCTCTGATATTCTTTGTTACCTTATCTGAAAAATCTTGATGACTCTGAAATCTAGCACAATTTTCAGAAAATAATAAGCACTCAAGGTATATCGGGAATAAACACAAGTAAAATACTGAGTATTATGCATGCAGTACTTTCTAGTTAGATAAATGCTTTCACATCAGTTATCTCTTTTAATTCCCACAATTATCTTAAGAAGCAGCTCTAATTATTATTCATAGTTTTTAAATGAGGAAACTTACTCAGAGAGGTTAATTATCCAAGGTGATGCAAGTAGGAAGTGACAAAGATAGGAAGTCTTAGAACTCCCATTGCATCATGCTGGGGGGAAAAAAGGACTAAATAATCTCGGGGAATTGCTTTCAAATTCAAACTTGCTTTGCTTGTGCAGACCCAGCTGTCATGCTAGAATGCAACTAATAAGCAAATGCATGATGACACCTGCTATCTGTCCAGCTGCCTAAGCTAAAACCATCCGTCTTAAGACTATATCCCATGGGGGACAAAGCCTTGAGGTGAGTCGAACAACTGAGTCATGAACAGAGGGTCTTGGGACCATGGAAGTGGGAACTATCAGTTCAGAGTGAAGAAACCTCAGAAATTTTCAGAGAGAGAGAGGCTGGTGTTGGACCAGGACCTTGGAAAATCAACAGGAATCTGGAATGCTAAAAAGAGAAGGAAGGTTTATCCAATTGGATGAAATGATTTGACTAAGAACAAAACAATGTGAATATGTAAACGTGTCTGAGGACTTGCCAAGGGTCTGGGAGGAGGAATGGCAGGTGGGTGGTGGGTCACAGGAGAGACGGGTGAGCTTAGAAAGGCGGCGTGATCATAAGGAGATAGACATGCACCAAGCCAGGAGTTTGGACGTAACACTGTAAACAAGAGAGCTTTTGCAGAGTTTAAAGCTGGAGAATGACTAGACCAGACATGCATTTCAGAAAGATTGTTCTACTGACTTTGTGGAGAGTGGACAAGCTCGGACACAGATAGATCTTGGAGGGGTTATTGCATAGTCGAGATCAGTGCTCCTCAAACTTCAACGTGTGTTTGGATTACCTGGGGATATTGATAAAATGCAGCTTCTGATTTAGGAGTTCTGGGTAGGACCAAGTGTTTTGCATTTCTAAGAAGTGCTCAAGTTTGGAGTAGTAAGGGTGTAGGTGACAGAGAAGAAAAGCGCATACTAAAGCAATATAGTAAGAACCGAAAGCCAGGGATGCCTCCAAGACATTGCTGAGTCCTCCTCGTCCCCCGAAATCAAACTCTACCTCTCTTTTATCATCTAGCCAAATTCCATCAGGTGTTCCCAGCTATCTCTTGCCCACACATCTCCTTCTGTACTTTTATAGAGCTTAATTTGCCATGAGGTGTTTGGGCATTCAAACAGATATTTTAAAATAGAAATTTATCATTATGTGTGTGTATTTCCGGGCTCCAAAATGAAATTAAAATTCCCTAAAGGTCACAGATTATATCATCATCCTCCTGCTGTACTCCAGTGAGCATATAGTATTTGGCACTAATAAATACTTATTAAACTTAGTATGTTCCTGAAAAACAAACATATTGGCTTCTTTTGATAAAGGTAAATAATGTTTTTGGTGCTGGCGAAGGAAATGTGAAACTCACAAGTTAAAGTTGATCTAGCCTAAAATGTTCAAAAATCCTTTTGAATAATTATTACATTTAATAGAGTGAGATATTCAGTAATAAATATCTTCCTTCTACAATCTCACTTTAGAAAGGTCAACCTAATGTAAGTTTTCCATATAAAGAGAAAATTCCTGCCTATGTGTTTTCAGAGCAAAACCTTGAGCCCCCATTTGGGACTCAGAATAAAAATCTAAGTATTCGGGGCGCCTGGGTGGCTCAGTTGGTTAAGCGACTGCCTTCGGCTCAGGTCATGATCCCGGAGTCCTGGGATGGAGTCCCACATCGGGCTCCCGGCTCAGCAGGGAGCCTGCTTCTCCCTCTGACCCTCTCCGCTCTCATGCTGTTTCTCTCTCTCTCTCTCAAGTAAATAAATAAATAAAATCTTTAAAAAAAAAAATCTAAGTATTCAAGAATTCAGTGAAGGCAGGGAAAGTTGTGGCCCTTTGAAAGTGATAAAGTCTGATGGTCACAATGGTTATAGCTGACACCTTTCTTCCTCAAGAGAATGGAAACAAATTGGTTCTAAATTCGATTGAGTTAACTCTGATTCTTTCAAATTGCTTTAGATCCCTGAGCTGGTAGAGCTTGGACTTGAACTTGGCTTAAACCCTAGCAATAAAATGTCCTTTAAGTTCCATAAGTCTGGAAATGAAAATGCTGCATGGTCTAAGGTAACGGTCATGACTCTTGGAGAGAGACAGATATGAGTTAAAGCTCTCCTGGTTCTATCAAGCACCAGAAGTATTAAGTAATTGTGGGCAAGTTATGTAACTATGCTGGGCTTCAGAGCATTCATCCATAGAAATGTTCAAAACCATACTTAACGATGCTTCAATGGGACACAGGATTCTCTCTGGTCAGACATTTTTTTGTTTTTTGTTTTTTTGGTTTTGTTTTGTTTTGTTGCATTTGGTCCATTCAGATTATGACTTCCTTTAAGACTGAGGGCTAAGATATGGGCAACCAAAAGCTCTGGGTGATAATAATTATAAAAAAATATAAAAAATGATTATTATCTATCTTGTCATAAGCTAAATTATAACTTTAGTTTCTAACTTTTCATTGAATATATAAAATGCCTTAGGTCGTCAAAGAAAATGTGAACAATATAAAGTTAATACTCTTTTATTCTCAGTGTTAGGGCAGGTAGAATGTTGTGTGATAGTCTGCCACCTTTTGGTTGGTTGGATAAAAGGAAAAGAATCTTCCTGGATGATAGGGTTCATAAGACAATACAAATCTGCCAGTCATTCCAGTGGTACCAACTCTCATGTGAATATTTTCTAAAGCAAATCTTTCTCTCATTTCAACTGTTAGTCTTTTTCTTTATTGAAACATGGTCCTTTTCCTTTGTATCTTAATACTGTATTCATCATTGGTTTGGTGTATGCTTTTGATTTAATTCACTTAGCCTCTTTGGACCTAAATGAACCAAACACAAAATCCTATGTTCTCAATGTGACTCATGAATATTTAATAAATGAAGTGTTTATTTATGCAGTAAAAACATTTTTCATCAAAACATCCTTAGTAAGTTTAAGAAAAATAAGTGCAAAAATATGATTTTAACTGCAGATACATATGAATGAGCCTTGAGGTATGGTCTATCCATTCATGCTATGTATTGATGGTAGTTACTAGAACAATATTAATAATCACTTATTTTGTGTTGTGTCGTACAATTTATACCACACATATTATTCCTTTTTTTTTAAGCTAGAATAATGATACTTAAATTTTCCTGTTACCCACTGACTGAAGCCCAACTCTTATCTTCTCTACCTAAAATCTTCATCTATTTTTCATTTGTCCAAGGAATATTGTTTATTGAGTATACAATATATGCCAGGGACTCTGTTAAGCTCCATAAATACAGTAATTGCCAAATAAAAATCTCTGTTCTCAGGGAACTTCTCCTCTAGTGTAAGAAGACAATAAAGAAATAAATAGACAGATGATATGAAGTGTCAAGAAGAACAATTAAGCAGGATGAGAAGACAAGCTTGACTGTGGGAAGGTATATTGTTAGAATTGGTTGTTAAGGAAGAGTTCTTTGATAGGCAGTTTCTCCCCCATTAGATATGAAGGAAATAAGAGAGCAAGTTAGGAGGATGTCTTGGAGAAGAGTTTTCTTCCACCACGTGGTGGAGCAAGAAAGCCAGAGTGGTTGGGGCAGAGGAAGCAAGGGGAGAGTGGAAGGAGATGGGGTCAGAGACACAGATGGGAGGCAGAGCCTTATAGGCCGTGGTGAGGATCTTTGAGAATTCTGTGAAGGATATGGAAAGCCATGGCAGAGTTTTGAGCATGCAAATAACATAATCTGGCATGTTCCCTGCTTATGCCGGATTTTTCTAGTTGCCCTTCTGGGTCTATCTCCACCAAGTCTCCATCCCACTCTCTGTCCCAGGAGCCTGACCTACAGGGAGATCTGTGATGGACTCTTGTATCTTACGGCTTCCAGGTGAGTTTAGCCAAAGGGGAACCCCAGCTAGAGATGGAAGAAGGGAGTGCTTATTCTTCTGGCTCCCTCCTTAAAAGTTGCTTCACGCTAGCTATGTCCCTCCAGACCAGATCATTCCACCCTTCTAGGTAGTTTTCTTACAGGACTCTTTCTCCTTCCTGGTTCTGGTAATTGTTTTCCTCCTCAGGTCCCTTGAGGCCCATGGTAAGCCCCAGCTGCTCCTGCTAGCCTGAGGTTTCCTATATGTGGTTCTCTAACACCCCATGTGCTCCTTTTTAGTTTGTCTTTTTATAAATACACTCTCCTTGAGTTGTCCTAATTTGACTGTGCCATCAGTTCCTTGCGGAAGAATGTCTGGTACATTCTCCATCCCTGAAGATAGTTACAAGAATGAATCACTGTAAGATGAGCCTAGCAAATGGAATTTTAGCTATCCCATGCTTTGGAGTAGCCTCCATAGGTCATAACGTGAATTAATTTCTTAAGGGAACAAAGGAAAAGTGAAGAGGATGCTTTTCTTCTCTGACTCCCTCTAAACTCAGGAATTCATTAAGCAGCCTTTGAAAGGAAGTGTTCAAGACAAATCTTAAAATACCATGTTTTTCAACTGCAGCCTGAAAAGCCTGTTTTATATTTCAAAATAGGTTATCGGATGCCTTTATAATGAGGAGAGCTTCTCAGCAAAGGCAGCTCCAGATTGCGCCTTTGACTTTCAAGGAGGTTTCCTTATTTGCACACCACTGAAAGGGCTTCACCTCAAGAAGGTGGCAAAGAAGAAATACAGCTGGTGATGCTAAAGCGTAGCTTTGTGATGTTGAAAAAGGGAGATCAGAATAAGAATTATTTAAAACAAAAAATAGTTACTTAAACTCAGGGTGAACTAGAAATTGAGTTTGGGGCCAGAAGAAATGCAAAATAGCTTAATGGGAATGCCCTGGGTAATTGGGATGTTGTGTATTTGTTTCAGTGACCTTGGAAAACTTTTAATAATCCAGAAACTCCAACCTGGATCCTCACAGTGTTCTAGGAAGAGAAGAGCAGGGAAGGTTAGGGGGTGATTACAATCTTCAGAAGCCCTACACTTGCATAAGACATGGGCAGAGAGGCCCCCCTTTTAATCTCCATATTCCCAGCACCTAGCACAGTATCTGGCAATGTTTTAGGAATTCATCATGTTTACTGGGTAAATGTAGTGAATGAAGAGAGCGGCAGCAAATGATTTCCAGGATATAGTAAGATGCCATAACATCCATGAGATTTACTACTTCCAAACTGATTCACATGGGTAAAAAAAGAATGAGTCAGGAGAACAAATATATTGCCTGCCATTGTGTAAGCTAAACAAGTAATATTTCTCATATTCCACCTGTTGCTTTGAACGGATGTGTCTAGTGATGCATCATAATACTGTGTTGTTCTCATTGTGACAATACCACTTATTTCCAACTCAAAAATGCTGAATGGCATGCTTTCTGGAGTAATAAGGATAAAATTTTTTTTAATATCAGGTCTTGGGAGAACATTTAACAACACTCCAAAAGACAGATGGTTCTCTCTGAAGTGTGGAGAGACTAGAACTACCAATGAGTAGCCCAAGGAGAAATGTCTAATGATGTCTAGGGGCAGGGATTTTCCAGCCTTGGGAACAGCAGATAGCGATCACAGGCAGAGGAATGGCACTTCCTTTCTTTCAGGAAGAAAGAACTGCCTGTAATTTTTAGTCCTCCTACAGATTCAGTCAGTGGCTCCCAACCCCAGAGAACCCCAAATTCACTGATAGTCTCCACTTGCTCGTTTATAGGAAAAGGAAAGGAACATAGCTAGCTAGACAGTGTTTTTGATCAACTGGGGACCAGTTGTACTGTTACATGGTATTTGATCCTTTTTTATCTTCTCACCTGGCTCTGTTCCAGCAACTGCGGGATTTAACTGTTCCAAATTAGCTTGTTCTTCACACCATTGGTGCTTAGGTGCTTGAAAGCTAAGCTAGGAATCTGAACATCAAATGGATCTATCACATTCTTTGACAATAAAAATAAGATAAGCTCCTTCGATTCTTCTACTCACCATCTGGCTTGGTTCAAATTCTAACTGCGAAGAACTTTTTCTTCTCTAAGTCTCTAGTCTCCCATTTGGTATGTGTCATTTTCTTTTTTTTCCTATAGGACACTTTATACTGTCTCCTACCCAGCAACCCACTGCCCCCTTGTACTCTCCTTTTTATTTTTCAGGATAGGCATTGAAATCATTTATTTACCCCTTAGGATGAACGTAATTAACAAGATTAGTTCATTGTTATCCTTAATATATAAATTTCAAACATCAGAAAAGAGAATTATAATAATGGTATGAGTACCATATCCTTTTTTCCTTAAGTCATAACCCGCTGATGGAATCTATTTTAATATATTTTATATTAGATATATAATATATATATTTATATATATAAATATATATATTTATATTTTAATATAAGACAATGTCTAGAACATCCTCATTGTCTTTCTTTCTCTATGAAGTAAGAGAGAACACAGACTCATACATCTTTCATCATATATATTGGCTTTTAGTAGAAAAAGTAGCCATATCATTTAAGAATGGGGAAAAACTACATAGATAACCTTTTCTCACAAATAAGATTTGACCAAATCACAAACTTAGTGAAAGACTCAAGTAAACCATAAGTCTTTCAAATTTTTGTCCCCATCTTTTCCAAAATCCCACCCTGGTCCACTTGCTCTTTTGGGCCCCCAATTTTCACATTATACTGCTTTCTTTGTGCTGAGCTACATATTGGGTATGTTAGTACATGCAAAATATCTGAATAGTTAAAACCTCAAATGTATTTTTCTAGCTACTATTCAGTTATTTCAGGCGAAAGAATTTCTTTGCCCCAATTATTGGAGTAATTTCAGTACATAAAACCAATCTGAGTTTATACCCAGTGTTAATGTTCAAACCATTTTCTTCCTCCTTTCTGAGTGATAAAAATTTTAAAAGAACAGAAAAAGCATTAAATGAATATATTTTTGCGGTCGTTTGAAGGTCTGTAATGAGAGCAGGAAATACATAATTGAACACAGAGTAGTACAAGGTAAGTCGTCAGTGTAATAAATTGGAACACACATTCGTGCAAAGTAATAAACCAGAGCACTTTTGTATGAGGTCAGGTGTGTTGCTTTGAAGTTGGACTGCAATTTGCCTTCCCTAGGATGGAACTGTCTCCTGATTCATGCTCATTGATCTACAGTCATTTAATGAGGCAAAGGGTGACCAACAGATGATATCAGGAAATTTGCTCTAGTATCCACAGGGCTAGAGATCAGCTACAGTCTTGAACATGCAAAATTTGGTTTCTTTATTCTTGTGTTGATTAACAGGCTGAGCTCATTTTGCACCATGACATCTTACAGATACCTTCATGTTGCATCTTGACTGTTATTCCTATACATGGGAACAATAACACCAATCAGGAGATGTCCTCCCATCACTTAGTGGACAGCATCTGGCTTCTAGTTCTAGCTCTATCAAGATTCATTACATGAAGAAGAAAAACTTTTCTTAGAAGACCCATATTCAAAACTGTCCCTCTGAATCTTCACTCCTTACCCATCATATTTCATGGAGGGGGTGCTTTAAGCATGAATGGGCTGATACAAGGGATGCTTTCTGAGTTACTTCTGGAAATAAAGATAAAACCAAATCCCAAAAAATTACAATATAGTTAAGGAGCTATAGGTGTGAAAAAATTCTGGCAGGTGTCTGAAAATAAGCAAAGTCCAATTAGCCAGAGAATTCTTCCCGGTGATATTTGATGAAATTGACTCCCAGCTGGGCTAGAATTATAACTAGCATTTTGCCCCTTAATAATTTCAGAGAGATCTCAAAATGTTTTATAAACATTGATGAAGCCTTAGAACCTTTTTCTGAAGAAGACTTAATAAACAGAATTGGGTATTCCTGATGTGAATGGGGTTTTAAGAATAATCTAGCAATAGTACCTTTTTTTTTGAGCTCTGTTAAATTTTGCAGAAAAGTTGTGTCAGGTGTTTTAATTTGTGGCACACTTTTTCATGTCAGCAAATCTCCCAGGGGGAGCATAACTCTGAATGCCTTTGAAGGTTTGCGTCTACTCTTAATTGAATTATTCAACAAATTTCTTTGGAGCACCTACTACGTATTCAGCCTGTACTAAGCATTTTGAGGCCTTGAGACAATGAGCCATATGACAGGGGAGAAGTGAAAGTATAGCACAGGGAAAAGCAGCAGGACAGGGAGCCACAGTAAGGAAAATAGGCCATTGAGAATGAAGAAGACCTGGTTTTTAAGATCCAACTGAATGTTTAATAATATGCTACTATTTTTCCTTATTAATATTAACATACCCAGAAAGCTGGAGATAAGTATTAACGAGACACTTCTTTCATTACCAGTTAATAAAATATTAGAAAATCAATCCCCCATCCCAACCTGTTGGTCAAAGTTAAGCAAAGAGATATATTGATAATTGTAAACTTAGGTATGAATCATTTATTTCTTACTGAAGCAAAAATTCTACCTGATTTAAGAGCAGTAAATTAGAAATTTGGTGTTCAATAGCAACAAATCTAAGGACTTCCAGGAATATTCTGATTTTACAAGAAATCAATTGATGTTAGGTGCATGGCAATCATTACCCTCATTATAGGCTATGTACCATTTTGAGATGCTGCCTATGTCAACTTGAGTTCCCAATGACCTTTCTGAGACTTTAGTTAAGACAGAGGAAACAAGGAAGACAAAAGGAAGCTGAACTTAGAACCAAAGCCACTTAGCTCCATCTAGTTATATTTCCTATAAGTAATAAGGCCAGGACTGAGGCTTAGCCCCAACCCAATTACTCAGTTTTACCTATCTCTATAGATTCTATAAACTATAGACTATAGATTCGTCCAACAAAGCTGGCTATCTATCTTCAAGTGGATTCAGTCAGAAAGCAAAGACACCCCCAAGGAGTATCAGACACTGTGCATGCCATGGTCAGGCTGGAATTAGAGTTATCTCTTTTAGAAGCAATTATAATTATAATGGCTATTTCCTACTGCATATTTTGGGAAGCAACATTCTCCTTAATTGTGGCTACCCTGCTATGCTAATAATTTTATATTTTTGTTCAATCAGACAACTCTGACTCTCATTCTTTCCTTCCCTTTCACCCTCACTAGACTTGACTTTCTGGATCTCCCATGATAAGTTACTAGTAGCTGAAATTAAGGCTACACTGATATGATTCTATTCCAAAACACAGAATCAAAAAAGTAGGTTGTGTGGATAGGACAGCCCCATCCATATTTAATATGAAATTCCTTATTTCACACTGAAAGTCGTGGGTTTTTTTTTTTATCCTTCTTTAGGGTCTTGGTCCTCTAATTAGCCCATTCATTCAACCATTCAATTAATACTTATTGAGTGCCAGACACTGTGCTAGACGTGGGATGAAATGGTGAGCAGAAGAGCAAATAAAATCACGGTTTTAATGGAAGTTTCAGCTTAGTGAGAGAAAGACTTAATTAAGTGATCACACACAATTAAATCTAAATTTTGAACTGTGAAACGTGCATCCAAAAAGTACACAGTGTCCTAAGCTAGGTAAGTGTGATTTCCCTTTGGCTAGATTTGAGGTCTGTTTATTTCTAAAAATCAGTCTAGTAACTATTCTTACTATTCAAAACAAATTGATTCTTGGGCCTTTGAAAGTTTGCACAGTAGCTACACTTTTTTCCCTGTTACCCCATTATTTCTCCAGTGGTCACTGGGTGCCAGGGAGACACTGAGGCTCCTGTGATAATGTGGGAGAGCGAACACAGCAGAGCATCTCTTGGGAAGACGTATGATCTATCAGCTAGCTCAGTTCAATTATTTACTCACCCTGTAACCTTGCACAATTCTCTTATTCTCTGACCATAATTTCTTTACCTGTAAAATGGGGATAATAATTACCAGCCTCCTGTTATGTATGCCATCCTGATAAATGCAAAGACAGTTTATACATTGTGAAATAGAATATAAAGTTAAAGCAGCGTTTTGATAATCATTTTGGCTATGGATATTATGGCAAGAACAAGAAGAGCTGAACTGAGTAAACATACAAATTCCATGGTCTTTTTCTTTCATCCCTTGTTTCTTGCCAGAAAGCAGAAAAGCCAAAGGAGGAGCTCTTCATTTTCACGCAGGCAGACCTTGTCACAGCATGAGCTTTCAAGCTTCTGGTGACCATCAATTTCCTACACCAAAAAAATTGGGGCATGTGATCTGACAAAGGCTTTTTCCCACTGATTTATGACTTTCTGTTTATGAAAATCTATAATAATTATGATACTTAAAGATAAAATTATACTATTTCAACTTTATATTAAAGAATAAAAGAAAATAAAATGGTGGTCTCTCAGAAATTCAAGGCATAATGTTACCCTATCCTTGGCCTGCCTTTGTGGAAAGTGGTTGCAAATTGGAATTTCTTCTACTTCTGGTGGCTTTCAATGCAGGGCGAATAAATCTGTCCCCACGGGCCACCTTCTGAGAGGATGATCATCTCGATTCTGAAGATATTTATTTACCTCTGCCGTGATTTAGAGACAAACTCCTCCTTCCCAGTTTCCTCCTGCCCTTTGCTGCTGATAAGGCACCCCTGAGGATTTATGTTGCTACCCAAGAGTGGGATTTGTGAGTTCAGATCATGTTGCTGGCACTATCCTGGATAAGATACATTTATCACAGCCTTCCTTAGTCTTATTTGCATTACATTGTGTACTATCTATATTGTTAAAACCAATTGCTTTTAAACTGTGGGCTGGTAGGTAGCGTGTCTCCCAGATCTATCAGCAACACAAAATTCTGCCTTTAAAATGAGGAGAGCAGAAATTAATCATGCTCAACTACTAAAAGTATCTCCACCTCCAGCCTGCACCTGCTGCCATTTTTTTTTTTTTTTTAATCACCAGTAAGGGGGGAAAGGCTGGAAGTCATCTTAACAAGGCTTTATCCAAGAAGCAAAGATGATGGGTCTCAGAGCCCCCCAGGGGCACAGGGATCTTTCAGGAAGGCTGCTCCAAGCTCTTGTTTGGTAAGTGGCTCTTTTGGAAATCACAATCTCAGAATATTTATGAGTTGCAAGAGATCAAGTCACTTGAGTTAATAATGAGTCAGAATGGATCAAAGGCTGAGATGGGTTTCAGAGGCCTCTAGTCAGTTGGGTCGGGTGATGGGGGTCTAGAAAAGAAGGAAGCATTGAATAGACAAACAACAATCTGGCTTCAGTTCCGTGGTGATTGAGCAGGAGGTCCTTGTTTCCAGGAGTCACACTTTGCTGCTCTTCATCTGTGAAGTGTTATTTAGCAAAACACAACCCCAAATTAAGTAATTCCAAAGGTCATTTGCAAAACAAATGATTTCTATGCCCTGATTGCAAGAGCCTAAAATGAGATTTAAGTTCCTGGAGTCATAAAGGATTTTCTGAGCTTTTGTCTGTTTGTTTTGCTTTTTTAATTTTTTTTTTTTATTTTTTTTTAAATGGAAACAGCAAAGATGCAAGTCAATTGGATTTAACTTCAGTCTTAAATAATATCTTAAATTTCCGCCACAGAAATGGTATCAGAATGGCTTTGGCTGAGCCATCCCCCTCTGTCAGGGTTTTGTTCTCTTTGTGATATATTACCACCCTTGACTCCTAGTGCAGTTCTGTTAGAAAGGCTGCTCCCGCTGCCTCCCTGCCATGAAGGCTTCTAGCCTTGGCGACCTCCCCACTTCTGAACTCCCAGACTTCACTGAGTCTCTCATTCAGCAATTAATCACACCCTCCTCTCCTCAGTGTGGTCTTTGTTGCTGTTTAGTATTGGATTGTTTCGGGTTTTTGCATGCCTTGTCTCAAAATCTAGATGGTAAATTGAGGGAAGCGATATTATGTTATATGTGTTATGAAGGCAAAATTTGATGAAAGAAATTGTGGATGTGACATTTACTTGTCAGATAAATTTGGGCAACTCTTTTAAATGCCAGTGATCTAATTTTATGACTTTCAGGAATCCCATGCTAGCTGACAGAGTACTTTGGGTGTGATGGATGCATAATAATTGTGTTACTTGATGATAAACTTTGCTCAGATCCCTTGTTACATTACCCAGTCCAATCGAATGGGAGTGGGTGGATCTGAATGTGATCCAGAGGGACTGCATTTGGACAAGGACATCTGGAGGGCAAGGCTAAGCAGGAAGGACTATTCCTGGAACATTATTAATAGCCAGCGAGATCCCAGGGGAGCAGGTGAAGGAGTAGATGGAAGGACCAGGGGCGACTCCAAGCAGCATGGAGAGTAAATGGTAGATAGACAGGAAGGTTGGCCGCCAAGAGGTCCAGGAAAAATAGAGTGACACATAGAGAGAAAGTGACAGTGCTGTGTGGAGCATGGGAAGCAAACTGTTTGGAATTCAATCCATGAACTCTGGGCATGTGGTAGATGTTTCTTTTATGGCACTTACAACAACAGCCAGAATAATGGCTAAGCGATATAGACTGCCTTAAAAAATTCTACCGACCCCTACAATGGCTTCTTTCAATCCCTCCCTAATGCGCATAACTACCTTAAGGCTAAAATAGGGACAAGTCCCTTATGCAGAGTTCCTAGATAAGGGGCAACTTAGGGAAGAATACCAAACAGGAGAATCCTGGGGGGCTTTGCTCTGTTCACTGGTTCCAGTCTGCAGGTAAACCCTGTCAGCTAGCCACCTCGAAAACCAGCATTCAGACTCGGGCTCAGACCTGAGGCCTGAGCCAAGGATCCAGAGTAGATTCATGATATCCCATTTGCACACTATCAAGAACAAGAGCGCCATCACAGTGAAGCTGGGTTTATCAAGTCTGCATGAGACTACATTTGGAGCTACCTGCAATTGGTGAGCTTCTGATGCATTAGCATTTTGCTCAGTGAATATCAGAGGAAGGGAGGAAGGGACGGGACAAAGCAATAGTCAATGTCAGGTGTATGAATCTCTGCACTTCCTTTTCTGGAGGAACTAATTGTTTTCTTAGTTCTGCTATCAACACTGGAGACTGCAATCTCATCTGGTATCCTTCCTCAGTTGGCTGAATGTTCTTGTGTCAAGTCTGGTAAGAAAGCTGATTTTGGCTGACCAGCTTGTGCTCTAGTGTATGCATTTAGATGGTGTCTCTCTCTCTTCCTCCCTGCCTCTCTCTTCTCCCTCCCTCTCCCCTACCCTCTCTCTGTCTAGAGAAGAACCAGGAACTGAAAGTGCTTCTAGTTACAAGTTACTTGCACATCCATGGTATCATTTCATTCTTATGATAAGTCAGATGAAAGCAGTTATTAGAAATCTCTGTCTACAGACCGAGAAGGGGAGAGAGAAAGAGCCAGACCCAGAGAGTTCCTGTGGTTTCAGCTGGCCTTGGTACAGCTGTCTCTACTCTGCTGTCTATGTTTTAATAAAACTAAAGCCTACAAGACTCACATCCCAGGAAGTCTCCTGTTTCTCCACTCATGGGGATGAAAATGGTACAGCTTGTGTTTTTATAGGTGCTCTGACCACAGATTTGTTTTCACCTTCTACCTTTTGGGCTAAATCCAATAATAGCCAATGGCTCTCTAGCACCGTTTATCCGGGATGCTCAGACTGCAAACTGAGCTGAGACATACGTGGCCCCTGAAGTGTGGCCAGACATGGCAATCACCTTGGTCACATCTTTACAATGAGTCAGATGAAAGTGGTGACTACAGAGCCCATTGTGTAGGTGGGGAAACTGAGGCCAAATGATTGCACTGGACCCAAGGAATAAGCAGAGTTCTGTTGGTCAACAAATGAGCTGCAGAGCTGGGCCAGCCACCAGCTTCTTGACCCCAGACTGATACTCTTAAATCAGAGCATATGTGCTATACCAAATATACATACTATAGTTTACAATGCAGATAGGACACTGGGCTAGACACAGAGCAAGAAATAAACAGTCACTGCGCAGTTGGAAAAGGACCAGTCCTCAATTCTAACTGCATCTGCTGTGTGTTTAGCAAAAGTGATACAATTCTGAAGGCAGTGCACTAAGCTCCCTTCTTCATATCTGTGCTGGTTTGGGGCTTGTGAAGAAGTAATTTGTAAGGACATGGACGTTCAGGAAGAAGAGAAGGAGGGACAAAGGACGAAAATGTATTGGGCACCATCCCCAAGATCAGTTCTGATAGTTTTGTCCGTTTATCTCATTTCATCCTCACTTTGGGTAGATGCTTTGCCCTCATCTGTCAAGTAGAGTGATGATGCCTACCTCCAAATCATGAGTGGATGATATGGGCTGATGCACAGAAAGCACTTAAAACAGCACCCAGCGCTTATTAAATATCTGTTGTTGTAATGGTTACGATTATCTGCATATGAAAAAATGAGACTCAGAATTTTATTTTTTAAAGATTTTATTTATTCATATTTTAGAGAGAGAGCATGCATGCACTGCACGCGTGAGTGAGCAAGGGGAGGAGCAGAGGGGGGAGGAGAGGGAGAGAGAGAGAGAGAATCCGAAGCAGGTTCCAAGCTCAGCACAGAGCCTGACTCAGGGCTCCGTCTCACCACCCTGAAATCATGACATCACAACCAAGAGTCAGACGCTTAAACGACTGAGCCACCCAGATACCCCGAGACTCAGAATTTTCAATATTTGGCCAAGATTTTAGCTGATAAGGAACTAAGTTATAAACCCAGATCCATATCGTTTGAAAAGTGTCAAAATGACATAACTGAAATATTTTTATGTTGTTAGCTGGGAAGACCTTAAATTCTTCCACAGGGTAGACATTCTAAAGATGAATAGGCAGATCCAGCTATAGGCGGGCAGAGAAGAGGGAAATTGGGATGGAACTCTTCTCTGTTGGCTAGGGGAAAAAAAAAAAAAAGAAAAGCAAAAACTACTGAAAGAGCGGAAAGGTTGTCCAGAACATTAGCTATGTAGCACCACTCTTCCCCAGAGGAAAACAAGAGATCTTCCTCCAAATCTATAGAAAGCAAAATAATTAATCGCCCAGTATATATGAAAGTCTTTCACATACCAATTTTTACAGCTGATCAGTCTCTGTTCTAAGAATTCTCCTACACGATATTTTAAAAAAATATTTTTTCTAGCTGTCCCAATAATTCACTTGAGGAGCAATAAATTGTTCCTCTCTACTATTTCTTACATGCAAAAATATTTCAGGACTATGGTAGTATATGCATACTGTGTCATTTCAATAGCAATTGATATTTTTACCTTTTCCATTTTAAGCTACATAACCCCTGAGTTAAGGTGATCAACCATGCAGGTCTTTGGGTATTAAATAAATCACCCAAGTAACAAAGGGTCAAGCTCCTCTGTGGAACAACCAGGCATCTCCCAGGAGCCAGTGGCTAATCTGGACTTCAGGAATGTTCTATGAATAGCAAGGGAACAAGTAGCTGGCTGCCTAGGTTAACATCAAGTGGAGTGTGATATGGATGGATGGATGGCTTTCCTTAAGGAGGTGATAGAGGTCTCTGTCCTGTGCTGTCTTCTATTCTCGCTAAGATCCACTCTCAGCTGATTTCAGGTTGACCACAAAGAAGAAATGGGCCTGATATTCACCTATTATGTATTTCTCAAACCTTCCTAAAATAAACAGCAGATGCACAAATAAATTTCTCTTCTGTTGGTATATGGCAGGAAGTCTCTGTGTATAAAACCCTAAAACCCACCCCCAAAGAACACCAGAATATTATATTTCTTAATAGAAGACTGTGTAGTAGGGCGGTGTGTTTTGGGGGGGGGGGGGCGACAAAATAAAACTGTGTCCAGTGTCGCATTAGATACAGGCTTTTAAAAAGACTAATGCATTGAAAAGCAAATATACTGGCACTACCCATAACCCTGACATTTTGACAAATACTTCAGTATCTGCCTGTGTGATCAAATTGATTATCCCTATGAGTTTTGTTCAAAGCCAGTCACCTCTGTGGCATCTTCCACTTGGTTCTATAAAACCCTGGGGACTGATGCCAACATGCTGTTTGTACCCCAGAATTCTTTGACACTTGGTTCCATTATTCTCATCCCCCAAAGAAAAGCCGTTCATGGGATGCAGTGGGAGGCATCTTAAGAGTAAGGTAAATGTGCTTAATTGCCAAGTTTTGTTGGGGTGGTGTTCTCTGGAAGAGGAGGAGGAGGAGGAAACAGGAGATATTTCAATCTCTATGGAACTCTTTAAAGAAGATAGAACTGCTGGAATTAATTTACCTTAATTTGTACTAAGCCATAAAGAAACTATGTCTCCATCCATCCATCCATCCATCCATCCACCCATCCACTTATTCATTCATTCAGCAAATGTTTACCGAAACTTTACTGGGTCTCAGGCCACATGCTAAAGCACTGAGAATGCTAACGAAGGTTGTCACAGGTTATAGGCAAGTTTGTCTAATACTGTTCCAAAGAATCTTCCTTTGTATTGCATTTTCTAGTCTTTGGCAAGAAGAATAGAATTTGAGGCTGGAAGCTTGCTATCATTTTTTCTTCAGAAAAGAATAAACTAGAAGGTGAGAGACATTTCAGCGAGGATATGAGGAAAGCAGATCAACACGAAGTGAAGAAGGGTATCTCATCTGTGCCACAGATCAGTTTTTGTGAATAGAATTGACATTCTTTCCATCATTAGTTTAGGCATATCCTATGTCCAAAATTGTTCATTCATGTTCCCTTTTTTCTACCATGACCAACATAAGTCAAATCTCAGTTATTATCTTTTTCCTTGGTTCACCAGAGTGGCTTCTAAACTGATCTCATTTCCAGGATCATTCCAGAATACCTCCGGTAAGCCACCAGCAGGAGCTTTGTGGAACCAGTAACTCCCCAACTGAACCCTCTGCCTTTCAGCTCTCCCATTCAAATCCAATCTGTATGCAGCCTCCAGATGGACTGAACCACCCCACGGCTCTTCATGGCACTCCAGGCTGAAGTCTTTAACCCAAGGAATATTATGATCAACTCCCTCATCAACTACCACAGGCTCTCTACAGTGCTTTGTCCCAGCTGCCCTACACCTCCCTAACGGTGTCCTGCATGCCAGTTAAACTGGACTTCTGACAGATTCCCAAAACCCCTCTGGCTTTCCTGTCTCTTGGGCTTGCTTGTGTTGCTTTCCTCCTCTCAAAGAGTCCCTGAAAATTCCTTTCTTTCATGACTTTATTTTTTTTAAAGCATGTCTCAGTCCGTCTTCTGTGAAGCCTTTGTGCACCCATTTTATGAATTGCGATAGTCCCTTCACCTGACAGTCCTTATCTTTTAACCATTCTGAAGGCATCTGGCATATTCTCCCTTGAATCTCCCAGCGAGACCGCTTGTTTACTTACCCTGATGCGCTGTGAGACCTCAGGAAGGTTTTGAGGGCATCTTTTCTTTCCTGCCAAACTCAGCACTGTGCCCGGCACATTATCATGTTATTTTTTCAGAGATCAAAAAAGTAAGTTGATGATACAAATTAAAAAAAAAAAAAGTTTTTAAAGTGAATGCAGTTGTTAAAACTTGTCCTAGTTCTTCAACAAGACTTGTCCTGTAATATGGTCATGAATCTGCCTGAATAATGACAGATTTGAGTGAGAATGGTCTGGCATGGACCCTTTTCTGTTGCTGATGCTTCTTTCCATGTATAATGGCGCCATCCTTGGCCGATCACATTTAGCAATGTGACTCTAGTACTCTGAAATTGCCTACCGCCATCTCAACAACTTTTGCTCTAAGTTTTGTCATTGTGTTTTTGTTTTGTCTTTTTATTTTTTTAAAGATTTTACTTATTTATTTAGCAGAGAGAGACACAGTGCAAGAGAGAACACAAGCAGGGGGAGTGGGAGAGGGAGAAGTAGGCTTCCCGCAGAGCAGGGAGCCCGATGTGGGGCTCAATCCCAGGACGCTGGGATCATGACCTGAGCCGAAGGCAGGCGCTTAACGACTGAGCCACCCAGGTGCACCTCTGGTCAGCTTTTTAAAAACAGCTTAAATAGGGGTGCCTGGATGGCTCAGTTGGTTGAGCATCCGACTCTTGGTTTTGGCTCAGGTCATGGTCTCGGGATTGTGGGCTCAAGCCCTGTGTCAGGCTCTATGCTCAGCTGGGAGTCTGCTTGGGGTTCTCTCCCTCTCCCTTTGCAGTTCCTCCCACTCTCTCTCTCTCTCAAATAAAGAAATAAATCTTTAAAAAAATAAAAACCGCTTAAATATATGACAGGCAAAAGGCTGCTTCCTAATAGTGTAACCCAATATACCGGTCATTTGGACCATCGAATTCCTTTTGACGACATCCCTCAAACCAAGGGCTCCAGAGTGACTACCAACAAGGAATTCCAGATCCGATCACCTGGGACCCACCTGGCCAACTGGTGTCTGGTCCAACATTCTCAGGACATATGCTGAACATGAGTCATGGTAACAGCGAGGTAGGTAAGGGCTTCTCACCCAAGTGAGTATGCTCTGACCATGGACGATGACAATCTGGGTGTCCTGATGATTTCAGCATCCTTGGAAAAAATAGAAATCATGTGCAAGCCTCAAGGTAAACCAAGGTAAAGCTCACGTGTACCGATAGAGACAGCTCTTTTTTTTCCTTTTGCTAAAGATGCAGGTAGTCACTCTTCCATCTGCTGCCGAGGAGACAAGCCTCATTTTCCTTTTTGTAACTGAGGAAGTACTATGCAAGTAGTTCAACCCTTACCTGGAACCTTCTTTTCTACATTTACTGACATTTAGAAGCCAAAACCCATTACCTCAAAATTGGCTAAATAAGGTCTCTCCAGTTAATTTTGCCTATAAAACAATTTTCCTATTCGAGAACACTGAACACTGGACTCCATCTCTCATAATAAAGAGGCCATTAATTCTCTGCTACTGCTCATTATTCTTATTAACTATTTGCAGACTTTTTGCTGGAGGCAAAATGTATCTATTAGAGCCAGCAAATAGGGATTGCTAACATGCTGAGGCCGGCGGCCTCTCCCAGGCACTCAGCAAAGCCAGCGACATTGGACTCCACCAGCTGGGCCCTGTGCAGAGCATCTGCTGCCGTGAGCCCCGAGAGGGAAGGTGGGAAGACAGGCTGTTCCCGCAGCAGAGTTGTTACCCAAATTTGCTTATGCAGAGCCCTGTACCTTGAATATGTAGTGAAAACAGTTTCCTAAGGGTAAGAACTCACTGATCACTTGGATTTGTCTTTAGGTTTGGGGGGGTTTGATGGGGGAGGGTTGTTTTATTGTGTTTTTTTTTTTAAGATTTTATTTATTTATTTGAGAGAGAGAGAATGAGAGAGAGCACATGAGAGGGGGGAGGGTCAGAGGGAGAAGCAGACTCCCTGCCGAGCAGGGAGCCCGATGTGGGACTCGATCCAGGGACTCCAGGATCATGACCTGAGCCAAAGGCAGTCGCTTAACCAACTGAGCCACCCAGGCGCCCGTGTTTTGTTTTTTAATGGGAAAAAAACATCTTCTATGAGGTGAGGGTGAAAAAGAGGAGGAGGCATGGTGGTCTCACTTGGTGCTCCTTGTGAAACACAGGAGAGGTGGAAGACAAAGTAAAGAAGTGGACATTTCCTGAGCAATTAACTTACTTCTTACAACTGGCTTTTTAAAGTATCCTTTACACGTCATGAAACTTACCCATTTCCTTTGTAAAATGCAACCATTTTCACTAACTTTACTAGGGAGTGCAATTATCACAATAAATTGATTTTAGAACACTCTCATTCCCACAATAAAAATCTCTTCAGCCCATATATAGGTAAGACTAATCCACTCACATGCCCTAGCCCCTGGCAACCACTAATCTACCTTCTACGTCTTTCAATGTACTTTTTGGTGGCAGTTTCTGTAAAGGAACCAAACAATACATGGTGTCCTGTGTCTGGCTTCTTTCATTTGGCATAATGTTTGAGGTCCATCCTTGTCATAGCATGTGTGGGCAGTTCCTTCCCTTTCGTTGCTGAATGGTGTTCTCTGTAGGATACACCACATTTTGTCTATCTGTTCACCAGCTGATGAACCTTTAGGGTATTTCCATTCTGGGACTGTTAATAATGCTGCTATGAACGCCCATGAATATCCACATGCCGGTCTTTGTGTGGACATGCGTTTTCAATTCTTTTGGACATGCACTCAGGAGTAGAATTGCTGAGTCATATGACTTTCTTTCTGAGTCAGAAAGACTGAGTAATTTGCCCAAGTTTACGTAGGTAGTAAAGGACACATCCAAAGTTTTAACCCAGACAATCTTAGCGCAGAGCCCACATCCTTAATAATCACTGCCCTCTAGTACTTGAAACAGGGTAACGTCAATGAAAACAGAAGACAGATCCTAAGGAGTCAGAGACATGCCAGTTCCATGTCAGAGCCAAGTTTTTGATGGTCAAGGCTGAACTGAGCATTTAGAATCAGGTAAGCAATTCCTACGGGAAATGCTTCTCATGCTACGGAGGTCGAGGGAGGGGTACAGGTCAAAAGGAGAGGTCATTACACAGATCAGTAGAGAAGGTCAGAACAGGTCAAGTAGAGAACGGAAATTCAAAACACAGCACAAACCAAAAAGTGGGGTAAAACAGGTAGTCAAGAGATAAAGGAAAATATGCAGGAACCAAGAATTCTCAGGAACCAAAGGAAGGGAGCCAAGATGCGAGAGAACAGATGTGGAATAACAAATCCTGACAGAGCAGGCTACGTGAGACAGGTTTTTGCCTCAGGCCTGGCACTTTTTAAAATTCTTGTTAAGTTCCAAACCAGAGTCTGTGACTTCCGGGCCTTGCCCTGCTGTGGTAGAGGGAAGGGAATAAGTAACTGGGGACACATGATTGAATTGATGTCTGCCAGAAGATGGGGAGCAGCAATTAATGGAGATTCTTCCTGAGAAGACCATAAAGGACACTTTATAAATAGCCGTTATTAATAGATTAGTGGATTCTCTAGATTGTGGACATTTAATAAAGATGTGTTATATGAATAACTGAATGAAGAAGGGGAGTACCTACTTCTTACATTATGAATGGCTAAAATAAGAGGGGGTCTATATATCTAAATTATCTTTCCTAATATTAAAAGATAATTGGCATCCTTTCCAATAAGGCCATTATTAAAGACAAATCCCAGATTCCCGAACCCTTTTTCAATATTATGAAATTTTAGAATAATAGTTTTCTATATTTGGAGTTATTTGAAGGAAAGAGCATGGATATTAGACCAAGGGAGACCTAACTTCTGGGAGCCTGTTCTAACACTGACCAGCCTCAGTTCCATCATCTGGAAACTGGGACGGCAATACTTCTGTCTCAAGCTAATTGTAAACACAATTAAGAATACAGAAATAAACCCTTATATTCTCAATCAATTGTTTTACTAAGGTGTCAAGGCAATTAATTTAATGGGAAAGTGTAGTCTTTTCATTGAAAGGTGATGTAACAACTGCATATCTTTGTACAAAAAGAAAGACTTAGACTGTCATCTCACACCATACACAAAAGTTAACTCAACATGAAAAACAGACTGAAATGCAGAAATTAAAAAATTTTTTTTAAAATTTTATTTATTTATTTATTTATTTGAGAGAGAGAGAGAGAGGGACACAAGCAGGGGGAGGAACAGAGGGAGAAGGACAAGCAGAGTCTGTGCTGAGCGCAGAGCTTGATGCAGGGCTTGATCCCATGACTGGGAGATGATGACCTGAGCTGAAATCAAGAGTGCGATGCTTAACCAACTGAGCCACCCAGAAACCCCTAAAACAATTTTTATAAGAGACTATAACAAAAGTTTGAGACCTTGTCTTAGACAAAGATTCTCTAGATAGGACATCAACAAAGAAAAAAAAATGTGATAAATTGGGTCTCATCAAAATTAAAAACGTTCACATTTTGAAAGACACTGTTAAAAAATTTAAAAGACAAGCGACAGATTGGGGAAAGATATTTGCAAAACACAAATCTGATAAAGTACTAGCATAGAATTTATAAGAATACTCGAAACTCAATTATTAAAAGACGAACAATGCAATAAAAAAGTAGGTAACTGCCACCAAAAAGTAAACTGAAAGACGTAGAAGGTAGATTAGTGGTTGCCAGGGGCTAGGGCATGTGAGTGGATTAGTTTTACCTATATATGGGCTGAAGAGATTTTTATTGTGGGAATGAGAATAATAGCAAAAAAAAAAAAAAAAAAAAAAGAATAATAGCAACATAACTTCCTGGGATGGTGACTCGAATAAAAGGAGTTAACACTCATGTCAAAACGGTGTCTGATACATAATAAGCTCTCAACAAATTTAAGCTGTTCTTCTGTTATGACTACATCCACCATTGTAGCCTGTCTCCCTGCCTCTGGGTTTGCTCCCCGGAAATCCATTCTTTACTCTGCAGCCAGAGTAGTTTTCCTAAGATGTAAATGTAGAGTGTCGCCCACTTTGCCTCAGGTAAAATATGCACTCTTGACCTCTCTTACAAGGCCTTTCCTCGCCTCACCTTTACCCCTTCCTCACAGTTTTCAGGGCCAATGTCTTGCCAATGCTACAGTCATATTTTGCTTTGTTGCATTTTGTAAGTATTTTTATTTGTTTGTTTGTTTAGTATTGCATAACCTCTTGCCTCCATGCTTTTCCTCAGGCTGCTTCCCCAGAAGGACACAAGCCATATCTTATCCCCTTACCCAGGTAACGTCTTTTTTTTTTTTTTTTTAAGATTTTATTTATTTATTTGACAGAGAGAGACACAGCGAGAGAGGGAACACAAGCAGGCGGAGGGGGAGAGGGAGAAGCAGGCTTCCCGCTGAGCAGGGAGCCCGATGCAGGGCTCCATCCCAGGTGACCTGAACCGAAGGCAGACGCTTAAGGACTGAGCCACCCAGGCGCCCCCTAGGTAACTTCTTATTAACCTCCAATTCTTTTTTTTTTTTTTTTTTTTTTTTTTAAAGATTTTATTTATTTACTTGAGAGAGAGAGAATGAGAGAGAGCACATGAGAGGGGGGAGGGCCAGAGGGAGAAGCAGACTCCCCGCCGAGCAGGGAGCCCGATGCGGGACTCGATCCAGGGACTCCAGGATCATGACCTGAGCCGAAGGCAGTCGCTTAACCAACTGAGCTACCCAGGCGCCCTAACCTCCAATTCTTAATTATCAGTTCCTCCCCTGGGGATGTCCTCTGGTTCCCTAGAGCAATTTAGGAACCTCCTTTTGTGTTCCCATAGCACTTTAAATTCCCTTATCATGGAATTTATCATGCTCTATTGTAATTGCATGTATAGATGGCTTTCTCTTTCACTAGATAGCAAATTATTTAGGTCATAGCTACCTCTATACTGTTCATAGTTTTTTTTTTTTTTTAAGATTTTTATTTATTTATTTGAGAGAGAGAGAGAATGAGAGAGAGCAAGCACATGAGAGGGGGGAGGGTCAGAGGGAGAAGCAGACTCCCTGCCGAGCAGGGAGCCCGATGCGGGACTCGATCCAGGGACTCCAGGATCATGACCTGAGCCGAAGGCAGTCGCTTAACCAACTGAGCCACCCAGGCGCCCTATACTGTTCATAGTTTTACTTCTAATACCTAACACAGTATTTAGGACAGGATACTCTCCCAGAAGCTCTGTATTAGGCTTCTAAACAGTTGACAGTTGTCTAACAGTTTTGATAGGTGTTTATAAGTGGAGGAAAGGCAATCCACAGACCAAAATCTGAGAATATTCATTTTCTGATATTAGAAATCGTATTAATGCATTTCCTGAGGCAGCTTTAGTTTTAAAAAGGGTAGGACTAGAATAGACTGATTAATGCAAAAAAAAGACAAATGGAAGATTTCAGAGCTCTCTTACCCTTCCATGTATCTTCATCGAACAAATTGAAGACCTTTACATGAAAAAATCCAAACACATGGCAGAGAGAAAAGTGCAATGTTGGCAGTGACATAATACCATTTGAAGATTGGCTGCTTCTTTTGGATACCCAGATGGTGGTGTGTGAAATTGCCACCTAGTATGGCGTCCATAGATGTTTTCATGGGAGTGTCCCCATGCATTTCATTTATCTGTCACTTTTGTTTACTGAAATTTATATACTTAACTAATTTGACTTGACATAATCAGGACATGACCATGAGAAATAAGATGATGTCTTTTAAATATTTCATTTAATAAGAATGTATTGGATGCAGTCTTCTGTTCCTTCTTATTAAGGAAGGAGATATGGACTAACCACCATTACTCATAGGGTTAGCATAAATTTATAATAAAATTCTCCAAGACATGTGCAATATCTACCCTTTAACTAATGGGGATTGATTTAGAATTGTATCCATTTTTAACGAGTTATAATGAACTTTTTTTTTTCATTGCTCCCAGTCATACATTAGCCCTTTAAGTGCCATACAACCCAAAAGAAATCTGTACACTATAACAACTTATGATGGTGTTTGTTCAGCCAAATGTATTTTGGCTTTTCCACAACCTCTTGGATGTGACATGGCCTAACTGAACATGGCGGATTTCTCAGTGGCTTGGCCCCATTCCCTCTGAAAAATAAATGCAAAGGTTTGGAAGTCAATTAATTTCAACCACATTTGTTCAGTGAAAAATTAAGGATTTATAAGAGACCTATCTTGTCTTTATAAAACTGTGGTTTCAGTGAGCTGAAAATCCAATTCTCTTAATGGCTCTTCTATATTCAGTTCAGTTCCCAGAGATCAGAAGGAAGTTTTTAAGAAAACCAAAGAAAATTCTCTTACTTCTCATTTTGGATTGTTTTAAAGGTAATATCTGAAGATACAGTGTGATCTCCTTCCTCATTGGTACCATCTGTGGAATTAAGTCTGACTTATGACACATCAGTTGTTACTAATCAATAAAATATGATCTGCCAGAAAAGGAGGAAAAGTATGTGATGCCTATAAACTGAAATGGCTTTTTTCATTTAGGAATGATTTACTTGCATCTTGCCTCATAGAAGTAGCCCATATTGGACTAAGCAAATATATATTGTCCAGAAGAGTAAGAATAGTAGTCTACAGGCTTTTTTTTTTTTTAATTATTCAGAGGGAGTACTTCCAGACACTCTGAAATGAATTCTAAAGCATAATCATGCTTTAATGGCAAAATGCTTAATGATAACATGACATCATATGCAGAATCTTCATGTGACTGGTATGACCTGCATATTCAGCACACTTCTCCAAACAGCTCTATGTGGTTGGTAGGTGGTAATTTCCTCAATTATTATTGTTCATGTTATCACAAACATGGTCTTTTTTGCCTTCCACTGGTCACTGATTGATTACAGTCCCTCAAATATTGCTAAACCATGTTAAGGAACCACAGATGAAACATTGCTCGCTTTACCTCTTGAGAAAATTAGCTCACCTGCTCTCCAAAGTTGACTGCTACTGACCTCAGTCCTCTCTCAAGGTCTTATTTATAAGCAGGCAAAGAATTTTTCTCTAAGTTTAGGATCTGGTTACAAGATTTTGTGTGTGTGTGTGTGTGTGTGCTTTCTCTCTCTCTCTCTCTCTTTTTTTTTTTTTGCCCTATAATTGTCATCTACAAATATAGACTTCAGCCATCTGTTGATTCTTTTACTCATTTACAGGTGACATAAGGAGAAGTGAGACTAGCTAGGGATTGAACATCAGAGCGCTACAACTTTAGTCTTACTCATTCCTGGAGCCAAGGAATATGGCTTCTAGGTTTGAAGAGACCAGAAGGTGTGCTTCTTCCAAATGAGTCTCTACCCCTGACTGAGCTGCCTTTCTGTCATGGTCTTAAATGTTACTACCTATACTCATTCTAATTTGGAGTGCACATCAATCATTTCTTGGGCCCTGGAGGGATAAATGAAGATGAGACACTAACAAAATGATATTATTCCTGATTTCCTGGAGACCTGAAGAACTATTCATTCATTCATTCATTCATTCATTCATTCATTCAATAAAGTTTTTGTGAGTGGGTGTACTCTGTCACTTCTGTGAGCATTAGGAAGGAAATCAAATCTTAGAAAGCATAACTCTCTTAAGAAGCTTACCATTTAGGAAAAGAGATGGATATAAGAAGGAAAATAAAAGAATTCTGTTTCTATCTTGGAGGTCTGAATGTATGAATTACAGTAAAAGTGTAGGAAAAGAAACACTAACATTTCTTTCGGAGGGAAGCAGGGAAAGCTTAATAAAGAAAAGAGGGTTTGTCCTGCACCCTGAAGGATGAATGTTTCCCAGGATGCAGGCAGAGGGGGCAGCATGATCAAGGACAGAGGGCATGATGTGAAAGGGAAACCCTCTAGAAGAGAAGATGCAGGTGTATCAGCAGAGGCCATTTCTCCCCCTTAGTGACCTAGAGGACATGGAACTGCTACCTTCCCAGAAGAGAAGGGGAGAACAGGCACAAGGGGCTGCTCATTCATCTTGCTGAGCAACTTCAGAATGTGCCAGGAGGCCAGTGGCCATAGAGCAGGATTCTAGATAGGAACCAAGCCCCTTTTGACCTTCTTGTCACCCGATTTCAATCACAAACAAGGCAACAATAGCCTGTGACTTATGTCATTCTGATTAGGCAGGCGAGATCTGTGGGTGTGATTCTGGAAAAAGTCTCAAATAAACACCCACGGCAGTTGGTCCTAGTCTGACTGTTGTACATTCACTCCTTCGTTAAACCAACTGTGCTCAGAAGCATCTGCTTCATCTCTGGCTGGTGTCCAGGCATTTCTGGGAGCCTTGAAGCTGAAATACTTTGCAAACCTCCTGAAGTTTTTAAAGGGGCACATCACTGGGGTGATTAGGAAGTTCTGATTCCAGTAAGTGAGGTGATAGTTCATTAGAAAATAAACTTTGTTTTTGTTGAAAGAAGGTAGTAATTCAGCAGATGAGCAGGGATACCAGGCGCTCTGGCCACTGCAGTGGAGCTGGAAGGACTTAAAAAAAATCACGGTAACGTTGCCTTCCCGAGAAAGCAAGAACCTGTCAGTAGTATGCAAATATCTAATTTCTTGGAGGCGATGACACAGATGGAATATAGTTTAGGGGACACTGAGTCCCTTTTGGTGGGTGAGCCATTGACTAGTAGATGTATAATTCCAGAATGCTGAGAAAATAATTTCAGAATGTTTCTTTTTGAAGGGGACTTATTAAGAAGACCACTCCAGAACAGATCTCCTTGAAGAATACTGAGGACTTCTTGACACTGGTTAGGGTCTTTTTCCCCACCCGTTAAAATACCACCACCAACAGAGTGCAGAAAGAGAGGGTATGCCATTTCAGACTAGGATTCGGTATTTCATGTCCCTTTTGTAACCTGCCTTTAGTTCACAGAAATACCTATTTTTGCAATCCATAGAACTTAAGAATATATGCAACATAGAGAACATGGTTTCAGTAGGTGGAAGGAGCCACTGTGGTTATTAAAGCTTCATGATGACCTGTGAGGCCAAAGCATGGCATCTCTGAGTCACTTCTCGCAACAAATTATGGTGCCCTGAGTTTGGAGGAAGAGCCGTAGAGGTAATTCCTCTAGCCCCTGGAAAGACGCTACAACTTCAGGAGGGCTTGAATGGAATATATATTTGCCATCAATTGCCCTATTTGATCTCATTTATTTTACATAAAGTAGTTGGAATTTGGGGGCCTTGGGATAAACATGTAAATCTATGCAAACCAGAAACTGTGTTTATAAAATATACAGTGAAAATGTTGTCTGGATTGCATAAAAAAAAATTCATGTAACCCAATCTCAGGCAGCTTGCAGAGGATGTACTCCAAAGGGGACTGTGTGTTCTAAAGTAGAACAGAGGGTGGATTCCAAGCTCCTTTTGTTTCATGATAGTTTAGTTATTACTCCCACACTAAGAATCCCCTCTTCTCTGCACAAGTGGTGGGAATCTTGGGGTACAACATGGTTTTGTATGGTAAACAAAATACAGGTGCCTGCAGGTGGACATATGGGTTCATTTATTGGTTCATTCATTTATCCAATAATACAGCAAATCCTTAGAGCTTGTTATGGGATAGGTAACATTTCTGTGCACTGGAAATATAGCAGTGGATTCTGCTTTATGGATTTTAGGTATCGATTGTGTAAGGAAGGCCAGAAGTATGAAATAACATGTAAAATATATAATAAGATGGAATGTTATAAGTTCTAGGTAGGAGAGATGAAGCAAGGAATGAGAAAAGGGAGTGTTGGGAGGGCTATTTTAAATAAAGTGGTTATTGATTAGGTAACTTTTGAACTAAAAAGTTGATAAAGTTGTGATTCATGAAGCCATTTAAGGGAAACCATGCCAGATGGAGGGAGCAGCAAGCATAAGGGCCTTGAGAGAGAGATATGCTAGGCCACTAGGCAGTGGCCAAATAAGGAAAGAGAAAAGTAGTAGAAGATGAGGCTGGACAGGTAGTAAGGGACTTTGGGATGTGAATGTTGTGTGTTTTTCTAAGGGCTTTAGAGCTGTGCCTATGTGTGTTTACGTATATGTATGTGTGGGGTGGGGTGGGGTGGGGAGAGGACACTTCCCAACTACCCGTTCAGGATTGCTGGTGTGAGACATCTGAAATAGGAAACGAGGCTCAAGGTCAAATGTCAGTATATATCTTAGCATTTCAAGCTGTCAAGGTGTGTTGAGGTTTATCAGGTACAGCACGATGTGTATGGCACCAGGCATAAGTTGAAAGTTATTTCTCTGATCAGATGCATCTGTTTAATACCTTCTAGTACTACCTGTGCATTGAAGCATCTTGAGGCCAGTGTCCTTGCCTGGCTTATCTTTGTAGTTTCCATAGCACCTTAAGAGGCTTTCTCAGGAATAAATACCTACTAATATTTATTGAACGAGTAAGTGAGCAAAATAATAATAAGAGGTCATTAGGGCTTGACGATATAGAACAACACAAATCTTACATGATAGGTAACACTAATATGTATCACAAGTCTTCATCATGAAAAATTTACAGGATCCCTCTTGTAAAATCACATCCTTGAGTGAAAGACAATTGGCAGACATAAGTGTTTCCACATCATAGGGATGTGAGCACAAGGAGAAAAGAGCATTTTTTTTTTTTTTAAATCACTTTTTCTTCTTAGGTAATGAATATAGACGCAGCATCCAGCTCATCATTTCAAACTGCTGAGTCATTTGCCACTTGAAATGAATTGAGGGCTGTTAAAGGTTTTATAGAAGAATTCATTAAATATGTATTGAGCCAGCTTAAGATGGAAATTGTTATAAAAACTGGCAACAGTTCAAACAGCAAAACGTTTCAGTTTATGATGGAGATATTTTACTCCTACCTGGATTGTGTCCTCCATTAGTCCATTCAAACTGGCGAGGTTTGAGTCGCTTGTACAGGGCATGGTAATTGTTGCAACTGCTCACACGGCTGTTCTGAGAGCCAAGGAAAACATTGTGATTCCAGCCAGGTGTTCCCTCTCGTAGAAGGCATGGCATTCAGCGAGATCCGAGCATTCACCTAAGCACTGACACCTCCTGATTGCCCGGATTTGGGAGCATTGGAATAAACACGCTCATGTGCATACAGGTGCATACGCAGTCACCTTGCTGTGCGCGCGCACGTGCACACACACAAACATAGGATGTGCAGGTTCTTCCCTATGCTCTTGCTAGCTTGGGGATCAGGAGGTGATGAAAAGTAAGAAGGGAGAATAGTGGGCGCCTAGGTGGCTCAGTTGGTTAAGCGACTGCCTTGAGCTCGGGTCATGATCCTGGAGTCTCGATATCGAGTCCCACATCAGGCTCCCTGCTTGGCAGGGAGTCCGCTTCTTCCTCTGACCCTTCTCCCTCTCATGCTCTCTCTCTCTCTCTCATTCTCTCTCTCAGATAAATAAATAAAATCTTAAAAAAAAAAAAGAGAGAATAGTATAATGGAAAGAACAAGTAGCTTAGAATGAAACAACTGGATTCTGTCCCACTCTGCGGCTAAGTGGTCAGAGTCAAGCTACCTAATCCGAGCTTTTTGACCCTATTTATTCACACAGTTTTGAAAATAATACCTATCTTTGTGCCTGGTAATTAGTGGGTACCAGTGTGTCTGCTCTAATGTTTTATATGTATTCCTGTTACTCTAAAAATTCATGCTTTAAAAAATAACAAGATAAAGGAAAAATAGAGTTGAGAGCAGACCTCAGAATCTATACAATTTGGTAAATAAAATACTAACAAAAATTATAAAAAAATACAACTAGTAATTTTAAAATGGTAAAACTCCTAATAAATAAAAAGCAAATACAAAACTTAAAAAACAAAGATGACAGTAGCTTGACCCAAGGCAGTATAAGGAAGGGTAGAAACACTGAGCATGGATACAAGGTCACAAGGCGTAAAGACTGAGATAACCACCAGTAAGCATTTCTAAAAAGTATGTGGTGAGGATGGGTTAAAAGCATAACATGGGATACATGGGTATTATGTACAATGTTATGTTTTTCTGAAGCTTGCTGTACTCTGCAGAGTTATTGTACTTTGTGTTCAGGTGGTGTTACTTGGTGACACAAAATGGAATGAACTGGAAAAAAAATTACTTATTAACCTATAAGATTTCTTCATTTCACTGATGACATTTCCTCATGTGAGTGAGCTATTTTGCCTTACAAAAAAATATGGAGACCGGGTGCCTGTGTGGCTCAGTCGTTAAGCTTCTGCCTTCAGCTCAGGTCATGATCCCAGGGTCCTGGGATCGAGCCCCGCATCGGGCTCCCTGCTCAGCGGGAAGCCTGCTTCTCCCTCTTCCACTCCCCCTGCTTGTGTTCCCTCTCTCTCTGTGTCTCTCTCTGTCAAAAAAAAAAAAAAGATGGAGAGAACAGACAGTACTTAATATATACTTCTGAATGTAAGAAATAGTACAGAATTGTGAGTGATTATGTGATGTTGTAGAAGATATAGGGTAAAGTACTTGGCACAGTGTCCAAGTATATGATAAACATGTGTTTCAGAAGATAAAATCAGGAAGGGTATAAGTGTTTAGAATCTTGTCTGGAAAAGGGACCAAGAAATCTAGAAGGCTCAGCATTGCTCTGCTTAACATTAGTTGAAGTAATTCCAAGTGTAAGATATGGGGCAGAAAGTATCATTGGACAGGAGTGGTTGTGATATAGAGAAAACTACTGAGATCCTTCACATGCTGCAGAGGAAAAACAAGAAACACCAAATGCCCCGATATCATCATGATCTCTAAGACAAATGGTGACTTTTCAACTTGCCAAGAGATTTCTTGATTACAAATTATAAAACAGTCTAGCATAGAGAGGCGTGATAAATCATGAAAACCATTGTGTTGGGTTTTCACTCTGGGACTCTCAAGAAAACCAGTTTTACTTACACATTCTGCTGTGATATCACATTGCATGTTGCCATAAATTTGATTATCACTTAGAATTTAGCCTTGAATTCTAGATTAAACTTATAATACAAATGAGAGTAAATATACTGGAAATTATATGATAATCTATAGTTTATAAAGTGTATGAAAGTATAAAACTTATGAAATATAAAGCATTATTATGAAATCCCAGGTGTCTGTGACAACTGGGGAGAAACCGAATGTGAAAAGCTCTCCATCCTCTGACTGACCATGGTCAACCCAGACACAAGCATTTTGAGATAAATTTCACACCGTCACATCTACTGACCCAGTATGTTGATACATGGGAAGGTCAATTCACCCAGGAAGCCTCCCCCAACCCCAGCCTTCACGGGACATCTATTGTGTTTTCAGCTGTGCTAAGAGATGACAAGACCACAGCCCCTGTTTTTGAGCAACTCACGATCCAGCATGTTGTGTGTCCCAAGAGGAGGATGTTGAGGGGACCATTTGGAAAGCACAGAGGGGCAGCTCAACCCGGAGGCTGAGGGAAAGATTCCAGAGACCAGAGACCCCTCTGCAGAGTCTGAAGGACACGTGAGAGCCTGGCAAGGGGAAGGGGGGGTACAAGGATACGAGACCCGAAGCAACGTGGCTGAGGTGCGCAAAAACATCACCACCCCTGGAAGAGAACGTGCAAGGTGGGGACCGTCAGAAAATGATGGTAAAGATGTAATAAAGGCCACATCACAGGCATACCTAAGAGGGAATGTGGGTTTAGCTCCAGACCACTGCAATAAAGCAAATCACGCAATAAAGAAAGTCAAATGAATTTTTTGGTTTCCCGGAGCACATAAAAGTTATGTTTACACTGTACTACAGTCTATTAAGTGTGTGATAGCAGTATGTCTAAAAATGTACATACCTTAATTAAAAAATACTTTATTGCTGTAAAGTGCTAACCATCATCTGAGCTCTCAGGAGTTATAATCACTGATCACAGATCACCATAATAAATAGAATAATAATGAAAAAATTTGAAATACTGCTAGAATTGCCACACAGTGACACAGAGACATGAAGTGAGCAAATGCTGTTGGAAAAAATGGCACTGAGAGACTTGCTGGACACAGGGTTGCCACAACTGTCCACTGGTAAAAATGCAGTATGTGCCAAATGCAATAAAGCCAAGTATGCCTGGATAGGGTTTGGTTTGCTATACGAAAGAGTTTTGATTTAATCTTGTAGCCACTAGGATAAAACTGAAGGGTATTAATTCAAAGAGGAAATGGGTCAATTTGTGATTTAAGAAAACTAAGTAGAAGAGAATCCTGAGAAGGGACAGGTCTGGCTAAGGGAGACTCACAAAAATGAACTGCATTTTGGCTTTTTGTAATCAAAGTTTTGTCTAGCTACTTTTCCCACGTTCTGAGTACGCAGGGTTCAACCTACCTCTCCTGCCCTCATTTATTTCCTTATCTTTCCTACCTCCATTTGAAACAGGGCCTATTTAAATTCAACATAATTACATCGGAAAAGGTCTGGAGTTAAGATGTGCCACAAGCTATTGTGGAATGGGGAAAAGTATGCTTCGCCGGAATAGTCATTGCAGGCTTCCTGGAGGAGGTCACTGTTGAAGAAGCTATGTAATTCAAAAAGGTGGAAAGAGCAGTGAACTAGGACTCGGACTTACTATCTAGGCTCTCTTAGACAAGTGTGGCTCTAGGCACCTCTCGGAGATCCAGTTTCTATATTGTTCCAGTAGAAAGTTAAGTAGGATAATTGTTAAAATGGCTTCCAATTGTGGCTGGTCTTTGTGGTTCCCTAAGGTGAAAGGAGCAGGGGGGGGGAGGTTCTCGCCGGCTGGAAAAGGAGTTAATGGCTTGGGGTTAATGGAGTCTAGACCACAAAGGCAGGGCAGAGTTTGAAAGGCTGGAACAAAGTCATTCTGCTTATCCCACCACAAAAGGAGACGTGACACCATTCTAAACCGGCTCCCTCCAAGGCATGGGACTTAGTCATTTCCAGAATGTTCAGGTTTAGTAAAAGATTATCGGAACCTTTTCCTGAGCCAGATCCCTGGAAATAAGCTTCCGAGATAGATGATGTCACCTGAACTCTAGATGCAAATTATACTCTGTTCCTTACATGGCTGCTATTTTTAGCCCTTACAGTATGTGATTTCTCTCAAGGACAACAGGAATGTTCATAAACTATGCATAGGTCATGATGGTGGCTTAATGGGGAAAGAACCATTTGTTAACAGAGCATTAAATGTTTAATAGTCCATTAGCATAAAATCTTTCTTAAAATTTGAGAATATTTTCTAATATGCCTCATTCCACTAACCAGATGAGTGTTGCAGTATTGAAATTCATAAAGGTGCCTAGTCTTTTGACCCTACCAGAGTCCGGTAGGTTTTTCACCTAATTCTTTGGAAATGTCAAGCTTAATCACTCTATAATGATCAATTAAATATTCAGCTGTGTCTCCTCATGGGTCCTCTGCATAAACATTTAAAACAATTAGAAGCTGAATCACCGTGATCCCTTTATGAGTGGAGGTGGAGAGGGGTGGGCCGTTCCTTGTTAAAGAGGGGCCTCTGATACAGGGCTACACCGCTTGAGCTTCCTGGAGGATGCCAAACACACCTGTGTCCTCCGTTTGCACCTGTCTTCAGAATTGCTGGCCATGGAGTCAGATTCACCTCTGTATCTCTCAGCAAGGAAAACTGAAAGAGGGTTGATAGGAACAGGAGGCAAAAAGAGAAAGAAGTGGGTGGTGTTGCTATCCAAAGCTTTGCCAATCAAGCTGAGAAGAGCTGTAAAAGTAGAAGAGCCAAAATCTCTGCAAGCCAGAGCCTCCCTACTCCCATAGCCAGTGCAAGCAGGACTCCTACTTATTTTGGTGCCAGAGAAAATGGAGACAGAGCTGGTCAGCAGACCAAAAAAGGAGGTCAGTGCGAGGCACATTTCTGATCCGTTCAGACATGCAGCATTTCCTCTTCCCAGTCCATTCCTCAATAGAGTCGAGCTCTCTTGCTGTCTGGGGAGAAGCAACTCAGAATCTGGAATGTTCTATGAGGACTAACTCCTGAATGTTGAGGGGTTAAGGCACACCCCAAATCCATGTGTAAGGCCCTAACCTTGACTCTCCTGAGACCAAGGGGAATGCATTGCAATGCTTTGATCAGAGAATAGATGAAATATTTATTATTACGGAAATTTCTGTCCATTTTGTTTTTTCAGAGCACTTGTGTCTCCATTTTACAAATACCCCAGAGGCTTTGGACAGGGAGTATTACTGAAAGATCAACAATAATTACAATAGTAGAGAAGAAAACAGATCAAACACTGACATTGCCTTTTAAAATTAGACTAACTGGTGAAAACCATAGATCATAGATACTTGGAATGTTCAGTCTGGCAGGGACCTTAGAGGTTGGCTAAACTGATTCCTTTGCTTTGGAAATGAAGACATTTGCAGAGATTAAATTACCGCCCCAAGGTAACAACTCTAACCAGTGGCAGAGTGGGTCCTAGAAACCAAGTATCCTAATTTGAAAGGGAGAAGTTTCATGATCAGTCTTATTTGTTATCAATAACTTTCAGAATAATAGCAATTTCATTTCCCCAACCAAACAGCTGCAGGTAATTCTGTAATTTGAAATGGAAAATTATTAATACAAACCTAAGAAAAAAGATGGTGGTCATATATTAAAAAATCCGTGTTTTTAAATCCTGAAATTGGTAAAGTTGAAGCTTTGGGGCTCACAGTACCATTTTCTTAGGCTAATCTGATATGTGTGTTAATTAATATCATTGACACAATTATATATAAACACATTATATTTAAAACCTCAGCTACTTGCATTTATCACATTGACAAAATGAATCATATGCTGTTTTATTGAGGCCTTTGTTAATTACATTATTCATGCTCCTGATACATTGTAATATTTTGTATCAGTTTGTATTTGTCTTTCTACATCTCAAATGCAAAACAATCTCCCTCGTTGTTATGATGAGTTACAAATTGGAATATACTTATGTCAAAACATGCAAAATTTAAGATTCAAAACCCTGTGAGTTTAATAGACTTATTTATATTCTTGAATATCATACAGACCTTTTCACATTTACTAAATTCTGTGTGTTCTGATTTGCCAGTGTAGATCTGTTTTAAAATAAATTTCTGGGGTTTAATATCCATTTTTTTTTAAAGTAAAATGATTTCAAGTACTTAATCACATACCCATTTGGATGACCCCGGTAGGTGTGAAGTTAATAACTTACTGAAATGGGTGGGTGAAGGAAGGGACAGATCACACTACTGATGTTCACTGCAGATTTTCCTTAAGGAATGTTTTCTTTGTCTTGTTTCTCTTTTTTTCTACTTTTTTTTTTTTTTTAACGTGCTCCTTCAGGAGAAAGCCTTGCAAGATCCAATTCAACCTGGTATTTGACTACCTTTGTACCTTAGTCATGGGGACAAAATGGAAATGACTGGAAAGAAGTTATCTTCTCCCTTTCCCTGTGATAGGACAACCTGTATAGGGCTGCGATTCATATCAAAAATAATAAGAATTGTGTTGAAACTGATAGATTTTGTCTTCTCTGATTTCTTATTCACCATTCCTCCTAATCCATGTGATGTTATTATAGTGATTGCATGTTGGGTCTTTTTTTTTTCCCTAGGAAAAAGTAAATTTTAACTAAGATATTGCCTTATAAGTCTTCATTCTTCTTACTACCCGTCCTTGTAATATAACCATTAAGTTTAAAAAGTGTTCTAAAATCTTTTGGTAAAGAGAGATCTCACAGAAGCATTACATTCCAAGATGCCTGGAAACCTGTCTTTCTTGGATGCCTCACCTTGCCATCTATAATCTTACAAAGTGTGAATCATTCATTTGGGAGGAGAGGTGGCATGCTCTGTCTGCTGGGAACAAATCGATAGGCATGTCTGGATTTGTGCTCTAAACTTGCCTCCATGGTAGCCTTGCAAGCAAGAATGAATAGGGGCTGCAGTTGCTAACTTAGTTTCTGCAGTTTGTGCATGTGCGTGTGTACCCAAACGAAATGTTTGGTTATGAATATTGATTGAGTTGATTAGCATGGACCCACTCTTCAGGGCTTAGAAAACAATAGACTTCTCTTCAAAGAAAACAGATGTGCCAGATACGGCATATGAATGAAATATCTGATTAGGAAGGGACAACATCCTATTGAATTTCAAGCTTTTTACTCTAATCTTGATTGATACAGGTAAGAAGGCCTAAGAAGCCAAAAAAAAAAAAAAATGTAGTTGAGAGTTTGGTGTTTGGTGGATTACTTTCAAACCTGTTGGAAAATTGATTTTAAAAATACAGGTGTTACAAATGATTGTACAAATACACTGTAAGTCAGTTCCTCTTATTTATTTTTTTGTTCATTCATGCAACAAATGCTTTTGACGACCTACTATATTTCAGGCCCTTCTCTAGGCACCACACATAGAGTGGTGAACAAAACAAACAAAAAGAATGGCTCTCATGGGGCTTATATTCTTTGGAAGAGAAAATCAGTATTAGTCATGCATCATTAAAAATTCCTAGGCTGTTTAGAATAATAACTAGTGGTAGTCTAGTAAATATTCACAAATACCTAGATTGCCTCGTTTTCCAGCAACAAATACACATTCTATATTCACATGCTATTAATTGTTTAGTTTGTCACTGGCTGAATCCTGACCATCTGCCCATTACACTTGGACCTGTTGAACCGAGTTAGGATCTTTCTCCATTTCCAGCTTCACGTTCCCAGTGTCCACAGAAGTTGAACCGAGCAGACTGTGCTGTTACTGCCCTCTGTTTGGCTTATTACCACCATGACCCCTCGATCCCTCTCAGTACCAGCTCTAAATAAATTTAAAACTCAAATCCTTGGGCGGCAGGCATTGAGAAAGAATGTGGAACCTGCACTTGACCTCATATCTTTTCATTCCAAGTTTATACTGAATACGTTATAATAGACACAACAAATCTCAAGAAATGTATATCTCAGTCTTATAAAGTTGAAGAGGAATGAGCCATGAAAATTAAAATGAGCCAGCTGTCTTTATTGTAGGGGAAAGCATGGCTTGCTGTGAGGAGTCCTGGGAGTTGGGCTATTAGCCGTTTTGAATTCACATATCTGAATGCAGAAGCTTGGAGTGGTACAGGTGTTTATTCAGAACCTGGACCTGTGCTCTTGTAGAGATCACCTCCATCTCTCTAACCAAATCATGGTTCCACATGGAGAAAAGCCACTGGCTCAGTACCAAATACTCTCAACATTATTGATCCCACGGTTCTGGTCCCAGATGCTCCGTCATATCTTTGGGTCTTGCCAGCAGGTGAGCTTTTCTTGCAAAAGAGGAGATCCTTCTGGAGTCATTGCTGAAAGCATCTACATTTGTTATTATTATTTCAAAGAAAAAAAAAAGTCCTCCCAAAATATGTTCTTTTCCTGGACTTAAATCCTTTACAGCCTGAAAGGCAAATGGGGAAGGTAGAGCTGGGTTTTCTTTTATTGAATTTTTTGATTCATCTCTACACTTTGCTGGAACAGTAAGTGTATCAACTCATGTCCCTGCAGTCCACTTAATGTAACACAACATGAGAAGCCTGCAGCCATGTTATTGCCATTCCCGGCTGTGATCTTTTAACACAGAAATAAAAATAAGAAAAGACTATGTCTGTTGTGCAGGTACATGGGTGTCTGCAATTTTTTTTTTTTGGTTATTTTTTTTTTAAAGATTTTATTTATTTATTTGAGAGAGAGAGAGCACATGAGAGGGGGGAGGGTCAGAGGGAGAAGCAGACTCCCTGCCGAGCAGGGAGCCCGATGCGGGACTCGATCCAGGGACTCCAGGATCATGACCTGAGCCGAAGGCAGTCACTTAACCAACTGAGCGACCCAGGCGCCCCTATTTTTTTTTTTAAACTTATCTCTATTCCAGATACATTGAAGGGAAAAGTTTGGCTTTCCAGATTTTGAAGCCTGAGTGTCTTTTTGGAAAACTGTAGAGTCAAGTTTCAGCCATTGTGATGCAAAGATGGACACTGTAGGTGGTATTGAAAACAAGGCAATGATAGGGACCCTTTGAATGTACAATGATCAATTCTCCTTTCTCGAGAGGAAATTGAGACCAGAACAGACTAATTCGGGTTGAAGCTGTATTTCTCTGCATGTTAGCAGGCTGCCTTCATCTGCAAGGCCTGCTTACCTAGCATGAGCCCCTGGCCTGTGTGCTGGGAGTGCGGCGGTGTTCCAGGCTGGCAACCCTGGCCTCTAGAGCTTCTGTAATTGCAGAGCATGCAGATCTGACAGAGTTACACATGTTGGGACTGGTTGCTACAAAAGTATTCAATAGAAGGACCTAATGGTGGCTAATGGTTGGAGAAGGCTTCCTTTAAGAAGTGGATATTTGGGCTGAAACCCAGAAAATGCTTGGAGTAGGTTGATTCCTTATCACATGTTGGTTAAGTAAGGAAATTCCATGAATCCAAAGTCCTTTTTTTATTTACTCAAAATAAATGTTTTCAATAGTGAAGCTGGATGTTATATGCTATTGGGCTAAAAATCAATATTAATTATTAGAATCTATATAAGCATCCACCATATAGTAGAAGGCGTATTTAGATGTTTTCCCCCCATCTCTGGCTCTGTCCACTCCCATCCAAAGGAATGCACATGAATGTCACCTATCTCCTCTTTGAAGTGGACCATGAAGGCTCCAGGTACTGTCATTTGGGTAACACTGGTTTTGGAAAGATGCTGGAAGATTATTGGCGTTCCTACAACCACCAGGTTTAACATCACCTTCGTTCAGGCTTCTGACACCTCCCTCCAGGGTTAGTTCACTAGCCTTTACTTGGTTTCCCTGACCCTATACCTTCCCTATTGAATCCATTCTTCATAGTACTGCTGGGGTGAGCTTTCTCATAAGCAAATCTTATGGTGATATATCTGATGGTGATACTATTTCTTAAGCCATAACACGAGGCCCTTCATCATCAGCCTCTTTCCCCTGCCTTGTCCTTCCAGTAAATTCCACAAACCCCCGAGCTGTGTCAACTGTGAACAGTTAGTGGTTGCTAGAGCATACCATGCTCTCCCACACTCCAGTGCCTTTACATTTACTGTTTCATCCACCCGAAGTATGTTTCCTGGCCTTCGATATCTAACTTGTTAACTCTTACTTGCCTCAAGTACTCAGGTCAAGCTTCAGCTTCTTCAGGAAATCATCTCTTACTGTCCCAGTCAGAGTGAGATGTCTGCCTATGCACTCTCATCCCATCTGGCACATTTGACCCTCCTAGACTTATCACACACCACGAGAATGACAGCCACTAGCCACATGCGGCTATCTAAATTCACAGTATAAGCTAAACAATGGAAAACAACATGGAGGTTTCTCAAGAAATTAAAAATACAACCATATGATCCAGGAGTCCCACTGCTGAGTGTATATCCAAAGGAAATGAAATCATGATCTCAAAGAGACATCTGCATTTCCGTATCCAGTGAAGCAATATTCACAATGGTTAAAGTTTGGAAACAACCTGTCAGTCAACAGACGACTAGATACAGAATAACTATATATATGGTTTTTATTACTTTTTTTTCAGAGAAGTGATTGAAAAATGATTGTTAGGGGCTGTGTAGTTGGGGCAATAGGGAGAGGTTGGTAAAAGGGTACAAACTTTTAGCTACAAGATGGATAAGATGTGAGGATCCAAGGTAAAACAGGGTTCTATAGTCGGTAATACTGATAATACTGTATAACTGTTGATAATATTGCATAATTGAGATTTGCTAAGAGAGTAGGACTTCAGTGTCCTCATACACACAGAAGAAGGTAAGGACAAGAGCAATGGATGTATTAATTAACTCAGTGGGGAGAATCTTTTTATAAGGTATAAATATACAAATTACCACACTGTGCCCTTTAAATATCTTGCAATTTTATTTGTCAGTTATATCTCAATAAATCTGAAAAAATAAATTTACAATAATTAAATAAAATTTTAGGTTCTCACTGGTGCCATATTTTAAATGTTAGATAGCATGTGTGCTAGAGCTAATTGTACTGGATCAGAAATGTAAAGCCTTTTCACCATTGTGGGAAGTTCTATTGGACAATGCTGGTTAAAAGGTTTGGAATATTTATGTATGTCCCTCTTCGGCTTTGAACTTCTTGAGGTCACATGTTTCCCCAGTATTAGCAATGCTCAATAGATGTTTGCTAAAAACATTAGTAAGTTAAAAAATATTTAAGTTAGCAAATTATTAAGATCTGAGTTTTACATCTGTTATTGCATACAAGCAATCAAAGACTTCTTTTTTAAAATCTAATGATACAAATTTTGATCAAAGGGGATTCTGGACAGGTAGGAGGAGAAGTTAGAAGAGGGGAAAAAACACTTTGCTCTTGGAATATCTCTTTCCTCAAGCTCAGGAAAGGATCAGGTCTCCACTCCAAAGCCTCATCAAAAAAAAAAAAAAAAAAAAGGGCAGTAGAAGTTTAGAGTTTAATTCTGGGAAACTACCCACATGATTAGTTTTTTTAGTTGAGTTTAAGAAGTGGTAGCTGGTACAAATATCACTTAGAGAAACAGGTTATATTGTCTTTTCTACAAAGGAAGTCCACTAGACCATGCCATTTTTGGTTGGAAGGCAATACTAATGGTAGCTTAAATGTTCTGTTTTAATTGCTAAGAGGAGTATATGTTCAGCTTAAAGTGGTAAGAGGAGCAATTCAAGTGAGCGCATCTTTAAATTATTCACCAGCCATCTACCGTGTGATTAGCCATGGTTAAAGATTTTCTGTTAAGCACAGACTGTTCTCTGGGGTTATAGGATGATCAGAAACAATGGCCAGATCTAGGAGGATCAAGTATAATGAGCAAGGCAAGTCTGTTCTCCCCTAGCAAAACAAGTGGGCCTCTGGGCCCTTAAACCTGTTAATAAAAAAGAAATTGATCCTGAAAAGAAGGAAGCATGAAAGAAGAGAAGAAAGTTGGTTTTGTTTGTAGCTTTTGTTTTGTTCTCTGAATACAACTGCACTATCTGGTTAGTTCTTTACTTTGTGGCAAATATTCACTGATCCAGTTTCCATCTTTTTCAAAGTTGAATATGCTTGCAAGTGAAGCCTCTATCCAAGGTAACCAATGGTAATTAGTGTAGCTTCCAGTTTGAACTAAGCCTCGTAATTCCTACTTTTGAATGACTCATAATTATTGGCAGATTTAGCTGGATTTATATGACTTAAAAGTTAGTTCCCTCTTTTTCTGTTCTTTTTCCTCTGATGACTTTGGATAGAAATTTGCTTAATCAGGAAAAAAGGTCATATTACATTTATAATTCTGGTCTAGCTATTTGGCAATGATACTACTCCATATCATGGGTTGAGTTAACCTAGGGGCAGCCAATCCTAAAAAGTGTTTTGGACATTTCCTTTAAAATATTAACATATGGGGCGCCTGGGTGGCTCAGTTGGTTAAGCGACTGCCTTCGGCTCAGGTCATGATCCTGGAGTCCCTGGATCGAGTCCCGCATCGGGCTCCCTGCTTGGCAGGGAACCTGCTTCTCCCTCTGACCCTCCCCCCTCTCATGTGCTCTCTCTCTCTCTCTCTCATTCTGTCTCAAATAAATAAATAAAATATTTAAAAAAAATTAACATAACACATGGGAAAAGAAACCCCAACTTTAATCCCACCACCCCAAAACAACTGTTCTTATTTGTACCTTAATTTTCCAGTCTCTATGCACAGACACATCTTATCAAAAGTAGTTTACATACTACTTTGCATTCTGCTTTTTTTTTCTTGTAAGATTATATTTCAAACATTAATAAAATTCAATTTGGGGATGCAATAACTCTGGTATCACTCTGCCTCTGAAGAGGCCTTTACTACCTAAGGAAACCCAGCAAATCACTTCAGGCTTCTGCCGGGCTTCAATGACACCATTTAGGAAGAAGTGGAGGTAAGAAACAAAAATCATGTAACCCTGTGAAGGAAGAAGGCAACAGGGTTGCCAAGTGCTATTGTCTGACAACATATCTCCAGAGAGGCTAGGATGAAAACCACACAAATTACTGAAAGCAATTTAAGAAATTGGAGACTCTCTGAGTGTGGGAAAGGAAGATGTGAAGGATAGTGTGGTCTGGAAGAATCTTTCTTTTTCTCAAGAATATGTGGTCAAGGTGGTTAGCTAAGCGGGTTTGTATATTTCCAGAGTGCCCTCCCCATCTGGGAAAGAGGGATGGGCCAGTCGCACTGCATTGGAGGGGAAAGTACAGATTTTGTCCTGCAAGGCTGAAGGCTTTTGCGGCAGGGCCTTAGTCAGTCATTGTCCTTGGCTTGATCTTGCAAAAACAGTGTCTTTACATTTTCTGTAGCTAATCTGCTTCTGCAATGCTGTCCTTTTGAAAGGGGCACCGCTGCCTGGTCTAGTAACCGAGTAAACACACAAGTATTCTCTTTTTTTTCTTTTTTTAGGATTTTATTTATTTGTCAGTGAGAGAGAGAGCACAAGCAGGGGGAGTGGCAGGCAGAGGGAGAATCAGCCGACCCACTGAGCAAGGAGCTGATGCGGGACTCGATCCCATGGACCCTGGGATCATGACCGAAACCAAAGCCCACGCTTAACCCACTGAGCCACCCAGGTGCCCCTCCACCTTTTTTTTTTTTTTTTAACTCCTCTGCTATGCTGGGGTTTTCTCTTGAGTGTGACTCTCAGGAAGAGAGGGGTCTAGGTTTACCATACAGCACTGAGGATTTAACTCACTTGTTTGCTTTTGTAACATAGGCTTCAGTCAACTAACTAGTTGCCCTTCTAGCTGGTGCGTTGGGATGAGAGAAAAGAAGTGAGCCCTGCCCTTTTCTTGGTGCCCAGTGCGTCCCTGGCACATTGATTTGCTGACGGAATGGTGTTATGCTGCAGCAATCATTACCAGCCAGAATTCTCAGAAAGGACCTGAGGGTGATTTTTCTCATAATTCCAGGCTCCTGGGAGGTGCCACATCCTTTTTGTGTGCCCTTGACATTTCTGGTTCTGTTTCCTTTCTTAAAATAAAAGGGAAGGACTTTAGAGATGCCATCTCAGACTCCTTCCAGTTCTAACGCTTCACGGTTAGTTGTGTGATTTATTTATGGTTGGACCGGCACAGTGAGGGTGATGGCTTAGATGGAAGCTAAGGAGAAGGGCAGAAAAGCACTAAAATTCATCACGGGTTTACCATGTACTGAGAACCGGCTGAGCACTGCACCTGTGTGATATCCTTTAATCCCCAGCTATGGGGTGACAAAGTTCTACTCCCGATATCAGATGAAGACATGAGTCAGAGATAAATAACTGCCCAATGTCTTCCAGCCAGTATGCCACAGAATCAGGAAGGGGGCACGATTTTCTTTCAGCGCCCCGCCCCGCGCCCCGCCCCGCCCCGCCCTCCAACCCTTTCTAATTCAGCTTTGTTAATACCACGCTGGCCACGCCCACCACAGGGCCGTGCCGTCCCCTCTCACACAGAATCCTCCAATCTGAGGCTCTACGGGGAGGGGAGGTCGCAGAGAGGACGTGACCTCGGGTTGACCCACAAACCGGACCTGGGGAGCTAGAAGCTCCTCACCCCCTCTCTGCCCGGTCCTTGGAATGTTCCTGCCACCCACCATTCCCACAGGCAGAGCCTTTTCACAGATGCAACACTGAGAGAGTAAGTTGCGGAGACCATCTGGGCCCAATATGTGGCTGAACTCAGTTAAGGCCTCTATGTAAACTTTCAAGATTCTGGAAGGCGAGTGTGGAGCTCTGCGCCTCTTGCAGGGGACAGAGGCTGGCCTCCTAGGTAAGTTCCCTTGCTTATTAATCATGCGGGTCAGGGGCACCTGGTGTGCCTTCCGCTCAGGTCATGATCTCAGGTTCATGAGATCGAACCCCATGTGGGGCACTTCGCTCAGCAGAGTAGGCTTGAGATTTCCTCTCTCCCTCTGCCCCTCTGCCCCTCCCAAACAAACAAACAAACAAACAAAAGCAAAGACCAAAAAAAAAACCAAACCAGCCTGCGATGAACCTGGAGTGGCCTGGCTCCTCCTTCTGTCTCTCCCTGTCCCCTTATTGGGGCCAGTTTCAGATTTCAGTGGGGGAAGCTCCAAGGTTTGGAACCAACAGAGGGAGAAGAGTGGAGAGCAGAATAGAGGGTAAGGGAATGGGCTTTGAAATCACCAAGTAGTTTGGACAGAGATCAAAGAGAACTGTGAAAGATCTTTGTGCTTTACTAAATGAAAAGTATAAAAACAAGTTAGTCTTCAGAGTCAAGAATCTCCTAATCCCATCATCTGCAAGCAGCTATTTTAAGCAGTGCATGCATATACATATTCCACATATTTACGATTATAGTCCACGTGTCACTTTTGCTTTCCCATTTTTTTTAAGTTAATATTTCATAAACCTTTGGAGGGGTGCTTTAGCTGTCCCACGATATCATGTTCTACCTGTCATTCCCTCTAACACATGCAGAGCATATGGCAAAGAAGAAAGCTACTTGAGACCAAAGGACTATTTTTCTAATTTCTTTTTGGAATATGTCAAACTGAACATATTGATTCTATAGAAATGAAAACATTAATTTTGTAAAAATTAATATATTCAGGGTTTCAATTCTCTCTCTCCATATATGCACATATATATTTTTTTTTCCAGAAAAGGCATTTATGGTTGATTCACTTTGTAAGTAAGTGCACCTTTGAGTCATTGATCATACATGTCAGCATAATGTCACATCTGAATTTCATTAATTTGATAAGCAATCTATACATTTTAGCTGTTTGCCATATATAAGTCCATTATATACCCATAAAAATTTGGAAAGCAAGGATTTCAGCTAAAGCCTAATTCTAATTAGGAGAAATAAATGGTGTATTATGTGCGAGGAAAAGCCAGGCATCATCATTGACTGTTACTAGTTTGCCGTATTAATTTGATGGCAGTATTTTGTGCAGGATGAGAGGGATAAACATCGCATGCAGACCACTTTGATGTGTATCATTGCCCTAATTGACCTGGGCCTGCTAGATAATCAGTTCCAAAAAGCTTATAATCTGAGGGCTCTTTCATTTATCCCCGGAGAATTAGCAGACTGAAGTTAACTTGACGGAAGCAAGGCTGTGTCCTACAGCTGCCCCATAGGTTTACAGCCAAAATGAGCTAGCCCAGATACCCAGCAAACTCAGATGCTTCGAGGTTTGCCCTTGCCCTTGTCGACTAAGGGCACTTGTTTTATTGCTGTTATTTACTGCAGATTTGATCTGTCTGGTTTATTGTGCTGCTACCACTTTCCTAATCGTATTTCCCTTTAGCCAGGCAGTCTGATGATCACAAACGGCGTAAGGATGTGAATAACTGCTGGAGAACTGAAAAGGATGGAAATCTGAAAACGTGAGTCTGCTACTGAGCTATCCCTCTCACCCCTGCAAGAAGCGGGTGAGGAGACCCCCGCGCTCCAGGCTACCCCTGTGTTTTTGGTGGCTGTGAAGGTGGGGCTTTCCTGGCAGGCAGTGGTTTCTATTGTGCGTGGGACTTAGGTAGAGCCCTGCCTGACTCATCAGGGAAACAGGTGGCCCCCATTAGGGCACTAATCAGCCTAAATGGGACCTGATTAAGGGGAGCCCTCGACGCCACAGCTGGTTAATTCCTGAGCGCTGCCCAATGCTTGGCTCTGAAATTCGAACTGTGTGTGTAACCTCCCCTTCCAGAAGCCACCGGCCCTGGTAAACTGCGGCTGGACTGACGAGAGTGGTATGGAGAAGCCCAGTGGGCCTTGACTCCATTTCCTGCCTGGATTGCTTTGTCCTGAGCTTCTAAATTTCGTCTCTCTGCCCTTAGCAGAGGATCATTAGCAGTCTGCCCATTTCCATGTGTATCCCCTTTTGGTCCCAAGCGGCACAGCAGTTGCCCCTCAAAGGTAATTACAAATGTATGGGTGACTGACCCAGCCAGTATATTGTGGGTGGGAACTTAAGTGTCGACTCCAACGCACACAGTGTTTGCCTAATACACTACGCCGTAGAAAGGCTTTGGCATCAGATGGGGATTCAAATTCTAGCTTTCTCGTGTAGCATTTTGTGATACTGAACAAGTCCCATCACTTCACTTTGTTTCAAGTTTCTCGTCTATCAAATGGAGCTAATAATATCGAATTTTCAAAGTTGCTGTTAATAATAAATGAAACAAGAATGATCATAGTACCTGATACCTAATAAGCTCTCAATGATTATTATCTAAAAAATTATTAATGTAATAATTTATACAACCCAGTCCTGTGGAGTACACTTAATCCATGTTAATTGTAGTTACTGATATTAATAATAGTAAGCATCTTGTATGATGGTAAGGCAATGATAATCAGCCCTCAGGGAGCAGTCAGTGAGGTGGTAAACTGAGAGAAAATGTCAAAAACAGTGTGGGTAGATCCAAGGAAGCACCAAGTGGGGCAGGAAGACCATTGTCCACTGAGCCAGATACACAAAGGCCTAGGAGTATGCATACACTTAGCAGAGTGTATGTCCAAGGTTGGCACGTGGGGAAAGGGACAAGGAGTACACTATTAAACTGGCAAGAAGGCTGCCTTAGAGCTGTTTGGGCTAAAAGCCAAAGAGATATCCTTTAATTTACTCCCCGCCCAACACCAAAATAGCACTTTATTTTCCATATTCTAAAACAAAGTCTAAAGATGTGGGTTTAGCCCAGGACAGGAAAATGGATGTAAGGTGGCCTGGACAGAAAACGTCTAACCTCAAATAGCAGAAATAATTGAAGAACTTTCTAATAGATAAAATAGTATCATTAACTATAGTCATCATGTTGTACATTATAGCCCCAGAATTTATTTATCTTATAACTGGAAGTTTGTACCTTTTGATCACATTTACCCAGTTCCCCACCCCTGCCCCCCACCCCCTCACCTCTGGCAATGCCAATATGATTTCTGTTCATAGGAGTTTCCTTTCTTTAGATTCTTTATCCATTCATTTGTTGATGGGCACTTAGGTTGTTTTCAAGTCTGGGCTACTGTAAATAACGCTACATGAACGCGGAGGTGCAGATATCTCTTCAGGATAATGACTTCATTTCCTTCAGATAAATATCCAGGAGTGGGACTGTTGGATCATAGTTGCTAAGGCGTAAACCTAGAAGTTCTCATCACAAGGAAAAAAGAAAATTGTAACTGTGTGAGGTGATGGATGTTAAACTTATTGTGGTAATCATTTTATAATATATACATATATCGACTCTTTATGTTGTGCACCTTAAATTTATATAATGTTATATGCCAATTATATCTCACTGAAACTAGGAAAAAAAACAATTGAAGGGAAGTAGAAACAAAGAGTGTCTGGGAAGGTTTGGTGGTATTGCCATTTGTAATCCTTTCATGTGTCTGCTGTGATTGTGAAACACTTTTGCCCACACTGTTTATTTAATCAACCAATGATGTGATAGGTGGATGGACATTTGTAGTCTCCTTTTCCGCAGATGAGGAAACAGGGCTAGGGTGGCTGCCTGATTTGCCCAAGGTCACACAGGAGGCAAAAAACAGGATCGGGGTTGAAATCCAGGTCTGTAACATCCAGCCTTCTATTAAACGATGAAGAGCTGCCGGTCAAACTGTACTTTTAATTTATTTATATTTTAGAATCTCAACTATGTGCATTTTGGAATAGTGTAATAGATGAGGAATAGTTAAGTATATTATACTATATCCAAATAATATAATCATTAAAATCAATGTTGTGAAGAATTTTAAGTGCAAAAACACTATTGATGTAACATTTTTAAGAAAACAGGGTACAAAGTATATGTGTAGCATGTCAGTATATGCAAATATATTGCAAATTATATATATAGTATATATAACATATATATTTATCATATATATAATATATAGAAAAATTATTTAAAGAGGAAAATACCAGACAGAAATGTGGCAAAATGCTAATATTGGTTATTTTCTGGAGTTGGAATTACGATGGATAATTTTCATTTTCTTGATAGTACTATTCTGTATTTCTCAGTTTTCACAGAGAGCATATACCACATTTAAATTAAAAAAAGCACACAGGATAAAAAAACAAAACAGGATAATCTGGATTTTTGATAAACAGTCAATAGTGATTATCTCCAGGTGGTGAGATGTTTTTAATTTTTGTAAATTTTTTATAAGCCTGTGTTATTTTTAATCAGAAAAAAATATTACATTAAAAAGAAACAGCATCAGTTTATAGCAAGAATATGTCAGCAGTAAAACTGAGAAAGAATGAACATCAGGAAAAAAAAAAAAAGAATGGACATCAGGGCGCCTGGGTGGCTCAGTTGGTTGAGCGACTGCCTTCGGCTCAGGTCATGGTCCTGGAGTCCCGGGATCGAGTCCCGCATCGGGCTCCCTGCTCGGCGGGGAGTCTGCTTCTCCCTCTGACCCTCCCCCGCTCATGTGCTCTCTCTCATTCTGTCTCTCTCAAATAAATAAATAAAATCTTTAAAACAACAACAAAAAAAAGAATGGACATCAGAGTCAAAATAGGTGTGCAGCAAAATGAGACCCTGATCAGAGTGTGACCAACTGATTACATTAATGGCCCCAATTCTTTTTTTTTTTATTGAAGTACAGTTGACACAGAATGTTACACTAATTTCAGGTATACAACATAGTGATTTGACAAGTCTTTATGGTATACTATGCTCACCACAAGTGTAGCTACCATCTGTCACCATATGCTATTACAATTCCATTGACTATATCGTAACTTTTCTCCCTGTGACTTATTTATTCCATAACTAGAAACCTGTGCCTCCCCCCCCTCCTTCACCCATTTTGCCCATCCCCTCACCAGCCCCTCCATTCTGGACACCACCAGTTCTCTGTATTTATGGATCTGTTTCTGCTTTTTTTTGTTTGTTCATTTGTTATTGGGGTTTTCTGTTTTTTGTTTTTTTAGATACTACATATAAGTGAAATTATATGGTATTTGTCTTTCTCTGTCTTATTTCACTTACATAATGCCTTCTAGGTCCATCCATGTTGTCACAAATGGCAACATCTCATTCTTTTTTTATGGCTGAGTAATATTCCGTTTATATATAAACCAAATCTTTATCCATTCATCTGTCCATGGACACTTGGGTTGCTTCCATATCTTAGCTATTGCAAGTAATGTTTCAATAAACATAGGGGTGCATATATCTCAGGGTTCTCATTTTCTTTGGGTAAATACCTGGTAGTGGAGTTACTAGATCATATGGTATTTCTGTTTTTAATTTTTAAAGGAACCTCCGTATTGTTTTCCATAGTAGCTGCATCAGTTTACATTTCCACCAATAGCGCATGAAGTAGCTGCATCAGTTTACATTTCCACCAATAGCGCATGAAGGTTACTTTTTCTCCACATCCTCACCAACACTTGTTACTGCTTGTCTTTTTTTTTTTTAAAGATTTTATTTATTTATTTGACAGAGAGAGACATAGCAAGAGCAGGAACACAAGCAGGGGGAGTGGGAGAGGGAGAAGCAGGCTTCCCGCGGAGCAGGGAGCCCGATGTGGGACTCGATCCCAGGACCCTGGGATCATGACCTGAGCCGAAGGCAGACGCTTAACGACTGAGCCACCCAGGCGCCCACTGCTTGTCTTTTTGATACTAGCCATTCTGACTAGTGTAATGTGTTATCTCATTGTGGTTTTGATGTGCATTTTCCTGATGATTAGTTATGTTGAGCATCTTTTCTTGTGTCTGCTGGCCATCTATATGTCTTCTTTGGAAAAACTGTCTATTCAAATCTGTCCATTTTTAATTGGGTTGTTTTTGTTTTTGTTTGGTGTTGAGTTGTGTAAGTTCTTTATATATTTTGGGTTGCATGACCCTCATTCCTAATACTTCCCTATATCTATTGCTCCTACTATGTAACTTTCCGCAATTACTCTGGGCTTGGCGAAGTGGTTTGCCTTGGTCAATGGCTTTGCAAATAGGACATAAGCAGAGTTTGAAATGGGCTTGTATTTTGGGACCAGTTTTCCCCTGTAACACTACCATGAGAACATAATCCATCTGTCCTGCTGGAGATGAGAAACATGTGGCTCAGTCAACTTTATTACCTCAGCTCACCAACAACCAGCTGCCAGACATGAGGGTGAGATCAGATCAGATCAGATCAGATCACGTCAGAACTACCTGGCTAGTCCAGGCTAAACTGCTGATCCAAAGATGTGTGAGCTAAATCCATCCTTTTTTTTTTTTTTTTTTAAAGATTTTATTTATTCACCTGACAGACAGCGAGAGAGGGAACACAAGCAGGGGCAGCGGGAGAGGGAGAAGCCCGCTTCCCGCGGAGCAGGGAGCCGGATGCGGGGCTCGATCCCAGGACCCCGGGATCATGACCCGAGCTGAAGGCAGACGCTTAACGACTGAGCCACCCAGGCGCCCCCCCCTTTCTTTTTTTTTTTTTAAGATTTTATTTATTTATTTGACAGAAAGAGACATAGCGAGAGAGGGAACACAAGCAGGGGGAGTGGGAGAGGGAGAAGCAGGCTTCCCGCCGAGCAGGGAGCCCGATGCAGGGCTCGATCCCAGGACCCCGGGACCATGACCTGAGCCAAAGGCAGACGCTCAACCGACTGAGCCACCCAGGCACCCCGCTAAATCCATCCTTATTGTGGTAATCCACTGAGTCACAGGATAGTTTGCTATTAAAGCATTATTGTGACAATAGATTCTGATGCAGAGGGGTGTAATGACTATTTGTTGATTAGAAAGATCATAACAAAATCCTTGCTTTGTTGTAAGGAGATTTATGTCTTTAGGCCTCACTGAGGGCAGCATGAAACATTTCTCTTGACAATCAGCTTCCCATTGCTCAAATGGCATTCTCTCTAGTCTACTTATAGCCCACAAAGTACATAGATTTCAAGGGGAAGAAAATGCCCCTGATAAAATACTAGAACATTCTAGTTTTGGGAAATATTTCCATACTCATCCCTCATAGATATTAACACACTGACATTCAGATTAACTTATAAATCTCTTAGCATTAAAATGTCTCCAAGATTCTGATCATATTGGGATAATGGCAAGATGCACTTTGTAGGAGTAAAGAGCTGAGAACGGACCCTGGAATCTGGGCAGTGTACTAATATACTAGTATTGTATGGGGCTTCCTAGCAAAGCAAAATCGAATTTTTCTCCAGCTGTTGCTATAATTGTTCCACAATTCTTTAACCTTCAACAGTAAACATTAAGCCAAGTGCACAAATTAAAGGAGTGCCAAAATTTAAAGGTAGAATGCACTACTTATGAACTCATTAAACATCATGAAGTTTCTATCCAAACACTGTTTCAGGGACGAAGGACCTTGTCAGTCTGATGGGCCCATCAGGCTGTCAGAGACTGACGTCATCATCTATTTGAATTACAAAAGAAATGATAAAAGCTTCCATTTACTGAGTGTCTAAAACCTTTCAATATTGTGCTATTGTTCTCTTTACGCAATGACATCATAATAACCCTGTAAGGTAAGTGTTATTCCATCCATTTTATAGAAATGTAAAACAGATACAGTAGCTGAGGTGTCCAGAGGCAAGGAAATATTTCCAGATCACAGGCTGGCCCGGGACCGAGTCAGGGCTCACACCCACCATGTCCTGGGACTGGAAGGCCCATTTTTACAAGCCCAGATCACTCTCCTTCCCAGAGCGCCATCCTATCATGAGCAGACATGCTGGTTTCCACTTATCTTGGAAGTTACATTTACCCTTGTTAAATCAACAGATTGGCATTTTCATTTTTAAACAAACTTTAATTTCTAATTACCCCAGTTTTCTCCTCCAGAGCCTCTTTCATTTGACTACGTTGAGACTTTTATACTTGCCTTTCCTATACATCTGATAATCTTAAACACTCCGAAAAAATATAAATTCTCACCTAGCCATCTGTAGTCACTTTAAAATGAGGACTTAAAGGACAATGAATTTTCTTCATTTGATGCTGAACATACGGTACCTTCTGATTCTGTTAGTATAATATGATAATTACAAATGCACATGATTTAATGATAATGTTTACCATGCGGTTGGTAGGCTCGTGATTGTAAAAACAAGCAATAAGATCCCTGTATAGCTAATAAGCCTTATTTTGCATCAAAGCCGGCCCCACCCTTCCCCTAATTGGATTCCCTCCTCTCTTCCCTTGCCCCTCCAGCTCCCCGGCCTGGGTCAGCCTTTTGGCCAAATGAATCCCAAAGCCTCGCATTACCCTCTTCCCCATCAAGCCTTGTACACAGGGGGCTGTCTCTTGGAAAGATTTTAATAAGCAAGTCACATTAAGATATGAATTTACAGCAGCTTAAAATCTTACTGCCTCCGGATTACATGTGTTTTCATAGGAGCAGTGATAAACTTAAAAAAATGAAACTGGCAGAAGACATCTTAGCATTGACTTCAAGCTTCATGAGTTGAAATACTTTCAGAAGTGAATTGCTTCCCAGTGCCCCTCAGCTCACATTGCTTAGGTCCCATTTTTCTCAGTGACGGAGCACTGGTCTTTCCCATTAGCCGGAAGTCATGGGGAGGTTGCAACAATTCATGCTTTCCTCCAAACCATGAGAGACCAAAGTTGAAACTCAAAACTTTAGGTTACATTCTGAGTGCCTTTCTATAATTTTATTTTCTGCAACAACATTTTGGTCTGAGTCAAGAAAGAGCTATGCTTGTCTGCTTTCAGACATTTAAAGGAAAATTAGAGTAATTACAATTCATTATGATGACAATAGTACCAATTTAAGTGAGCAAGAAGGACTGTGTCCACATGTACTCAGTGTTTCATTGTCACATCTGAAAAGACATTAGGCAGATAATAGACCGTTATCTGTTGAAGGTAGAAATGTGGGAACATTTGCATGTGTGTGCACGCGCGTGCACACACACACACACACACACTGCACGTGCACTCACATGCCACAGTCATATATATTCACTGCACCACATACACAGACAGGCACACACACACAATTGCTTCCTGAGATGTGGGGAAAAAACCCTTTTATATATCATGCTCACCAAGGTGTATATTTTCTTTCTGAAAAATCCCAAGAAGGGGAAAAATAATGCCAATTCCTTTTTCTTCTTTGTTAAATACTGAATCTGATCAATTGGCTGGTTGATGGATTACTTTCTATAGGGAATTTTAACTGAATCACCAAAATGTTTGTGGTGGTCATTATTTAACAATCCTAAATCTTGAGGAAATGGTGCTGGCTCAAATGCCTCTTCGAAAGATTAGGTTTGGAACAGATCTGATCCCGTTAGGTTTCTCTTTACTGAAGGATAAGGGCTAGCAACTCCGTAACCTTTTATAGGATTCTCAGCTCAATCAGACAGAACTCACCTGTCCCCCTAATTCTGGATTTAGAAGTATTTCTGGAATTAGGACATTGGGGAAAGGGTATGGAAGGATAAGGGAATTAAGTAGTACTGAAATGCCCTTTCCTATTTTCACCCCACTTCAGTATTATAAATTTGAAGCAGCACCAGCCACTAAACCCTCTAGCTTGGATTATTACATTCATCAGAGGGGTCTTGAGAACAGACATACTATAGGAGACCATAGAATTTCATGAATTAGCCCGTATTTACATAATTCCTTTAGTCAAGTAAGTACTTGACTAAAGCACCATGCTTGAGATACTGTGAAAGTAACATTATTTTATTCTTTCTTCATTTAAAAATGTTTATTGAGCACTTACAAACATTATTCTAGGTTCCATGGATAGAGTAACAAAACTGTATTTAAAAATTCCACTGAAAGACCTTGAACTTATATTTAATTGACAGAAAATAAACAAAGATAAAAGAAAGATAAATAAAAAATACACAAGACTATGCATCTTCCCCACACACACCCCAGATGACAAGGAGCATATAGAGCAGGGGGCTAGAGAGTTTTAGGTTGCACCTTTGAAACATGTTCAGTTCTCTTGCATTAGACTGGAGACGCAGATTACCTTCAAAGGAGTGTTTGGCATGTGCATTGGTGTTGCGGGGGTGATAGTTTGGAGGACTGGTGTAGGGCTGAGGTGGATTAAGCACTGCCTCTTCCTTTCCTTCCAGGGGCTGGTTTGAAAGGTACCAGCAATTGTGCTCTCTGATAAGGTTGCTTCAAAGGGGAAGTATGGCTCTTTGGCAGGCAGTGAATCCTGCCTGTCCTGTTTGTAGGCACAATGAAAACCAAATAAAAGTCAGCTGGATTTCAATGAAGGCTGCCAAGAAAGCTGTGCTCCGAGCTGCTCATGATCCTGTCCTCTTTGTTGGGTCTATTTTTGTTGTAAAGGCATATTTGTATCTGGCAAGAGCCTGCAGGCTCCCCACAGAGAGATAGAATCAATCCCTGTTTTCTGTCCCTTCGAGCAGAGCCGACTTGCAGAGCAGGTAAGCTTTCATATGATATTATCGTGTCTGCCCTTTCACCTCTAGTTTTAGCCTTTAGTATTCCAGAGAGCGCGTCATAAACCTACCCTGAGGCTGATAAAGAAGGTGACCTAGAGAAGCAAGCATGGAGCGAAGATGGTCATCTACAATTGGAGCCCAACCAGTTAGGTTAGCAGAAAACCTGTGCTTGCTTATAAATGCATGAAGGTTCTTGGGACTTCAACCATATTCAGTAGCAGTCCATAAATTCAGAGTTTAATGTAAAAGTATGAAGTGAATGCAATTTGTCCTAAATTGCTTTGTTTGATCCCATGACTCAAGGGAATTACTCCTCGCTTCAACCTGTGTTTGAAGGTAGAGAAAGGCAAAACATCCAGCAAAATCAAAGGAAAAAAAAAAAAAGGCCTACTTTTCCTTCGAACTACAGGAAGGAGCTCATTGCAGAGTCAACCAGAGTTGACAATTCTCTGGACAATTACCTTAGATCAAGGCTTCCCATGGTAGTTTTGTTATATAGAAAAGGTTGTCTAATGATGTCAGCTAATGGAGGTTAAGTGTAACTACTTAAAGAAGTTGTTGATTCTCATGTATTGTCATTGCCATTATATGCTTCCAGAATACCTTTTTAATGCATCACATTGAAGATTAAAGGGAAAAAAATCAGACGATTATATCAAAGAGAAAAATTAGTTGATAAAATACATTACCTATTCATAATAAGAGGTTTTAAAAATAAGGCAAAGAAGAAAATATTCTTATTCTAATAAAATACTTACCACAAACACTACATTCAATTTTCAGAAATTAGAAGCATTCCTGCCAAAGTCAGGAAAAGTCAGGGATATTTACTACATTCACCTATTCACCCCATCCAACATTATGCTGGAAATCATATACAATGCAATACAACAAGAAAAGCTAGCAGTAGATGTAATGTAAGGTGATTAACATAACATAATAATAATAAAAAAAGAGCTAGCTGTATAAAGAAGGAAAACTGAATTATTATTTTAATAGATAGTATTCTAATTTCCACAAAATATCCAAGATAATTTATAAAATATTTGAATTATTAAGATAATCCAGTAAGATTGTTATATTAATTTCAAAAACTTATAATATCAACCATACATTGAAAGCAGCCAATTAGAAATTATAATATGAAAATCATAGCAACCACTTGTAGTGGCACTAAAACTATAAGCTGTCTAGGAAGTTATCAAACAAAAGTGTGCAAAACCTATGTAAGAAAAATTATAAAACTTTATTAAAGGTAATTAGCATAGCTAAAGTAGATATAAACCATATTTATAAACATAAAAACCCATAAAATTCAATGAAATTTCAAAAAATCTCAATTATAATCCTGGTGTGATTGTATCTCAAATTCATATGGAAGAATAAGAATTAGGAATTGCCAAGCTGATTTTGAAGAAGAAAAGAAGATGGAATTCAGCCCGGTGTCAAGCCCCATGTCAGGATCAGAGCTCAGAGGAGTCTGCTGAAGTTTCTCTCTCCCTCTCTCCCTCCCTGTGCTCACTCGCACGCTCTTCTCACTCTTTCTCTGTCAAATAAATAAATCTTTAGGAAAAAAAAAAAGGTTACAATGCAGATTAATGGGGAGAGAGAATTAAAAACAAAAAGATAAAATTATATCCCTACCTCATCCCACCACACAAACAATTCCATATTCATTAGAGACATAAATGTAAAGGGCAAAATGTAATATTTTCTTTAGAAAATAGGAATTGTATATTTGTAGTATGAGAATAAGAAAACATTTCCGGAAAAGACCTAAATAACACATAATAAAGGGAAGAATAGACACACTTAACCACAAGAAAATGAAAAATACAACCTCTTTATTTTTTTATTTTTTATTTTTTAAAGAGTTTATTTATTTATTTGACAGAGAGAGACACAGCAAGAGAGGGGACACAAGCAGGGGGAGTGGGAGAGGGAGAAGCAGGCTCCCCGCTGAGCAGGGAGCCTGATGCGGGCTCGATCCCAGGACCCTGAGATCATGACCTGAGCCGAAGGCAGACGCCTAACGACTGAGCCACTCAGGCGCCCCCAACCTCTTTATTTTTTAATAGATTTTATTTATTTGAGAGTGAGACAGAGCATGAGTGGAGGGAGGGGCAGAGAAAGAAGGACAAGCGGACTCCCCGCTGAGCAGGGAGCTGGATGACCTGTGGCTGGATCCTAAGACCCTGAGATCATGACCTGAGCTGAAGTCAGATGTTTAACCCGCTGAACCACCCAGGAGCCCCTGAAAAATACAACCTCTTAATAACAGTATAAACAATCCTAAAAAAACAAGTTACAATTTTTTTAAAGGCACTTATTTGCATTTTACAAATATAAATATTTTGAATATATAAAGAGCTCACTTAAAATGAACAAGAAAAATATAAACAACAAATAGTAAAAAATGTCACAAGTTTTGCACTAGCAGATTTTAGGTCAGGAGAGTTGAAAGATCAGTATATTCATTAAGAAATACCCTGTATATTATATAGGCCTTGATTTGCCCACTTTTGATATGCACAAACTTTAGTTTTAGTACTTAGACTACACAAGTTTCCCAACACTATAGTTCTAATTTCAGGTACGGTGGCATATTAACGGTGAGTGATTGCATAAAATACACACTTTGCTGCTGGCTTCTGGCTTCTCAGTTCACAAATTGCTATGTAAATAACAAGCTTATCACGATCAGTGACCAGCTATGTCTCTTCTTTCACTCTGTGAGTCTTTGGTCATTGCTCATCTGTTATTTAGTTCACGCAGACAGAGCCGTGCACGTAATTGCATTGCTTCTTTGTCTCCTAGAAATAGCACCATGTAACATTTTATAAAAAATGAATATTCGAAAGAGGAAACTTTGCGGCCAACAAAGAAGAAAGTGCAGCAAAGGAATGAAAAGTAATTACACCGGAAGCAAAATTTGAGTCAAATGGAAATGAGGTTGTAGAGGAACCAACTGACCCTGGCACAATTCTGACACAGCTACATTTTGAGAGGCTTCTCAGGAACTTGGTGAGGGCAAACTTACCCGAGCAAATGAGGGGAGAGCGTAATGAACAGGTGGAAGTGATTCCTGCCAAAAAACTTTACAATAACGGGGACACTCAAGAATATTTATACCTTTATGTAATGAAAGTGTAAAGGGTAAAATGCTGAAAGCCTTCCTAACTTTTAAATGTTGAACTTGGAAAGGAGTATGAAAATCCATTCAGGCACAGGGAAAATGCTTTCTCCATGTCATGTGATAGAGCAACAAGAAGGCAAGCACTATTTAAACTACTCTTCAAAAAAATTTTTAAATTTATTTTTATAATTCCTGTATAATTAACACAGAGTGTTATATTAGTTTCCAGGGGTACAATACAGTGTGATTGAACAGTTCTGTACATTACTCAGTGCTCATCATGATAAGTGTGCTCTTAATCTCCTTTATCTATTTCCCCATGACCCCCCCCCCCCCTGCAATCTCCCCTCTGGCAATCACCAGTGTGCTGTCTATATGTAAGAGTCTGTCTTTTGGCTTGTCTCTGTTTTTCATTAAACTGATTTTGGTAATTTTTTTTTTTACAAAGAGATAAAACACTTTAATTCCCAATATTGCTAGTGGTTTAAATGACAGTGTACTTAGTAAATATTAGCACTACTGCTTTTTTTTCATTTTCCTATATCTTTGTAACCAATAGGAAGAGAGTTTTTAAAGTTTTGACAAAAGCTGACAAAAATTGGACCAATTGCAATTTTTCCTATTGAATATATCACTTTGCATGATTTTGGCTTACACACTTATTTTTGTAGTTTTGCAATACTGTGCAAAGTGAGGACTGCCCGCCCTCACTGTTAATCAGAACAATGCAAATCCAATACCATGAGATAGTATTTCAGCTCCCTCAGACCAGCAATATCTAAAAATTTCAGATGTATTTTTATGTGTTCAGCTTTGACTCTGTGGCCTTCTATGCCCTCTCTGTGGACCAAATTCCTTTGGGTAAGGGCAGAGAAAAGCATGAGGAGATCAATCCAAACAACAGCCTGGCCAAGATGGCTTCCATATTAAGTCAAGTCACCAATGCATTGGGAGAGGAAGTCCATAATTTTTCCCAGTCCAGGAATTCTTTGTAAAGTAATGACTACTGGCTATAAAACAAGTGAAATAATGTTGAAACAGTGTGAAACTGCAGCTTCATGATTTATTTTATTTTATTTATCTTGTTTAGCTATACTGATCTGATTTTAGATAGCAGGATAAACTATAGATTAAATATTTGTGTAAAACCCCAAACTTGTTTTCAATCTTCGATCTCCACCCAAGTGTTTACCTAGTACCTTTCTCCAGGTTTTTTATATAGCCCAGGGCAATCTCAAGCAGTGCCCGTTTCTATGACCAAATGAGATGTATATATCTAATTTATTTTATTATCAGCTCATTATAATAAAGGAAATGATTTGGTATTCTAGTTGATGCTCAGAGCCATGCAGAGAATATTCTTAGTGATGATCCTAAAGTGTTTTGGTTTTCTTCTAAATGTAGGTAAACTATTTGTTTTCAATAGTTCTCTTCTTCAAGTTGAATGATTTCAGTTGAACTACCTTCAAGTTTATTACTCTAGTTAGTCATGTCCATTTTGCTAATGAGCCCATCCAGTGCATTTTTTTTTTATTTCAGGCATTGTATTTTTCAATTACAAAATTTCTTTTTTGGTTCTTTTATGTAGCTTCAGTTTCTATGCTTGGAGCTTCTGTTTTCCATTTATTTCAAGAGTGTTTACCTGTAGTTCATGGAGCATAGTTATAATAGATGATTTGATATCTTTGATAATTCCAACATCAGGGTCATTTCAGGTTAATATCTGTTGACTATCTTTTCTCTTGAGAACTGATCAATTTTTCTAGTTCTTTGTCAAGTAATTCTGATTGTATCTTAGACATTTTGAATATCATGTTTTGAGACTCTGGGTCTCGCTGCAATCCTCTGGACAATACTGCTGGTTTGTTTGCTTGTTTAGCAACAATAAATCTTATTAGGATCAGACTGTGAGTTCTGTTTCATTTCCTGTAAATGATGGCTCCAAATATTAGTTTGGTGTTCAGAATCTTTGCTGTGTTACTTTGGGTCTTCACCATGCATGTGTCACTCAGAGATTAGTCTGTTTTATATACAGTAGTGTACAATTCATAACTTTGTTATGCTGTTTTTTTTTTTAAGATTTTATTTATTTATTTGAGAGAGAGAGAGTGAGTGGGAGGGAGAAGGAGAAAACAATCTGAAGCAGAATCTGCATTGAATGTAGAGAACAACGCAGGGCTTAAGGTCCCTTGACTGCAACCCCGAGATCATGACCCCAGCCAGAACCAAGGGTCTGCACTCCACTGGCTGAGCCATGCAGGCACCCTGCTATGCTAGTTTGGGCTTGTCCCACAAAGGTGGTACTCAAGGTCAAGCTTAGAACTTGTATCAGCTTACACACAGAATTGGGGTATCTGCTTCTCCACTTCTTTTTTCTTGGTTTTCCCCACACTCTCTGATTCCCTTTTCCCAGTTCCTGTTACTAGAGGTTTTCTCTTGGAATTACCACTGCTGTGCAGTTCCATGATGGGGACAACCCTTGGAGCAGAGTCAAGAGAGAAAAAAGAAAGAATTTTAAAAATGGGGATTCCCCCTATATTCTTCAACTCACTAAGGCCCCTTTTCTTATTTATCTGCAAATAAAGGGGGATTTCTTGGAGTTTTAGTTTTCTATACCTGCTTTGTGGCTCCCTCCCCCTTGTGGGAAGCTGGGAAATATAAGAGGACAGACAAAACCTAAAATCAAAACCTAGAAACTCACCCAATACTGCAGGGTGGTCGTTCTTTATCTTTGACTTCCAATTTACTGATGATTGTTTACTTTTCAGAATCCATAGGTAGTTGCTTTTTGTATTCTATCCACTGTGTTTAGTTGTAATCAGTGGCAGAGATGGGCTATGGTGGGTTTCCTCTATTTTGATCTGCTACTATTATTAAAATTACATACAGAACCAGATAATTGCTTTCTATTATATTAACAGTAAATTGTTAAATTGACTTTCTTGTTCTCTTCTCTTTTATAATTGATTCTGTTTTTAGGTACATATATATTTTCCTCCTTTTAAGTTGACTTATATCATTTGTCCTGCCTTTTCATTTTATTTTACTCTCCAACAGTGAAGTATCATTTTTTCCAGCCTTTTTATTTTATTTTACTCCCCACTGGTGAAAGTTTAGGAGTTAAAAGATTCTTTTTTTTTTTTTTAAAGATTTTTTATTTACTTATCTGAGAGAGAGAATGGGAGACAGAGAGCATGAGAGGGGGAGGATCAGAGGGAGAAGCAGACTCCCCGCTGAGCAGGGAGCCCGATGCGGGACTCGATCCCGGGACTCCAGGATCATGACCTGAGCCGAAGGCAGTCGCTTAACCAACTGAGCCACCCAGGCGCCCCAGGAGTTAAAAGATTCTTAAGTACCGCCAATAAAGCATAAATTAATTATTTTGAGACCAATTGGGCAATATCTAGTAAAAGTGAGGCCACACATATCCTACAACTCAATAATTCTACTCACTGATATATACACCAGAGACTCTTATAAATGTGTACAAGGAGAGGTAAACAAGTATGTTTATTTCAGTATTGTTTATAAAGGGAACAATTAAAAAAAACTTTGTGTCCAAAAACAGGAATACAATGTAGTATTTTTAATCAAAGGAATACTAAGTAGCAATTAATATTTTAACAAAACTAAATATGTGTTTATAAACATGGATAAATATCAAAAATTCTAAGGTTAAAAAAACTGTTTGCAAAAATTATGGATGTTATAATATTTACATAGCATTTAAAACCAGAAAACATTATACAATCCATGGATAAGAATACATACCAACCTTTAGAATAGCACTTTTCTCAGGATTAAATATAGGGCTCTGGTTAGAATGTATGAGTGGGGATATGGCTCTATCTAATGTTTTAGTCCTTACAAAAATGGCAACATTAAAATGGCAAGCAATGTTACCATATAACAAATCTGCATGGTGGGTACATATGCATTTGTAATATTTTTTATGTACCTTTCAACATATTTGAAATATTTCATAATGTATTTTATTATAATTGTTTTGTCCAGCTGTAGTTCTTTTTGCCTGTTGATTAGTTTGACTTAAAGTACATTTCTCATAACAATACCACACATGCATTATAAAAACTTTGGATGGAAACTATATAAGTGAAAGTAAATTATATCACCCATAGCCACCCAGAAATATCACCACTGATCCATTCATTTACTCATTTGTCTATTAATTTACCAGTCCATTAAGTAACTGTGCACCTTCTAGACCCTGGGCACATTGTAGGAAAATATAATACTTGCTCTCATGAGGCTTATCATCTGGTAGAACAATAAGAAAAAATATATACATGCCCAGAGGTAGTGATAGAGACAGAGAAAGAGATAAGCAATAGAGATTTCATTTTGTGAATTTCTTTAAAGTCATTTTTTTTTAAGATTTTTTTATGTATTTATTTGAGAGAGAATGAGATAGAGCATAAGAGAGGGGAGGGTCAGAGGGAGAAGCAGACTCCCTGCCGAGCAGGGAGCCCAATGCGGGACTCGATCCCGGGACTCCAGGATCATGACCTGAGCCGAAGGCAGTCACTTAACCAACTGAGCCACCCAGGCGCCCCTCTTTAAAGTCATTTTTATACATTGTTTTGCACAATTGAAATAAACTGTATAGTACTGGTTTTAAGTATAGGTACTAGATGGGAGATATAAACTATGGTCACTGGATGACAGGAAATTATGTATTATTATTATTATTACTATTAACCTTTCCCAATTTGAAGTAAAAGGGCCAATTATTCAGTTTATTCAATTGAAATTTTTAAGGTGCTGAAAATCATAACTACAATATTTGGGCAATGAAAGTAGACATTACTTTCTCTATTTTGCTCTGTATGTGAGAAGAGGGACAAAATGGCCTTTTTATTTTAGTGATTTTCCTAGCAGGGGACTTCAGTCTTATTGAGCCACTGTTAGCAAAGCTGGAACAGAAGCACAGAACACCTTATTGTTCTGGTAGTAATCAAAATTAGAAAGCAAATCCATCTGAACCAAAGGATAGAAGAAATAGCATTTTACTTGATCTTGGAAAAAGCAGAAGTTTAAATAAAAAACATAATAAAACTTCCAGCTTCAGTATTTCAATACTTATGGATCTTGGAAATCATTTTTCCCATTTTTACAAGAAAAAGCTGGATAAACTAAGAAGTAGTGACTTTGCTTGGACTAATCAGATAAACTGTCACCCCAAAATCTAGAGAGAGAGAAATATCCAGAGGAACACAAAAAATCTGCTTACCTGCAGAAGCCACTAGATCCATTAATGAGTGGGAATATTTAAATACTGTGATGAGTTCCTGGAGGCTGAGGGTGGACCGTCATTGGAAGAAGAGATCCTGGGTGCCACAATCTTAAGGGAACTCCACATATTTGTGGGCTTTAGCTCCAGAAATCCCATTAGATTCTCATGCTAAATATCTGAGAAATATCCCTGAACTCTAACAAGAGGAGTGGAACACAACCAGAGCCTCCTTTCTAACAAAATGGTAGACGTGAACAGTGATTTGATCAGTAGACTTGATATATTTAAGAAAATAATCAGTGACCTTGAATATATGTCAATAGAAACTTCCTACACTAAGGACAAATAGAAAAATATGGATATACAACAAAACAAATGGAGCAGAACATGTAAGAAGTCTGGGACAACATCAAAAGGTATACCATATGAATAATTAAAATTCAAGAAGAAAGAATGGATCAAGAAAAAAGTACACACACACACACGCACACATAATGTAATGATGGAGAACTTTCCAAAATCAATGACAGACACAAAGCCACAGAACCAGAAAGCTCAGAGAACACCAAGCAGGATTAATAAAACACACACACACACACACACACATGCCTAAGCATAACATACCCATATTGCAGAAAGACAAATACAAAGAGAAAATCTTGAAAATGTCCAGAGTCAAAAAAGTATACTTATAAAAGAGAAAGGATAAGAATTACTGTGCACTTCTCAATAGACCACAGAAGCAAATATAGAGTATAGTGAATTTTTTTAAATGTTGAAAGAATAAACCACCAACCTAGAATTATGTATCCTATGAAATAATCCCCTGAAATTGAAGGATAACTACTTTCTCAAACAAAAAAATTGAGGGAAAGTCATCACCAGAAAACCCTCCCTACAAGAAATGTTAAAATAATTTTTTTTTAGGCCAAAGAGAAATGATATAGTTCAGAGACATGAATTTAAACAAAGGATGAATGAATGAAGAATGAGTAAATAAAGGCAAAATACAATCTTTTGTTTTTCTTAATTGACCTAAAAGATAACTGGAACTAGAATTTGGTTTTTTTGAAAAGATTAACAAAATTGACAGACCTTTAGTTAGTTGGATTAAGAAAAAAGAAGACTCAAATAATTAAAATCAGAAATGAAAGTGTAGACATTACTACCAATTCTACAGAAATAAAGATTATAAGGGAGTACTATGAAGAACTTAAAGCCAAGCAATTGGGTAGCCTAGATGAAATGGATAAAACTGTAGAAACAAAAAACTACCAAGACTAAATCACAAAGAAATAGAAAACCTGAATAGACCTGTCCAGCATGTGCGTGTGTTTTTTTTTTTCTATACCACCACACAATTAACTCAATTCTGACACTGTTTACCTGAAGATAGCATCAGATCCCACAAGTTAAGGGCTCAATCCCACAAGACTGCTCCCCTACCCCCACTTCAGAAGCCTTTTGCAAGTCCAGGTTGTCATCTATGCTTCTCATTGACTGGCTATGCATCAGAGGTTCCAGCAACTTTCTCCTGATTTGATTAATGTGTTAGAGTGGGTCACGGAACTCAAGAAAACAGTTTACTTATTATTTATCAGTTTATTATAAAAGGATATGATTAATAAAGGATACAGATGAACAACCAGACAGAAGAGATGCATAGAGCTAGCTGTGTGGGAAGGAGGTGTGTTGAAAGGAGGAAGTAAAATTACCTCTGTTTGCAAGTTGGTTCCCCTGGCAACCAGCACCCATCCTTTGGATACTTAGGGGTTTTCCAAAAGCCACCTCATTAACATAACAAGATGCTTTTATTGCTCCCATCACTTAGGAAATTCCAAGGGTTTTAGGATCTCTATGCTGGTAATGTGGATAAAGACCAAATATATATTTCTTATGATAAATTATAATACCATAACCTATAATCGGTAAGAGATTGAATCAGTAATCAAAAAATTGCCCAACAGAGGAAAGCCCTGGACTAGATGGCTTCACTGGTGAATTCTACCAAACACTTAAAAAAGAATTAATACTAATCCTTCTTAAACTTTTACAAAAAATTAAGAAGGGACTACTTCCTAATTCAGACTACGAGGCTAGCCTTATCCTGATACCAAAGCCAAAGAGGCACTACAAGAAAAGAAAACTACAAATATTCTGTATGGACATTGATATAAAAATCCTCAAAAATTACTAGCAAACAGAATTCAGAAGCATTTTAAAAGGCTCATACACCATGATCAGGTGGAATTTTTCTTGTAATGCAAGAATGGTTTGACATATAAAAATCGATCATTGTTAATACACCACATCAGAATGAGGGGGGAAAACACATGATCATCTTAATTGATGCACAAAAAGCATTTGACAAAATTTGACACCCTTTCTTTTTTTTTTTTTTTTTTTTTTTTATTCATGAGAGACAGAGCGAGAGAGAAAGGCAGAGGGAGAAACAGGCTCCCAAGGAGCAGGGAGCCCGATGCGGGACTCGATCCCAGGACCCTGAGATCATGACCTGAGCCGAAGGCAGACGCTTAACCATCTGAGCCACCCAGGCGCCCTTGACACCCTTTCTTGTTAATACTGGACAAACCAGGAAGAGAAGGACACTTACTTCAACATAATAAAAGCCATATATTAAAAAATACACAGCAAACATCATACTCAATGGTGAAGCACTGAGAACTTTTCCTTTAAGATCAAGAACAAGATGAAGGTGTCCATTTTCAGCACTTCTATTCAACATAGTACCAGAAGTTCTAACCAGAGCAATTGGGCAAGAAAAAGAAAAGTCACCCAAATTTGAAAGGAGGAAGTAAAATTACCTCTGTTTGCAAGTGATATGGTCTTATATGGAGAAAACCCTAAAGATTTCACACCAAAAAAACCTGTGAGAACTAATAAATGAATTCAGCAAAAGAACAACAAGTTCAACATACAAAAATAAGTTGCATTTCTATACACAAACAATAAATCTGAAAGGAAATTACAAAAACAATTCCATTTATAATAATGCCAAAAAAAAATACATGCTTAGGAAATAAATTATCCAAGGAGATAAAAGACTTGTACAATGAAAATGATAAGACACTGATGAAAGAAATTGAAGAAACAAGTAAGTGGAAAGATAGCCTATGTTCATGGATGGGAAGAATTAATATTGTTAAAATTTCAGTACTATCCAAGCAATCTACAGATTCAATGTAATTCCTATTAAATCACAATGGTATGTTTTATAGAAATAGAAAACCCATCTAAAATTCAAGTGGAGTCTCAAAGAAGCTGAATAAGCAAAATAATATTGAAAAAGAATAAATGTGGAGGATTTCCACTTCTGGATTTCAAAATTTACTACAAAGCTACAGTATTAAAAACAGGATGATATTAGTATAAAGATGGACATGTAGACCAATGGAAAAGAATGGAGAACAGAGGAATAAATTCTTGTATATATATGATCAAATGGTTTTTGACAAGGGTTTCAAGGCCATTCAATGTGAAAAGGACAGTCTTTTCAACAAATTGTGCTGAGACAAACTATCCACATGCAAAAGAATGTTGTTGGATGCCTACCTAACACCATATACAAAAATTAACTCAAAATGGAGCAAGGGCCTAAATATAAGACCTAAGGCAACAAAACTCTTAGAAGGAAACATAAGATAAAATGTTATAACTGTGGATTTACCCATGATTTCTTGTCTGTGACACCAAAGGCACAAATAACAAAAGAAGAAAAAATCAAATTGGACTTCATCAAAATTTTTTAAATTTTGTGCACCAAAAGACACTATCAACAAAGTAAAAAGGCAACCCACAGAATGGGAGAAGATATTGGTAAATCCTAGATCTTGTATTTAACATGCAGAATATATAGAGAGCTCCTAAAACACAACAACAAAAGCAGCCTGATTCATAAATGATAAAGGAGTGAATAAACGTTTCTCTAAAGAAGATATACAAATGGCCAATAAACACGTGTAAAGATGCTCAGCATGACTAATCATTAGAGAAATTCAAATCAAAACTATAGTGAGATGCCACCTCACACCCATTAGGATAGCTACTATCACAAAAACAGAAAACAAGTGTTGGCAAGGATGTTGAGAAATGAAATTCTTGTGCACTACTGATGGGAATGTGAAATGGTACAGCTGCTGTAGGAAGCAGCATGATAATTCCTCCAAAAATTAGAAGTAGAATTATCATATGATCCAGAAATTCCACTTCTGGCTATATACTACAAGGAATTTAAAACAGGGTCTCCAAGGGATACTTGTACACCTGTGTTCATAGCAGCATTATTCACAATAGCTAAAACATGAAAGCAGCCCAAGTGTCTATCAACAGAAAAATGAATATGCAAAATGTGTTTATATGTATAGTGGAATATTATTATTCAGCCTTATAAAGGAATGAAATACTGCAACATGCTACAATATGGATGAACCTTGAGGATATTATGCTAAGTGAAATGAGTCAGTAAAAAAAGACAAATACTCTATGATTCCACCTATATGAGGTAGAGTAGTTGAAATTATAAAGGCCATATAATGGTGGTTGTCAGAAGCTTGTGGGGAGGGAGAGAGGGGAGTTATTGTTTAATGAGTATAGAGTTTCATTGTTACAAGATAAAAAGTGTTGTGGTGATAGTTGCACAACAGCGTGAATATATTTAAACTTAAAAATGGTTAAGATGATAAATTTTTTGTTATATGTATTTTACCACACACACACAAAAACTGGTTGCTTAATGTAATAACAAAAACAGTGTATTTGGTGATTATAGCATATGAATAAATGAAATAAATGCAGCAACATCACAGGAGATGAGTGGAAGAAATTGGGGATACTCTGTTATAAGGAACCTACACTATACAGGAGTAGCATAGTGTTATTTAAAGGTTAATTTATATTAAAAATCTATGTTTTACATTTTAAGGCAACTCCTAGTTGTGTTTAAAAAGTAGTTAATTGATATACTGAGAGAGGATATGGAATAGAATCACATAAAAATAGGAAACAGTTGTAAATATTGTAGATATTAATTCAACTATACCAATGGTCACTTTAAATGTGAATGGTTTAAATACATCCGTTAAAGACAGAGATTTCCAGAGTGGAAGAAATACAAGATGCAACTATATGTTGTCTATAAAAAATTCACTTTAAATATAAAAACTCGAATAGGTTAAAAGTGAAAATATAAGTATGCCATTCTAACATTCATCAAAAGGAAGCTAGAGTATCTCTAGTGATTTCAGGGAATTCAGGCTTCAGTACAAAGAGGATCATCAGGGATAAATAGGGGAATCATATAATGATAGAGGTTATTTCTTTAAGAATACATGATAATCCTGAACATGAATGCACCTAACAACAGAACATAAAAATATATGAGGCAAAATCTGACACAAATGAAAGGGGAAATAGATTCACTGTTCTAGTTGGAGAACCTTAATATTCTTTTGTGAGGGATTGATTGATCAAGTAGGCAGAATATCAGTAAGGATATAGATATCTAGCATTATAAATCAACTTGACTTAACTGACATTTATAGAGTACTTCATCCAACAACAGCAGATTAACATTCTTCTAAAGTTCACATGGAACATTTACCAAAATAGGCCATACGGTGGACTGTAATCCATACCTTAACAACTTTAAATAACTAGATGTCATACAAAGTATATTCTAAGATCACAGTGGAATTAAACCAGAAATAATAAGAGAAAGACAGCTGGAAAATTCTCAAATATTTGGAAATTCAATTTATATATATATATATATATATATGATAGAAGATAGATATCTATCTTCTATCATATATAGAAGTGTGTGTGTGTATCAAAGAAATCTCATGAGAAATTTAAAAATACTTTGAACTAAATGAAAATAAAATATAACATCAAAGTTTGTGGGATGCAATGAAAGTAACAGAGGGAAGTTTGTGCCATTAAATGCATATATTAGCAAAGAAGAAAGATCTAAAATCAATAACCTGAATTTGTGGGAAACTAGAAAAAGAAGTGCAATTTAAATTTAAATCAAGCAGAAAACAACATAAAAATTAGAGAAGAAATCAATTAAATTGAAATCAAGAAAATAATAGAGAAAACCAATGAACCCAAAGTTTGCTCCTTTGAAAAGATTGATTCAATTTGTAAAACCCTAACCAGACTAAATAAGGAAAAAAGAGAGAAGATGCAGATTCCCAATACTAGAAAAAAAGAGGGATAATCATTACCAATTCCATAGGCATTAAAATGATAATAAAGTAATACGATGAACAACCCCATGCCTACAAATTTTAAACTTAGATGAAATAGACCAATTCCTTGAATTACAAAAACTATCACAACTGTCACAAGGAAAAATGGATAAAGTGAATAGCCCTGCATTTATAAAAGTTTAAAAATGAATTACTTAGTAACAAATTTCCAAGACAGTCATCAAATCAGTGGTTTCAGGATGAATTCAAACATTTAAGGAAGAAATTATACCAATTCTCCACAATTTTGTCCAGAGAGAATATTTCCTAATTTACTGTATGAATCCCCTCTTTCCCAGATAACGGCATTGGAAGAAAGAAAAATTTCAGAACATGCCACTTATGAACATAGATGTAAAATGCTTCAACAAAATAGTTAACATTGTGTTGGAAGTCCTAGCTAGGCAAAAGACCTAGAATAGGTAACACAAGCTGAACAAGAAAGGCAAAGTTGGAGCACTCACTACCTGATTTCAAAGCTCACTATAAAATTAAAGTAATCGTGACAGTGTGGTATTGGTGATACATTTAGATACATAGATTAGGAAGCCCAGAAATTGTCTTGCACAAATACAGTCAACTAATTTTTGAAAAAAGTGCAATGGCAATCCAATGAAGAAGGGATAGTCTTCTCAGCAGATGATTCTGGAGCAATCTAATGTTTATATGCCAAAAAAGAAAAGTACCCAACCATGAACCTTACACCTTGCACAAAATTGAAAACAAAATTGATTAGAGACTTAAATGCAAAATGCAAAACTATAAAAGTCCTAGAAGAAAACAAAGGAGAAAATCTATGTGACTTTAGGTTTGGTGATGGGTTTTTAGATACCACACCAGAAGCAGGAAAAAGAAATTAATTTGATATTTATTAAAATTTAAAAGTTTTTCCCTATGAAAGGCACTTTTAAAGGAATAAAAAGACAAGCCATAGACTGGGTGAAAATGTTAGCAAAGCAGTCTTAACACTCAATAAGAAATCAAACCCGATTAAAAAATGGGCAGAAGATCTGAACAGACACCTCATCAAAGAAGATATGAAAATGGCAAATAAGCATATAAAAAGATGCTCTACATCATTCATCACTAGCTAAGGGCAAATTAAAACTACAATGAGATATTACTACACAAAAAACCTGACAGTACAAATTGCTGTCAAGAATGTGGAGCAACAGGAACTTTCATTCATTGAAGGAAATACAAAATGATATAGCAGTATGAAAAACTGTTTGAAAATTTCTTACAGTCTACGGCCATACCACCGTGAATACACCCGATCTAGTCTGAAGATTTCTTACAAAGCTAAATATAATCTTACTATATGGGACACCTGGATGGCTCAGCTGGTTAAGCGTCTGCCTTCAGCTCAGGTCATGATCTCTGGGTCTTGGGATTGAGTTCTGCAATGGGCTTCTTGCTCAGTGGGGAGCCTACTTCTCCCTCTGCCTGCCACTCCCCCTGCTTGTGCTCTCTCTCTCTGACAAATAAATGAATAAAATTGTAAAAAAAAAAATTATATAATCGAGGAATTGCTTTTCTAGGTATTTACCCAAATGTTTTGAAAATGTATATCCAGGGCGCCTGGGTGGCTCAGTTGGTTAAGCGACTGCCTTCGGCTCAGGTCATGATCCTGGAGTCCCGGGATCGAGTCCCACATCGGGCTCCCTGCTCGGCAGGGAGTCTGCTTCTCCCTCTGACCCTCCTCCCTCTCATGCTCTCTGTCTCTCATTCTCTCTGTCTCAAATAAATAAATAAAATCTTAAAAAAAAAAAAAAAAGAAAATGTATATCCAGGGGAGCACTTGGGTGGCTCTGCCAGTCAAGCGTCTGCCTTTGGCTTAGGTCATGATCTCAGGATCCTGGGATGGAGCCTGGAGCTGGATTCCCTGATCAGTAGGGAATCTCCTCCTTCTCTCCCTGCCCCTCCCCTCATCTCCGGTGAGCTCTTACACTCTCTCTCAAATAAATAAACAAAATCTTAACAACAACAACAAAAAACAAGAGTTAGTGGTCTTAAAAAAATAAAAGAAAATGTATATCCATATAAAAACCTGCATATGAATGTTTATAGCAGCTTTATCCATAATTTCCCCAAACTGGAAGAAACCAAGATGTTCTTGAATGGATAAACAAACTGTGATACATTTTCCAGTGGAATACTATTCAGTGATTAAAAAAAATGAACTATCAAGCCATGTAAAGAATGTAAAGACATGAATGAATCTTAAATGCTTCACTTATGCTAAGTGAAACGTCAGTTTGAAAAGTCTACATACTGTATGATTCCATTTATACAATAATCTGGAATAGGCAAAAATATTGAAATGGTAAATAAAATAGTGGTTGCCAGGTATATAGGGTAGGGGTAAGATTGAGTAGATGAAGCATAGATTTTTGTAGGGTGATAAAACTATTCTGCACAATACTCTAATCATGGATACATGACAGTATATAAGTTTGTTCAAATCTATTGAACTTTATACTATAAAGGGTAAACTATAATGTATGCAAAGGAAAATATCACTTAGAAGATTAGAGGATCCCAGGATGTAATGCAGAATGTGATAAAAGAATCCAACTGTATTACAAATGTATGAAACAACTGTACTGAATGGGGTGGTGGGGTATGGGCTGTCCTAAGTAACTTTGGAAATGAATGGACTAAGACTATCAACCAAAAGGACTATATATAGCAATGTCTTCAACTATCAACCAAAAGGAGCATTGTCTTCTAGTTAATAAAGTTCTTACCCCATGAGGGTACAGATTAACAGTACTGAATAGTATGCTGTAATTGAACAATTAAGTAAATGGATCCAGATTGATGGGATCCAGTTTTCTCACTATTGGAGTTGGAGGTTATAGATAAACAGATAAATAAAGGGAGAAATCTGGAATAATCAGTGTGATAATGGATTACAATTGTAGATATCAATGTCAAATAATGTTTAACTTATTATAGGTACAGATGGATACATACTAAAATATGTATCAAAATATTTATAAATATGTATGTATGGAGGGCTTAGTATACATACATATATTTCCCTGCTCTGTCAGCAGACAGAGCCTAAAAACAATGATGTCCCAGTGACACTGAACAAACTCAGTGTTTAGATTTTGTTTGTTTTCTAATACCATTCTTAAATAAAAAGAACAGGGCTTTTGGATAATGGCTGATTCTAGACTGGGCAGAAAATATACAAGGTTAGCCTGGAGCATGTTCCAGTGCCAGTAAGAAAGTGTTCAAAATAAACTAGCAAAAAACAACAACAAAAAAACACAGGGATGAGGAATGTCACAGAACACAGGGGCCAAACAAAGAGAGCTCCCAGTGGCCAAAGTTGGAACAAGTTGAGCAACAAAATAAATAATGCACTACTGGATTATAATTCAAGTGTAAAATAACCCATGTGTCCACACTGATATCAATAAATGATTGAATAAAAATTACATGGGGATGGACAGTGACATCCGCTTCATGGTGGTATAAGATGTTTCTCCTTTTTGCTCCCACTCTTTCCCACAAGAAATTAGACCTCCATCTATGATCAGAAGTGCCTTTGTGGGAATTGTGGGACCCAGCAGTATACATGAAAGGACCCATCAGGAGTTTTACCCATGTATGTATCTGGTAATAGGCAGACAGACCTGAATATGGGCTGTGAAACCAACAGCACAGCTGCCCTGCCCTAACTACTGTTGCCATGGTCAGAAAAAAGCCTGGAGAATGCTGACCTAGGCAGATGTCCAGACAAAAAATAAGTTGTTTAAGTCCATCCTTCCCCAGGGGAGATTCCAGAACAATGACATTGCAGAAAAAAGAGAGAATTTGGCTGCAGTGGAAATGACAAGAACTTTACCAGTACCATACTGGCCCCACCACCAAGGCAACAGTTTATGAAGCTGAACTATCAGGTTTGGTGATAGCTACCCCAGGAGAAAAGGTGTGTGAGTATCTAGCTACCTCAGTGGTGCAGAAAGCAGCTAGAGAAACCCATTTTCCTCTGGCAACACATGGAGTACTGAGGGGGCACCTCCATGACTGGGAGGAAGGAATAGATTAGGAAAGAGGCAGATAAGAATACCAAAGGGCACCAGAGGTATGTAGTTCCTGCTGACTGTGCTCAGCCAGAAGTCTACTATGAGCTTCTGTGAGTACCACACCTGGGTATCTCCCTACCAAGTCTGCAGGCACCCCCACCACCCTGAGTGCTAAAGCCACACCTCTTCCATTCTCCGGTGGGCTCCTTGTGCATGCTGCCAAGGGCAGAGGTGAGAACAAGTTCTGGTAAACCAGGAGTGTGCTCAGAAAACAAACCAGGGTGTGTGGGCAAGGAAGAAACCTCAAACTTGGCTATGGCACCACCTTCTGTCACAAAAGAGAGGTTTCCAATGGCCAGCCTAGTGAATTGTAAGCATTGGAAAATAAATAAAATTTAAGAAATCAGCCGCAAAAAGAAACAAGAAAAGTGGAACAGGTATATTGCATACAAAGGCAGAAAGTCCCAGATAACAGCACTAACAAACAGAATACCTAATCTGAAGGCAATAAGAAAAGATTTAAGGAGATGTTTGTGCCTTCAAAAAAAAAAGAAAGAAAGAAAAAAAAGCAATGCAAAACTACAAGGAATGTGAAAAAGAAATTTACATGTCATCACCAAAAGATGATAATAATTTTCCAATAACTGAGCTCAAAGGCATGCAATTTTATAATCTAGCTGATACAGAATTCAAAATAACTTTTTTGAAGAAACTCAACAAACTACAAGAAAACTCAAAATGACAATTCAGTAAAATCTTGCAAAAAATACATGTTCAAAGTGAGATTATTCCAAAAAGATAGAAATCATTAAAAAAAAAAAAGAACTGAACAGAAATTATGGAGCCGAAGAACTCAATAAATGAAATGAAATATGTAACAGAGCATCAGCAGTAAAGCAAATGGAAGACAGCATAAGTGAGTTAGAGGATAAGAATTTTGAAATAACCCTGTTTGAGGATAACTAAGAAAAAGCATGAAAAAGAATGAGAAAGAATATGTGGTCTATGAGATTCCATCAAAAGAATAAATATTGGGATTATCTGGATTCCTAGATAGAAGGAGAAGAAAGGGAGAAGGGAGCAGGAATTTTATTTAAAGAAATAACAAATAAAAACTTTCCAAACCTGGGGAAAGAATTGGACATCCAAATTCATGGAGCTAACAAGTCACTCTATTATCTTAATGCAAAAAAAAATTTTTCCTAAACACCTTGTAATGAAGCTGTCAAAAATGAAAGATAAAGAGAGAATCCTGTAAACAAGGAAAAGATGGTAACCTACAAAGGGAACCTCTATTAGTCTATCAGCAGATTTCTCAGCAGAAACCCTACAGGCTAGGAGAGACATTCAAAGTGATGAAAGAAAAAAAAATGCCAGCCAAATACTCAATCTGGAAAGTTATCCTTCAGATATGAAGGAGAAATCTAGACTTGCTCAGGCAAACAAAAGCTGAGTGAGTTCATCACCACTAGACCTGCCTTGCAAGAAATGATGAAAGGAGTCCTTTAAACTGAAATGAAAAGACAAATCAGTAACATGAAAAATATGACAGTTAAAGACACACAGGTAATATACAGGTAAAAATACAGTCAGATTAGAAAATTCTAATTTGTAATAGGATGGTATATTAGACACTTAACACTTAGACACTTATAAATGACACAAAGGTCAAAGGAGAAAAGTATTAAAAATATTATAACTACTATAACTTCTTAATGAATACACAATATAAAAAGAGGTAAATGATGACATCAAAAGTATAAAAGAAGAGGACTTAAATGTTGAACTTTTTTAGATGGTTAAAGTTAAGTTCCCATCAGCTCAGAATGGACTGTTTTAACTTATTGTGGCAATCATTTTGCTGTATACACATATACCAAATCATTATGTTGTATACTTAAAACTGATACAATATTATATATGTCAATTATATCTCAATTAAAAATACATGAAATCTGAAATCAATATAAAATTGTATGTCCAAAGAACTCACAATATTTTCAAAATAAAAATAATTATATTTGTAAGTGTATAGAAGGAAATGCATCATAAGATGAATAATGATTCTCTCTGCATGGCAGGATAATGGTTGCTTTTTATTCATGTTACTTTTTTCCCTCAAATTTTCTTTAATCAACATGTTTTATTTCTATAGGCAAAAGATAATTGGGATTCTTGTTTTCACTTTTGATTAGAAACATTTTCAAATACACAGGAAACTAGAATAATCAAAAAAATCTATATTTCTATTATCAAATTTCCACATTTTGCCATGTTTGCTTTATCCATTTTTAAGCTACAGCCATCATATCATTACACTCTAATTAATTCAGTTTTCATATCTAAAAATGACTTTTTTTACATAACTACAATAACATTATAATTCCTGAAAAAATAATTCCCTAATATTATTTTGTACCGAGTTTACATTCAAATTTCCCAAATTTATTACAAAATATCTCTTAGAGCTGGTTTGTTCAAAACAGAATTTGATCAAGAACTAGTCATTGCATTTGGTGTTACGTGGAGTTTTTTTTAAAGAAAAATGGCTTAATTGAAATTTCATGAACAATCATAACATTTCATGAAGTAGGTAGAATTTGAAATCTGGGTCCTTCAGGATATATAAGAATTGACATGGGTAGAAAAGTGAGAAGGTCATTTCAGAAAGGGAGATCAAAGTGAGAAAATGTAAGAAATACAGAAAGGTATCAATTGTGTTTGGGAAGTGGCAAGTAGCCCAATTTATTGAACCAAAGGAAAAAGAATAATGGGACATAAAATAAGCAAAATAAATTGGAGACAGACTATGGAGGGCCTTGGAATTGTTTCTAGTTCACTCTGTAGATACTGGAGAATTCTGGTGAGTTCCAGTGTGAATAACCCATTCATCCATAATGACTTTTAGGACAGTGACTGTGTTTCACTAATCTGTGTCTCCTTGGCACCTAGCAAAGCATACCTTGTAGGATGCCCAGAATGTACTCATTGTGGAAAGCATGGTGCTATGGCTGAAGACTAACATACTAAAACCTCTTTTGGGAAGATTTAGAAAATTAGTTGGCAATGATGGTGATTAGAATAAACATTTAGAAATGAGAGCTAGCGGGCGCCTGGGTGGCTCAGTTGGTTGGGCGACTGCCTTCGGCTCAGGTCATGATCCCAGGGTCCTGGGGTCGAGTCCCGCATCGGGCTCCCTGCTCTGCGGGGAGCCTGCTTCTCCCTCTCCCACTCCCCTTGCTTGTGTTCCCTCTCTCGCTGTGTCTCTCTCTGTCAAATAAATAAATAAATAAAAATCTTTAAAAAAAAAAAATTTAAAAAAAAAATGAGAGCTAGCTGAATGGGTTGAAGAATTGAAGAAGGCTTCATAGTGAATGCAGGTCTCGGCTTTAAAAAAAAAAGGACCATTTAATCTATGAGATGTTTATGTAATCCTTATGGTAAACACAGAGCAAAAGTCTAGAGCAGATGCGCAAAAGATAAAGAAAGAGGAAACAGAGCATACCACCATGGAAAATAATCAGTTTGCAAAGGTATGCAGAAACCAAGGGAAAAAGAAACAGTGGAAATAGAAAACAACCAGAAAGCAGTTATTAAGATGGCATCACTAGGTCCTTACTGTTGATAATATCTCCAAATATAAATGAATTGAATTCACCAATCAGAAGGCACAAAGTAGCTGGGTAGATTAAACACACACATGCACGCACACACACACACACACACACACACACACACTAACCAACTCTCTGCTGCCTACAAGAGATTTACTGCAAATTTAAGGACACAGCCTCAAAGTGAAGGGATGAGAAAAAATGACATTGCATGCAAATGGAAACCAGAAGAAAATGGGGGTACCTATACTTATATCAGACAAAACAGACACCAAGCCAAAAAATACTGACAAGAGACAAAGTCATTATAAAATAATAAAGAGGTCAGTTCATCAAGAAGATGTAACAATTTTAAATATATATGCACCCAAAGCAGAGAACTTACATATATTAAGCCAATACTAATATATTTGAAGGGAGAAAGAGATAACAGTGCAGTAGTAATAGAAGACTTTATACCCTACTTTCATCAATGGATAAGTCATCCAGACAGAAAATCAACAAGGAAACATTGGACTTGAACCATACATTAGACCAAATGGAACTAATAGCACTTATAGATATTCCGTCCAACAGAAGTAGAATCACATTATTCTCAAGTGCAAATGGAACAATATCCAGGATAAACCACATTATAAGACACTAAACAATCAGCAAATTTAAGAAGATTGAACTTATCCGAAGTAACTTTTCTGACCATGATGGTATCATACTTGAAATTAATAACAAAAGGAAAGCTAGAAAATCTACAAATATGTGGAAATTAAACAACACACTCCTGAACAACCAATAGTCAAAGAAGAAATCAAAAGGGAAATAAAAAAATAAAACAAATGAAAATGGAAACACAACACATCAAAGCCTATGGGATCCTGCAAAAGTAGTTCTGAGAGGGATGTTTATAGCAATAAATGCATATATTAAGAGAATAGAAAGGTCTCAAATAAACAACCTAACTTATACCTCAAGGAACTAGAAAAAGAAAAAAAAAATGTCCAAAGTTAGCATGAAGAAATAGCAAAGATCAGAGCAGGAATAAGTGAAATGGAGAGTAGGTGGGGGGGGGGGAAGGAAAGAAAGAAAAAAAATCAATAACACCAAGCTGTTTTTTAAAAAATAGACAAAATGACCACATTAGAAAATCCTAATCCCACAGATTAACACTACTAAGAAAAAAGAGAAGACTCAAATAACATCAGAGATGAAAGCACAGACATTACAACTGATGCTACAGAAATACAAAGGATCATAACAGACAACTATGAACAATTATATATCAACAAATTGGATACCCTAGAAGAAATGGATACATTCCTAGAAACATAGAACCTTCCAAATGTGAATCATGAAGAAATAGAAAATTTGGAAGACCTATAACAAGTATAAAGATTGAATCAGTAATTTAATAACACCCAACACAGAAAAGCCCAGAGGGCTTCACTGGTGAATTCTACCAAACAGTTAAATAGGAATTAACAACAATCCTTAAAAATTGAAAAGGATGGAACACTTTCAAGCTTATTTTATGAGGCCAGCATTACCAGTACAAAAACCAAGTAAGGACACTACAAGAAAAAACACTATAGACCAATACCCTTGCTAAATATTAAAGCAAAAATTCTTAACAAAATTTTAGCAAACCAAATTTAACAGCATATTGAAAGGATTATACATCATGATCAAGTGGGATTATCTCAGGAATGCAAGGGTGGTTTAACATACATAAACCAAAAAATGTGATACATCACATTTAGAATGAAAGATAAAAATCATATGATTATTTCAATAGATGCAGAAAAAGCATTTGACAAAATACAACATTGACAAAATACATCCTTTCATGATAAAAACCCTCAACAAATTGGGTATAGAAGGAAATTACCTTTACATAATGAAGTCATATACAATGAATGCATAGCTAACATTATACTTGATAGTATAAAAAATTAAAAGCTTTTCTTCCAAGATCAGGAATAAGACAAATTTGCCCACTCTTACTATTCTATTGAACATAGTATTGGAAGTCTCAGCTAAAGCAATTAGGAAAGACAAAAAATAAAAGGTATCCAAATCAGGAAGAAGAAAATTGTTATTTGAAGATGATACTCTTTGATATATAGAAAATCCTAAGACTCAACCAAAACTGTTGGAACTAAATAAATTCAGCAGGATATAAAATCAACATAGAACTAGGTTGTGTTTCTATACACTAACAATAAGGCATCTGGGGGGAAAAAAAAAAGCTATCCATTTCATACTAATGTCAAAACCAAAATACTTTGGAATAATTTTAACCAAGGAAGTAAAAGATTTCTAAAATGAAAACTACAAGACCCTTGAAAAAAATTTAAGACACGAAGAAATGGAAAGATATCCTATGTTCATGGATCAGAAGAATTAATAATGTTAAGATGTTCATACTACCTAAAGCTACCTATAGATTCATTGCAATCCCTAACAAAAGTCCACTGGCATTTTTCACAAAAATAGAAAAACCAATCCGAAAATTTGTATGTACTACAAAAGACCTTGAAATGCCAAAGCGATCATGAGAAAAAGAATCAAGTCAGAGGCATTACACTTCCTTATTTCAAATTATGCTACAAAGCCATAGTAGTTAAAACAGTATGGTACTGGCATAAACATAGACACATAGACCAATGGAACAGAATAGAGAGATTTGAAATAAATCCATGCATATATTTGATAAGGGAGTCAAGAACAATTAATGGGGAAATGATAGTCTCTCCAACAAATGGTTTGGGGAAAACTAGATAACCACATGCAGAAAAATCAAAGTGGACATTTAACCTATACAAAAATTAAATTTAAATGGATTAAAGCCATAAACATAAGATCTGATGCCATAAAATTTCTAGAAGAAAACATAGGGAAGAAGCTCCTTGACATTGGTCTTAACAATGATTTTTAGCTATGACACCAAAAGCAACAAAGGTAAAAACAAGTGGAAGTACATCAAACTAAAAAGCTTCTGCACAGCAAAAGAAACAATCAAAAAAGTGGAAAGAAAACCTAGAGACTGGGAGAAATTATTTCCAGACCATGTATTGATTAAGGGGTCAATATCTAAAATATATAAAGAACTCATATAGCTCAATAACAAAATAAACAATTTGAGTAGAACATGAGCAGAGGAACTGAATAGACCTTTTTCCAAAGAACACATCATAATGGCCAATAAGTTGATAAAAAGATGTTCAGCATCACTAATCATCAGGGATATGCATATCAAAACCACCATATCACCTCACACTTGTTAGAAATGGCTATCATCAAGGAGATAAGAGGTAACAAATGTTGGTGAGGATGTGGTGGAAAGGGAACTCTTGTGTTCTATTGGTGGGAATGAGAATTGGTTTAGCTCCTATGGAAAATATGGAACTTCCTCAAAAAATTAAAAATAGGACTACCATATGATTTGGCAATTCCACTCTTGCTTATATATTCAAAGGAAATGAAAACAAGGTACTGAAAAGATATCTGCACTGCCATGTTTATTGCAGCATTATTCACAATAGCCAAGATATGGAAACAACCTAAGTGTCTTTCAATGAATGAATAAAGAAAAATTGGGATACACACACACACACACACACACACAGGAATATTATTCAGCCATAAGAAAAAAGGAAATCCTGCCATTTGAGGTAACATGAGGGCATCATGAAAAGTAAGATAAGTCAGAGAAAGACAAATATTGTGTGATATCACTTACATGTGGAATCTAAAACAGTCTAACTCATAAAAACAGAGAGTAGAATGATAATTACAGTAAGCCAGGGGTGGGGGAATTAAGGAGATATTGTTTAAGGGTATAAACTTGCTACTCGTAGATGACTAAGTCCTGAATATCTAATGCACATCATAGTGATTATAGATAGCAGTACGTATTATAAACTTCAAAGTTGTTAAGAGCTAGATCTTAATTGTTCCCATCACAAAAAAGAAATTATAATTAGGTGACACGATAGAGGTTTTGGCTAACACTGTGGTGGTAATCATATTGCAATATAAAAATGTATCAAGTCAGCACATTATATACCCTAAACTTGCACAATGTTATATGTCAATTATATCTCAATAAAAATGCAAACACAAAATTTTAAATATACATGGGAAGAAGAGATAAATCTCCTATGCAGAAGGATTCTAAGTGTTCTATGTGTATACTCTACCTTCAAAGAGGTGGACTATAATTCTCCACTCTAAATTTCCTACCTGCTCTGTTTTTATAAGTCTGAGCTGCACAGAATGACTTCCTTGCAAGAGTACAGAATGAAAAATGGGGAAAAAGACTGTGGAGAACCTGACAAACATTGTATCAACCCAGTGGTCAAGGTTAATGTTAATAGTGCAAGTCATGTTGATAGTATGTACCTTGACTTGGTGTGATGAGAATGGCATTTTACTTCTGTTGTCTTCCTCCCTAAAATCCATAATGCCAGTCAAATCATAAGAAAATCTTCAGAAAAATCCAAGTTGAGGGATATTCTACAAAATACCTGACTAGTACTCAAAACTGTCAAGATCATTACAAACAATGAAAGAATGAGAAACTCTTACAGCAAACAGGAGTCTATGGAGACCTGATGACTAATTGAAATGTGGTATCCTTGAATGGAAAAAAAAATTAGGTAAAAACTAAGGAAATCAGAACAAAGGACTTTAATAATAATCTGTTGACATTGGTTCATTAATTGTAACAAATGTACCATACAAATATAAGATGTTAATAACCAAGGAAACTAGTGGTGGGGTACATGAAAACTCATTTTCTCCTATGAAAATAATATTCCATCTTTTCTCTGTTGCTTTGAAATATAGCCTTTATAATTCTCTAAATCTCCTACGTATTTGTGTCTATATGGATCTTCTCTGTTCCGTTGATCTATTTGTCTCAGTAATAAACTGTTTATTTGCTACAGTTTTATAATAATTTTAATATCTTAAAGTGACTATCTCCTAATTATTCTTGTTTTCAAGAAATTCCTTGGTTATTCTCACTTGTTTCTCTCTATTTGAGTTTTAATTTTAATCAGCTTGACTAGTTGTCACAAGTATATAACCAAACAGTATTTTTAATGGATTCCATTAAAATTATGTATTAACTTAGAAAGAAATGAAATCCTCTGAATATTGATTCTTCATATGCAGCAAGAGGATATATATTTCTGTTTATACAAGTCTTGATTTATAATCTTCTGTAGAGTTTTAATGTTTTAATCATAAAGATTCTGCATATTTACTAGGTATTTTGCTAAGTATTTATCTTTTTTGACTGATATTGTCCACATTAGGTCATTCCTTGATCCAGTCTCTTCTCGTACCTGATTCACCCCCTAGCTTTTTTTTTTTTTTAAAGATTTTATTTATTTATTTGAGAGAGAGAGAGAGAGAAAGAGAGAGCATGGCGGGGGGAGGGTCAGAGGGAGAAGCAGACTCCCCGCTGAGCAGGGAGCCCGATGTGGGACTCGATCCCGGGACTCCAGGATCATGACCTGAGCCGAAGGCAGTCGCTTAACCAACTGAGCCACCCAGGCGCCCCTCACTCCCTAGTTTTAATTGCACACACAACTTTAATAATTTTCTGGTAAAGAACATTTAAAATATAAATTTTCAAGATTTTGCATGTCTAAAAATGTCTTCAGTTTCCTTAAATTGATAGTTTGAGTAGAATAGAATTTCCATTTGGATTTTGAGGGCACTTCTCCATTTTCTTTCACTTTCATTGTTTCTACTAACCAGTCCAATGCCACTTACTTCTTTTTCTGTATGTGTTAGTCACTCACTCTGAAAAGTTGTAATATTGTAATTTTTCTCCCTTTCCTTGATATTTCTGGATGATGTGACTTGGAGAACTTTTTGAAAAAATCAGAGTGCTGAGGTAAATAACTCAGTGGGTCATTTCAAACCAGAATTCATGCCTCAATTCTTGCAATTTTTAAAACTTTGCTTTTCAAATTTCCTACCTGCTCTGTTTTTTTTTTTTTTTAAGTATTTATTTATTTTTTTGAGAGAGAGCTGGAGGGGGGATGGTGAGGGGGAGACAGGGAGAGGGGGAGGGGCAGAGGGAGAATTTCAAGCAGACTCCCTGCTGATTGCAGAGTCCAACATGGGGGTTCCATCTCATGACCCTAAAAGATCATGACCTGAGCTAAAATCAAGAGTCGGAGACCTAACCAACTGAGCCACCCAGATGCCTCCTCCCGATTCTGTTTTTAAAACTCCCTTTAATTGTATGTTATGACCCACTTCATTGATCCCTGATTTCCATGTCCTTTCTCATTCATTTTCTTTTGTCTCTTCGTTTTTGTTTTTGTTTTTTTAATATGGGCTCACAATTATCAGCCAACCCTTCTATTAAAAATCTTATTCTTGAAATAATTTTTAAAAACTTTCTATGTTTCTTTTTTCGTAGCATTCTTCTCTTCTCTTACAGTTGCCATAAATTACCTGATTGCTCTAATGATAAAATTTTCTTTGATTTATTTTCTTCGGCTCCAAGTGGTGTCTCTGTCTTCAAAGTTTTTTTTTTTTCCCTTATTTTGGTTTCTGTTTATCCTGTTAATGGTTCCCTTAAGATGTGGTAATTTCAGGTTATATTTTCTTAAGAGTAAGCCATTAAAAAGTTAATTGGAAAAAACCTACAAGTCCTGCTGTGGATGGGAGTGAGGACTGTACATGGCTAGAATTTTTCTAGGGCTAAAAAGAAAGGGACAAGCAGTGGCTGTCTGGAAAGAGAGTCTTACAACTTGTTATATAGATGTTTACTTAATCCTTTTATTTCTATTAGCCTACCTCCTCTGCTATGCCTGCTGTCACTGACCCTTCTTTGGTTTCTCTTGAAGATAAATCTTGTGTCCACCTGAAGGGGAGAATATTACTGGCAACTCAGGAAATGAAGGATATCTAGAAATCTACCCCTTTCCTCTAAAAACATAGAACAGATGCTTCTTTATTTAGCCCTATACTTTATCCCCGGATTTAGAGGTGCATAGTGCCTCCAATTTCTGAGACTTTATGCTGTTGTGCAGGGTGGGTTCAGAATATACCTTGGTATGCTTAGCTTAAAAGAGGAATGGATAAAACAGGTGGACTGTTTGTATAGAACCTGAGAGAGAATGCTTTGAGAAAATAAACCTAAGGAAATACAGAGCCCAGCACAAGGAACTTGACAAAGGAGTTTCAAACCCATAGGTTGGAAAAAAGGGATTCTTACAACCAAAGAGCAGCTGCTACTTGAACCCACCAGCAGCTCATTACACTAAGTGCTAGGAGGAAAGATTTTAAAACCTTGAAGGTCTTTTGCACTGAATTCTACAATCCAGTGAGGCCGGAAAAACAGTTGTTTAGGATCTTTTAAAAAAGAGTGCACCACCAATGGGAAAGAACACTTTCCCCACTTGGGAATAGAGTCCAACTTGAAATTGTGGTGGCCTGAGTCTCCAGGAAGCTGTTATGTTTTAGGAATGGGGACGGCTGCAGTACAGAGACTAAGGGGCTTCAGGGACAATGGGAGGGGGTGTGGTAGTAGCTAGCAGCAGCCATGCCTAGTGGGGATTGCCATGACTTGGTATGGTATGGTATTTAATTGCACACTACAACAGTGGACACACTGATTCTGACAGAATAGCTCGGGGAGACTGAGGTACCCGGAAGTGTCATCCACAGTAGAAGCAATACCTGGAAAAGTAGTATGAATGCCGTGCAAGTAGGTTTCACCTAAACAAACGTGGAACAGTAAGTAACCTATTAACTTCTAGAAATATTTGCGAGGGACTTAGCCAGTTAGGTAGGGTCAGAGACTGTGCTACGTGACAGCTGAGGTTTTTGGACTGCGAAATAGCCATGGTCTATGTACCTATACCCTCACCCGTAATCCATGCAGTAATAAGCCTCCGGATGGTAAGGATGTGGTGCTTTTGCATCTGATTGTGGCTCCCTTAGCTGTTGCTGAGCTGCTTGCTACAAAGGAAGGTCCTACTCATGCTTGTTCCGCTTGGTGAACAAGAATCCTCTGCAGAAAGGGAGTGCTCATGTCTGCCTTCATAAAATGTTTGACAACCTTTCAAGAGGGAAAGAGAGTTTCTTCCTAAGACCAATTCACAGCAACCAGGCATGCTCTGTAGGTCAGACTCAGCAGACAGCAAGAACAAATTTGGTTGGTTTGGTGGGGAGGGACACCAGTGCTGCAGGCAGCCCTTGTGCAGGTCCCTTGACCACTTTCTAACCTCTTTTGGGCCCAAATTCCAAGTCTCCTCTCCCTCTGCTTCAGGGCACCAAAACTATTTGATTGTGGTCCTGATAAATACAGGAAGCTAGGGCATATCAGGCTACATGAATAGGTAAATTATGTACCCTTGAAGATATAATGGAACATTTTAAATAGGAGGGGAATAATGATCAGAGGGGGAAAAATAGAAATACAACAGTCATTCATACAAATTTTGATAATTAAGTAGATATTCTGCAGTAGCTTTTTGGGGAGGAGCACACACTCATCCAACAAGTGGTGAGTGAAATCTTAATCTTGCTATTCAGACTGCAACACTGACCCTTTATTAGTGTGAGAAAGACTGAGCTATTAACCGCTTTGGTTACTATACTGTATTAGTGCATTTTCCTCTGCACATGGATGATACCACCCCCCACAATGACAACAGATGTTCATAATTTAGGTCATGGACATTTCAAATAAAATCCTGGAGGCTAGGGATATTAAGAAGACACACTAGTCGTATCCTACCTCTCAGAACTCTTAAAGGTATGCAGACAAAATTAACTGTCAGAGATTATTTATTAAAATGTCAAGATAGGTTTCCTTAATGCATATTATTCTTGTAGAAATATGAGGTGATGCGTAGAATAAATTTGTTTGGCTCACAAAGTTAGGAGGCCCAAAGTTTTGGGTGTCCTAAAGTAATTTAAATTACTTCCTACCATTTAAAAATCAGCATCATGGGCGCCTGGGTGGCTCAGTCGGTTAAGCGACTGCCTTCGGCTCAGGTCATGATCCCAGGGTCCTGGGATCGAGTCCCACATCGGGCTCCCTGCTCTGCGGGGATCCTGCTTCTCCCTCTCCCACTCCCCCTGCTTGTGTTCCCTCTCTCGCTGTGTCTCTCTCTGTCAAATAAATAAATAAAATCTTTAAAAAAAAAATCATCATGTTCATGAAAAATCTAGAATATCCCTAGATAATTGGAATATCTGTCAACATTGCACACATGTTCCAACAGTGTGCAGTGGGCAGTGATATATTAGAGATGGAAAGGATTTAGAAATGACATAATTTATACAATTTATAAACATTGGCAGAAGCTGGGTAGGTTGAGATCCAAGCACTTAATGATGTTAAAATCTACAATATAAGGCTGATTGCTCTAAGCACCTTAAGAAAGTTACAGGAATGGGGCTGAAGTGTCAGAATCAATGACTACCCATCTTAGCCCACCAAGGTAACTGTTTCATACAGAACATCTCTCCAGCATTAGGGTTTCTTAATGTTAGGAAAAGGTCTCTGTCTTCCACACTGGCTGGCTGATGCTGTCATTATAATTTGGTATGATTGCCAACACGTTTGAGATATTTCATTTTGTCTTTTCAATTCCTATACTGTCATAAGTGCACTTGTTAATTAGATACTGTTTTTATCCTTCCCATATTTTGAGATTTTTTTTCTGAACGTCAAGAGTGGTTCACCTGAAGAGCTTCTTGCACACATGATTTTTTTTTTTTCCGAAGGTTTTCATTTTACATCCTGGTTGTTTAAGGATCACCTGGGGACTTTGTTCAAAATGCAATGGTAGCTGTTTCCCAGGAGAGAGTGAACTACTAGAAAATGCCAAATGAAGCTGTTTTAAGGAAGTTTCCCTAGGTGATTCTGAAGTGTGCACCTTTGGTTTATAAGTGGATTATCTGCAATCCAGAAGGGTGAAGTGATTTAACATTTCATTGCTAGCTTGTGCACAGGTCAGGACTAGAGCACAGGTCTTCCCATTCACTGACTAGTATTCTTTATCCCCCCAATAGTTTCAGCAGAGACAGCTGGTTATTTCTCCTACAGAAAGTCATGGATGTGGTGAGAATGCACTGGTTCTTTCTGCCTTTAGGCTCTGCTCCCTAGATCTCAACCTAGTTGTGCTAGCCTCTTGTTTTGTCTCTTAAGTTGTAACATCCAGGCCTCCATGCTGGGTTATTCTGTTTGACCATTCATCAGGCATTTTCTGCTGAGAGCCAGTGACTTGGCTCCCTTCTCTGCCTTATACCAGGGAGCTTCATTTGGGCTGATTACCCCACACTTCACATAAAAGTCATTAAGAATTCTGTTTCAGTGAATAAAAGAATGTAAATGAGGTAATTATGAGCTTCACTTACCTAACTAACTCTGTGCATTGTGTAATCATTAATGCTTTCACATGATCTGTTCAGTGGAAAAATCAGGAAGATGGAAAGCAATATTGTTGGGAAAGAAAACAGTAGTGAGGTTTATTCTGTGGTGGATTTTTTTTTTTTTTTAATTTTAGGGGAGTTAGGGAGGGTCTTTTAATGTAAGCTGTGAAAAAGACAGCTTGAGAAATGGCTGTGTATTGCTGCTTTTAACCCCCACCTACCCTTTGCATAAATTAACTTCAAGTTGCAGAGGTTTTCTTATAACAACATTTCACACTTGGAAAGCAGCATTCATCTGAAAAACTCTTTAAAATATATCCATATGATTGTTTTCACTTACTGGGCAAATGCATCTTCCCACATAGCATAAATTGGCTGTTAAGTGTGAGAGAGTAGGATGACGCTGGGTGCTTAAATGATACCATGGATGGGGGACAATGCAGTAGCCAAACCTAGCCTTGGCCAAGCTCCCCATCTTTCCTACCTATAGTGAGAACATTGCTTTTTTTGTCCCAGTTCTTCTGCCTTGTGAATCTACTTCCAACCTCCATGTGATATTGATGTGTCTGTCCAGGCGGCCCACCACCCTTGCCACCGGAGTGGGTACCATATGACCTAACTGATCTAATCATATGTGTTCCTCCCTTTGATCAACATGAGTTGTCCAAGTGGAATCAGATGACCCCAGCAATTTTACTAGACTGGAGATTTGGATAGATTGGATATGTGGAGATGGAAGACAGATGGTCTCTCTTCCTGTTGGATTGCAAGTCCTAAAAATGTAGACTTGGGGCTGCCAGAAACCATCTTCCCTGACACAGGGAAAGAACCTGATTGAGAATGATTCCATCATGCAGAGAGGAGCAGAGCCAAGAGATAGAGAAAGTTAGCATCCTGGTGACAGCCTTTGCATCCTTGGATGTGCCCAAAATCTGAACAATCCTTAGACATTCCGGTCAAATAGGAAAATGAACTTTGATTTTTGGAAAACCTGTTTTAATAAAGCTTTTAAAAATTACAACTAAAAGAGTTCTCATTAATATCGAAATTGGTACTTTCATGTAAGGTGTTGCAAATGATAGAGTCTGAAATAGGAACTAGGTTGAGATCAGGTGAAGGTCAGTGTGGTGTCCCCAATTCTCAGCCAGAAAATAGATCTTCTTTGTGATGTGGGAGTGAAGCAATTGGTTAAACTTCTCACTATTTTATCTTACTGTTCATAGTGCTACCTGGACTAGATCACTGAGATATTTGGTAAGAAATATTGAGATGTTAAATTCTGTTTCGGCCTTTGGTAAGGTACAAAAAAAGATATATTGGTCTTAGTTGCCTTCTTGAAAAGGAATAGGATGTATCAGAATGGCCCTTTCTCTTTATAACTAATGAAACATCACTACCAAAGGCCAGATGATAATTGGGAAGCACCAAATTTTGTGTCCTACACTGTAGTTGATATGAGCAAAGGTGGGATGATGGAAAACAAGCCAGGAAATAAGATTTGGAGCCAGAAAATAAAGAAATGGAAGAGGCCATATATACCTTACCCTTCCAAACTTCCTGTGTGCATGAACTCATAGTCTGATACATGATACTCCCTTGTAAAGCATTCTCCACAATAATCCAGTCAGGTGAAAGAGGACAAATGATCTCTGCTTTAAACACTGAAGTGATTCCAAGATGGAGACTATTATTGGAAGGTTTAGGAAGTGGCCAAAGACTTGTTGCTAAAAGGTAGAAACTATAAAGGTAAATACCTTACCACCAGAAATCTGGTGAAGTATTTACCCTTACAGTTTTCAAGCAGGCATATTGCAAGATTTCTCCCCAAGTCTGATAAACAAGGATGTGTGACTGCAATCTAAAAACCCACGAATTACCACCTCATCACATGTATTGTTATGAAGAACAATAAACTCTGGAGAGCCTCTAAAGTGTAGAACAAGAGTCAGTTGATTGACTAACTAGTTGACACCCTAGATTGTATATAAGATACCCATTCTACTCCCCTGTCTTCTTCCTAACAAAATCTTGGTTTTGTTCAAGTATTCCTGATTTCTCCACACAGTATATAATTCAGAAGATACTGAACACCCCTCCAGCTTTAGCAGTCTGAACCAGCCATAGTAATTAATAGCACTGACTGTGATTTATTTAGGTATATGCATATGACCAATCCTTGGGAACTGAATTAAAAAAAATGGGGGGGGGGCAATGAGAGTTGTGTTGGAAAATTCTGGGGAAAATTTTTATTAAGAGAGATTTGTGAAAAGAGATAACTCCTCTGGAGTTCCAAACATATAAAATCTCAACACATACTTGAATGAGACACCTGGGATTATAGGAACCCTCTTTCTACAAACCTGAGGATGAAGCCATCACACTGAGGAGAGCAAAGACAAGACAATGTTATCTGGATCCCTTAGATACTGTGACAACCTACAGATTTCTTGTTTTATTAAATAATAAATCCCTTATTGTTTAAACTGATTTCAATAGGGCTTTTTTCTATTTACTGCTGAATTCTTCCTAGCTGATAAATTATCAAGGAATCCACTGCATTTCCAGTGGAGAGAATCTTTGTTTTCCCTATCTACTAAGAAGCAATAAATTCTACAAACTGTTGCCACTTGCCTATATGATAGTTTAACTAATTATTTTCTCTCCATCATTATTTATTGTGAATTGTTGGAGTAAGTAATGTTTCCATTTATCCATCCATAGATAGCTAGATGCTAAGGAACTACATCTAGGCTTCATAAGTGCAATGCATCACACTTAGAGAGTCTGTATATGAAACTGAATAGAATAAAATAATATGTCTTTTATTTCTGTTTGGGAATGGAAAGGGAGCAAATGTTTTTGTATGGTGGTGGTTATTTATGCTATGAAAGATAGAAAAGGAACTAGTTCGAATTAGGTTTTATGCAGATGACATTATAGTCTGCCAAACTCCAATCCTAGGGCAAACAGCCACTCCGCCAGTGCAGGACTTGTCTATCTCAGCCCTACCCCTCAGTCCTACCACCCCTACCACAGGCATGTAGCCTAAGCCAGACCAACCGTTGTACCTGGAAGAAGTGTACAACACATTGTTCATGAATGGAGTGATGTGTAAGGGTGAGGCAATATCCAAAGCAGGTACAATCATAGTCCTTATTTGAGAAGATACAGACATTTGAAGACAGAAGGTCTAATTGTTTTGATTGGCAGACAATATGGGTATAGGCTTATAGTTTTTTTTTTTTTTTTAAGATTTTATTTATTTATTCATGAGAGACAGAGAGAAACAGAGGGAGAAGCAGGCTCCCAAGGAGCGGGAAGCCCAATGCGGGACTCGATCCCAGGACCCTGGGATCGTGACCTGAGCCGAAGGCAGACGCTTAACCATCTGAGCCACCCAGGCGCCCAGGCTTATAGTTTTTAACAGCCATGTTTTCTACCATATGGAGAGAACCAGCCTGAGAATAAATCCAACATATAGAGAGAAGCACAGACAAGAGAGAAAAAGAGAAATAAACATCATGACATTGTTTGAGCTTCTGTATCCATCCATGCCTAATGGTCTCCAACTATATGAGACAACAAATCCATTGTTTGGCCTAAACTATTTCTTGTTGGGTTTTCCAACTTAAAAAACAAAAACAGTCTTGACTAATAGAACACCTAGTAAAATACATGGGGCAAAATGTCAAATAATGGCAGAATAGGTAAATACAAGACCAAAAAAATGTTTTATTGGCTGAAATTTTATATTCCAAACTCAAGCCAACAACTTTAGTAACCTGGAGTATACTAAATGTTGGGTCATGTTTCCTGTGATAATTAGATAAAAAGGGAATTTGTCTCTCTTACCTTCCATTGTCAAATATAGAAGCCTGATTTTGGCACTGTGATTCCCAGAAAGACCAAATTCAATGCACATCCATCAAACTAAGTTAAATAAACCCAAAAAGAAGGATTTTCCTCTCTGTAAGCTATTTATAATCCCAAATTCATCCATTAGTAAACTTGAGCAAATGAATATATTTAAATATGGCTCCTTAATGGAGGTATAAAAAAGGTGGGTCAGAGAAAGTTACTTTCTCTGGATCTAATATAGATATGGAAAACAAGGGATCTATCTGATCCCTCAAAAAATGAGCTTTGTAGATCAAAGACTGGATCAACTATCTGCCCAGAAATCACAGAGAATGCTTATAAGGACAAAGCATTTGGTATGCCAAGTGTTTTGCTGACTTTGTTACATGTGTCTATGAATTGGAATCTAGATTCATCAAAGATGAATCTTTCAAAATCCCTGATTTATTATCTGATTGCAATAAGAGAATCTCTAAAATCTTGTCTTTAAATTTTCTTTGTTAATCTTTTGAACTCCTCTTTAGATCTATGGGAAAATAATTTGGTTAGAAGGCATGGGAATTTGCTCAGGCATTTTCCCCCTTAACTCTAGTCCAGAATGGGTCTCACTGTCCCTGGCTCCTGATCTCTGTTGCTCCAGCACTCTCTGCAGACCTTGCTGCCAGGGGGCTTGTTGTTGAGGTACAAAAGTAGGATGCTGTGCTGGAGTTTATGGCAGTGACTCCTTTAGATGATTAGCAACATTACAATTTACATAATGCTCCAAACTAGAAAATTCCAGTGCCCTTTTCAATGGCACTTTTCTGTTTAATAACCTCTGTTAACTTCCCACTGCTTACTGCATTCAATTTATCTTACAAAGTCTGTTAACTATGCCCCAACATATAATTGCCATCTCATCTCCAGCCACCCACAAATGTTATATCCCTGCCAAACACTTTTTTTTTTTTTTTGCCACATCAGTCTCTCTCACATTCTATTTTCACTACCGAAAATTCTCTTGGCCTTATTTCTCTACCAAGAAAATTTCTAGTTACCATTCAAAAGATAACTTAAATGGCACCTCTTGAGTGAAGCCATCCTTCCCTTTCCAGTTAGTATTATGTTCTGATTTACATTACTTGTATCTTATATGACCCATTCCACATTATATTGCAATTTACTTGTTTATTTTATTTACCTTCCTTAGTTTATTTATTTACATATTTGTCTACCACTAAGCTATGATTTCCTCAATGTCTGCAAGGATTTTTGGTCTTTACATCACATTATGTGGTATCTGACTCTTAAGAGACACTTGATAAAGATTTGCTGAATGAATGAATTTAAAAATTTGTTGAGAACATAGAGTTTTGGAAAGGAGTCAAGGGGTATGGCTAACTACACAGAAGCTGAAATGAAAATAAAATAGAGGGAGACAATGGAGGAGAAAGAGAACAAAGAACAAGCTTAAATATTCCAGAAACTCTTATCATTAAATGAATCCAAAACAGTAGTTACTGAAACCTGCTGTGTGCAAGGCATTTTTATTTTTCCCAAAGTGTTCATTCTCTGATAACTTTTAAATTTTATTATGCTGACCTGATTTAAATATAACTATTGAATGGCAATATAATGGAAAACAGACAGTAATTATTCAAAATAGATCAGCAAGAGTGAGCATAGTCAGAATAAGTTTTCATAAAGGAGGTAGAACTTGAGTTATGCATGGAAAGATACATGGGATTTACATAAAATTACTAAGTAGATAATATTAAAGTGAGAAAGATCTTTAGTGATTCTCTGAAATGTGAGCTCCAGAAACTCTGTCTGTATTATTTGCTGTTTTATTCCCATTTTTTTAGAACTACATACCTGGACATGTTAGGTGCCTAATAAATACTCAGTGAAAGAATGAATGTAACCAGCCTAATGCCATTTCACTGTGAGTATGCCAATGTTCCAACATAAGTGAGATTATGGGAGATGAGAGCATACTGGTTAGATCAAACACTCTTGATCTAGAATGCCTAGGTTCAAATCATGACTTCACTACTTATCTAACATCTTTCTGCCTCAGCTTTTCAATCTGCAAAATGAGTATAGCAATAGTATCTATTTCACAAAATTATATGAGTGCTTATATGGTACCTAGACTATAATAGACACTCATTAAATGTTATCTGTTACTACTACATCACAATGATAATCAGTGTCAGGAATTGAACTAGATTCCAAATCTTCTAATTCTCACTTCAGACACATTTCAAATAGATTTTCAAAAAGTATTTCTTCACAAGAAAAACATTGTTTCAGTTGGGGTTGAGGAGTTATTTACTGAGATGGATTGAAACAAGTCCTCTTTGATTACCAGGGAATGGAACCATTGACTGAACAGAGATCCTACCATCTGTAAATGCCTGTGGTGACCCTGGATCGTTTGAATTTCAATTCACCTCATCTTGTTTCTGTCATCCCTTACTTGCCGCAGTGGCTCAGACATGGTGATGCTGAAAGAGCAACCATCTTGCCAGAGGCCAGGAGTGGAACCCTGGCTGAGGTAAAGAATGAAAGGACAGCAAGTTGAATGAGGCTAAGTGGCTTGATCTAGAAAATGTGAAGGTCATAAGCCACCTTACTTAAATGTCAACTGAATGTCTGAAGGAACCATGATATTTTTATACTTGATACTGAAATTAGAGAGATATCTGACATGAACCATAAGGGTGAGTTCCATATTTGTCAGAATGCCAAAAGGAAGATAGATGAAAATCCCATATGAGGGAAAACATAATAACAAAGGCTTCACAAACTTGAAGGAAGAGATTCTATGGGGAAAAAAAAATACATTGAATATGATTTAAAATCATTACTGCACACTTGAACCATGCTTACTTTGCATAATAAATGAGATAGTAAGCACTCTGTGAGCCTGTTTCTTAAAGAAAATGTATTTTAAAGCTCATTAAAGGGTAACCTAGTCTAGCTGGACATTGGAAAGCTCCCCAAAGCCAAAATGTTGATGATTTAAGCATAAATGAGTCAGAAATGTGTGGTTGCAATTTTCTTTCAAATGAATAAGAAAAAGGGCTCCTGGCAAAACCCATTTTGCAATTCTACTGGACCAGAACCTCTAAAATATACTCTGAGGCACAAATCACCTGGAGCAATGTTGAAGGAGACAGCAAGGTGCTGGCAGAGGAGAGAAGGGTAGTGGAAGAGATTTACTTGGCTATGTGTCTTTTATTCAATTCTCTGACTGAGAGACTTATTCTGAAGACAGCTATTCTTTTTCTGCTGCCAGGAATGTGACAAAATAGAATTGTTCATTATTTCGCAGTCTGTGGGAAACATATTTTGAACAGAGCTATGGAAATTGCAAACTCTTAGTAATGGCATTATTGTAATAAAATATGAGGAGGGGCAGTCTTAATTTCAGCCTTCTTAAGATCAAGAGAATTAGTAACAGTTCAGTTAATTTCAAATTGGTGTCTTAGAAACTTTAGAAATCATTTCTACAGCCAGCATAGGAGACTTACTTAGAGGCACTGCGATTTTGTCAGTCACTTTCCAAACTGGAATGGAGTTTAAAAATGGTTTTATTTTCTGTTTCCTAAGTTGATTTGAGTTTTTATCTGAGAGTGAAAGATATTACCCTCATGAGGTTGTGAGACTTTATCTAATTGGATTTGAATATGACTCTGATCAAGAAATACATATTTTCCCATTTGGAAGTCAGGACTGCAGAGAATTTCAGGAGATTGAGAGTACACATTGGTGATTTTCAACACAGACACAAAGAGATTAGTATTGAGGTTAAACCTCTTCTCTATACAGTATTTAAATGACTTACGTGTTGAAATCAGATCCCAAAGGGCATCTTAATTTGCTAATAATGGAAAACCACATGGAGGATAAACCCCTTCCCATTGACATTCAAAGAATTTAGCAGGATTTGTGCAGATTAGAAATAGTAAGTATCAAGGAACAGATGTCATTACCTCCCAGTTTCATCAAATGGCAAAATTAGTTTCTGCCTTATAAGAAGGTGTGAGAATATCATTCCAGTGGTAGATGAGTGGGAAGAGGGAAGTAGAGGTAAGGGTTGAATTTGAGAAATAGAAAACATATAATATCAGCTTTACTTTCTCTTGATTCCTCAAAATGTGTATGTATTATTAGGATTGTAATCTGATCTGGTATTTTAAATCTATTTTCCTAAGGAAAATTGATATATAAATAATCTGCCTCATATTTAGCACTCAATTGGACAAGGAGCGCATATATATTCCCTGAAATTGGTGCCAATATTTGATTACCTGCCCTAACAGAAAGGGATAGGGATGCAGAGAGATTCCAAAGCCATTTATATTTGGCTTTCAAGTATAATGATAACTTTTCAATTTTCACCCTTTTTTATGTGGTTTTATTTAACTTAATATTAAAATGAGTTTGTGTTCCCAAGAAGACATGCTGATTGGCTGTCAAGAAAAAAAGTAGTTCAGTATTAAAGTTTTGTGGTAGATAATGTAGAATGTAGAATGCTATCAAATGCAATGTAGAAAAGCTATCACAAGATACTCAAGAATTGGTAAAGCTAAACTGATTTTTATTTGGAGGAAAAATTCCTCTGTTCCTTCTGTGGAAACTGGCTGCATGATTTGACTCAGTAGATTCATCAACACAGGGAAATTTAGGGCCACCTCAGTATATACATGTCATATGGTGTGTCCTAAATTTCCCCATGTCTTGTTGATTTGCTTAAATTGAGAAGTTCCAGTCTGTTTCTTAAATGAGAAAGCAAAACAGCAGCTATCCCTCCAAGGTAGATGTAGGTGAGTGCTCTGCACTTCCTAGTTTGGTGGGGGGAGGGGGGGAGGGGGGAGTTGCTTGAAGCATGTCAGAAAGTATAGGCAAAGGAGTAAGACCAGAAATACTTGCTCATAGAGCAGCGAATTTTATCTATGCAAGCTTACTTCCAAGTTCCACACAATCATTTCCCTTGAAAGGGGGAGTCTGCATTGGTTTTCAAAGTGTCTGGTGTTTTGGGATAGAGGTTATGCCCCTTTGCATCAAGAGTCCTCCATCAACGCAAGGAAAACAGGATAGCTGGAGAAATTTACTTGAGATATATTTGTAGGTTGCATGTATTGAATATCTATGATTGTGAATGTCTGTATCTTTCCCTAAGATGAATACCCTATAATATAGCTTTTATAGATCATCTGACTCCCTCCCACCGTGCCAACCAACATTATTTCCTAGTGCCTAATCCAAATTAGAAGGCAAAGATAAAGTTGGACTCAGAAACCAATTTCTCCTGTTTTCCATTTGTATTTGTATTTCCATTCTTGAAGTTTTTCCTGCCATTCAGAAAGAGGGCTGTGCATAGGGCTGCATACTCTACGTAGGTGAAAAATGGTAAAAAAAAAAAAATTGTGTGAAAAAAGAAGTTAAATGTGAGTAGTCATGTGTGGCTATTGGTCAACTTAATAAGTCTTACCAGCGCATATCTTATCTTCAAAATGGGAGAGATATATCTGGCTGAACTTCCAGTATTGGAAACCTCATTCAGGAGTAAGGATTCCCTGCATTTTTTCTTAGCATATCACCACCTATATTTATTGTCAGCATTAATTCAAGAACAACTAAAGCTGAAAATGCTGAAAAGTCAAAACGAGGAAAACCTAGCCAAATGGGAAAGCATGTAAATGCAAAAGCAAATGAATTATTCACACACTCTGCAGGTTTCCTTTTTCTCTTAAAAAAATAAAAAGAAATTTCTAAGGAATGAAAGTTGTTAAACATTAGAACATATTATAGAGGTGGCTGTGGAATCTCTTTAGGAGGCCAGTAGCATGGATGAATACTCACTGACCTCACAAACTTGCAATATGATCTGGTGGGTAGATTAGAAAAATTTTCAAGTCTCTTAGGCTATTTACTTGTTAAATTTGACAATATCTTGGCCACTTGACATACATTTTATTCCCTTTATATGCATATATTTTTATACATATGGTTGTGTGTGTGTGTATTTGTGTGTAAACAGGGTGCTACCAAAGAGGCCCAATGTCAGGGCTTAAATCCAATAAGCTGGAGTGAGAGAAAGGTGACCAGGAGCAGAAAGAGCCAGAAAAGGAGCTTGGATGACATCCATGAGTGAGCACTGGGCCAATGATACATGAGTGGAGCAGGTTAGACATTTTAGAGTCCCAGGAAAAATGTATTTTTAAGTTATCACACTGCAAAACTTTAATTGAACACAAGCCATTCTTTTACAAGTTAGGCTTTCAAAGTGTTCATTGTACTTCTGGGGAAATGTAGGGGAAATAAAACAAATGTGTCAAAGATCTAGGTGGAATAGTGAGTATTTTTAAGAGTGGTTGGGAGACAAGAAATAGATGAAAATAAGTCCATCAGAGGGATGGGAGGGAACACATACAACGCAAGAAAATATGAGAAAGGACAAATGGGAAGTAGAAAGCATTGTTGGGAGTCTCATAGCTGAAACTACATTGACATGGCCTCCAACAGTAATGAGCCTTGGGGGACAGCTCTAAAGAATACGAATTGTTCCTGAGAAGTAGGGAAGGTAAACCAAAGCTGAAAATGAACTAACCAATGAAAGATTAAAAATAAGTAATATTTAATATGCTTTGGAGTTTATGAATGCTCTAAAATATGTTCTGTCTTTGGAAATGTTCAGTTCTTGTCCCATGTTGGTAAGCCAATATCTTTATAACTACTTAAAGATTTAAATGTTTTCCCAAAGTCATATGGTCAATAGATGGTCAGTCGTGATTCAAGTCCAAGTCCTCAGACAGTAATTCTCATACTCTTTTCTAACATATGTGTATAAATGCACATACTATGAATACATTTAAAATTGAAATTCATAGTATTTCAACTGGAATATATCTACAACCATGCCTATAGATGCTGCTGAATACAAACAAAGGTCAGGATCATTAGGATTTTTTTTTTTAAGTTGTCCAGGTAGGTCACATAAAGTAAATAAAGAAACCCCATGCCCAGGTGATAACCACTTTAGCTGATTTATTTAGTCCATAAACAAACACATTGAACCCCAGGACTCCAAATCTGGGACATCATATCTCTGGAGAAAGCATGACCTTGAAATAAGATTTAACAACTTTAGAAGGGAAAGGGCAATGCTTTTTCTTTAATGACCACACATGGAAACAGAAACTCTCCACCCTGGCTATAGCCTGACCCCTTCTGGCAGGCAGGTCCAACAAGGGGCTAGAATAAAAGATCATCTCTCAAGTGGGCTCTGCAGATGTAAGGTGTCTTACCTGGTATCAAAAACAAAAAACAAAAAACAAAAAAAACAGTGCATGGAAATCTGCTCTGTATGAATGTTAAAAGCTCAGAGTTGAGAAAATGTTACCTCCTAAAGTTTCAATCAATCTTCGGGCTTTTCTGTCTTTAATATATTTAAAATTTATATTTCTGTCTTTAATATATTTTAACATATAACACCCATTGGTTATCAGTTTGAATCCCAAAGATGGGCTTTAACACAATACATATAGAGATATTTATGTGTACGCATACATTCTAATATACCAGCTATATACCATATTCTATTCTAGAAGTTCTTAATCATTTTAATAGACTATTGCCATACTTTACTTATTAACTTATATATTTCATCATAAACACAATTAAAAATCTTGTTCTTCTCTGATGCACCATTTCATGAGTCCAATAATCTAGTTATTGAGAACAAAATAGAGTTTCCATGATTAAATACAGATTTCAGAGAGAATAGGTAGATTCTATCAAAAGTTTGTCCCTATCAGGCATGGAAGTGTTATAATCATTACTATAAATTTCCTACACAATGTTATGTTCAAGACAAAAGTTTACCATTACTCTGTAGAAATGCTCAGACTAACTTTTAAAAGATTAGGTAAATGAATGCCCAAAAGAACAAAGAATTATTAATACTTACACATCACTTGACAGTCTCACCAATGATAAAGGATATGATGGTTTTCATATGACCATTGAATATATGCTGGTTTATTAGCTGGAGTGATCATATGAAACTATGTCTACCTGAATCCTGAGGAAACATTCTGGATTACTGTGGATAAATGTGAAACAATTCCACTTGTTTCTCGATTGATGTGCCATGGCACATTTGTGGTACATGACCTTTTCATAGGGAAATTACTAAATGTATTATTATTCTTGTTGTTGTTTATTGTCTTTAATGTTCATTTTGTATCTAAGTAAACACAATTTTTTAAATCAAAAGTTGCTAAAGGCTTATAACAAGGCTTATAAAGCAACAACAAAACCAAAAATCCTCTGTTCTTATCGCTTCTCACCCATTTCTTGTACCCTACATTAAACTAATTTCAACTTAATATTTGTACTTATTATGTGTATACTGCAATCTGTTTATTCTTTGAATTTAGACATTGTCAATAAACTATTGTACTAGTTCTATTAAATCTTCCTTTCATTTCCCCCATCATGAAAACACAATACTGTTTCAACTTTTGGTTAATTCCATGTTAATTGCATTTTTAATGACCATGAACATGTTATTTACAAGGGCATCTTGTTGTACACTACTGTTAAAATAATCCCTTTCTTATACAACAACTTCCCCTCCACCAGCCCCAAAGAAGTTAACACTTTCCCTTTGTTTTTCTTTGAATCTCTTGTCAAACCTTTTCTTCCCCACTAACAACTTTGTAAAATGTCAGTTGATACAATTTTCCACTTAGCGAAATCTGTTTGTTCATTTACTATCCTTTTATTCCCTTGAAATATTCCCCTGAAATCTCCCCATCTACTGCTTTCATCTTGGTTGCTCTAAAGGGCTGCAGTAGAGTTTTCCATTTCCAGGGTTTGTCTCTACAATTAATCCTGAGAATTTCCTTCACTATCTTTCCATGTTGGATCCTCTGGAGGATCCAAAAAAGGAGGATCCTTTTTTCCCCCCAGCTTCAGTGGAGCCCAGAGACAGAGTTCTAAGAAGTAAACATGTTGAGGCATATGTATCAGAAAATGCTTTTATTGTGTCTTCCAATTAGACTCTTAGTTTGGCTGGGTATAGAATTCAAGCCCCTTTTCCTTAGCACTTTGCAGATACGCTTCCATCTACCTTCCAGTGGGGCAAGTGCAATATTATTCTTACTTACTTACTTCTTACTCTTCTCTCATTGTGTATTTTGAATTTTCCCCAGAGGGGTTCTCTTTTCTCCCCTTGCATTCTTCTTTTCACTTGTTCTCTTTCAATTTGAAGTAATATTCTTCAGTTCTAGGAGTTTTTATATTGAATTGTGTAATGATTTCCTCCCATAATTTTCTCTCTCTCTTTTTTTTTTGAGAGGGGAAGTAGGTGGAAACTCCTTTTAAGTTGTGTGTTAAAACTTCTGAATAGTTTCCTTAGTTTTATCTTTCATTGTACATTTAAACAATTCTACCTCCTTGGGGATTTTCTCTACTTACCAAATGCTTTTAATGATATTTTTATTGAAATAAACTTTTTATGTTAGAATATTTTTAGACTTCTAGAAAAAAATGCAAAGATGGTATAGAAAATTCCCCAATGCCCCACATCCAATTTCCTTTACTGTTAACATCTTACAGGGTGTTAATATGGCACATTTATCACAAATAACAAATATTGATATATTATTATTAAATAAACCCCATATTTTATTCATGTTTTATGAGACTGATGTGGTACCCACTGTGCTAAGAAGGCACTTATTTGTATTTAATTAGTTTCTTCCCTAACTTCATTTTTGTGTTCCAGAATTTTATCCAGGATACCATATTACATTTAATATCATATATCTTTAGGCTTTTCTGGGCATGACAGCTTCTCAGATTTTCTTTGCTTATGATGACCTTGATAGTATTGGTGATGACCATGAGGGGTAGGGAGCAGGTATTTTCTAGAATGTCCCTCAATTTGGTTTTATCTGTTGTTTTATCTCATTGTTAAATTGAAGCTATAGATTTTTGAGAGGAGGATGACAGAGGTGAAAAGCCATTTCCCACACATTGTATCATGGGTATATGTAATTAATATGACTTATTACTGATGATGTTAACCTGGGTCACCTGGCTGAGGTACAGTTTACCAGATTTTCCTGCTGTATAGTTTCCTTTTTTTCTTCCCATATGGTACCCATGGAAAGAAAGTCTCTAGGCAAAATCTACACTTAAAGGGTGAGAATTCCATTTTACCTCTTTGAGGATGTAGTATCTATTTACATAGCTTGGGAATTTTGCATGAGAGATTTGTTTCTTCTCCCCCACTTAGTTAAGTGTTCAATCACTTACTTATATCACTATGGACACATGGGCATTTATTTTATCCCAGAATTATGATCTAGTAGTATGGCATTTATTTTGTTACTCAAATTATTCTGGGTTTGGGCAGTGGGAGCTTTCTCAATTGGCTTTGTGTGCCTTTGAGATATCCATCATTGTGCTTTTTGTTTTTGTGGGGTTTTTTTTGCTTTTTGTTTGTTCATTTTAGCACTTCTTTCCTTTCTGGTGCTATAGGATGCTCCAGGTTCATCTTGTATATTGCTTCCCCTGCCCTAGAATCTTCAATTTCTCCAAGAAGCCCATATTCCTTTATTGGAGAATAGTATTAGATAACAAGATCTGGGCACTGGGTGTCTTCACTGGTATGGGGGATCATGGCTCCTAGGTCCTTGAGGTAGACAGAGCTAGGAAATATATGTATGTATACTGACTGTCTATGCACACAAGTTTATAATTATTTCTATATCTAGATATCAGTGTCCATTTTAGGCTAAACATGAAATCATACTGATGACTCTGTCTCTCCAGTGCCCAGTGCTTCATGGTTCATTCTAAACTCCTCCTCTCCTTGCTAATCTGTGAATTCCTCCTCCAGCATTGAGAAACCAGGCTCTCACAATGTGCCATTCATTTACTTATTTGTTCAATTCCAGCATACAATTCCAGCAGTTTAAGAACCTTTGTGAGAAATAATTTTATCAGCTAGAATTCTATGTTTATATTATGTAGTTTTTTTTTTTTTTTAACTTTTCCCCCCCCCCCCCCCCGCAGCCTCCCCTCTGGTAACCATCGGTTTGTTCTCTATAGTTAAGAGTCTGTTTTTTTGGTTTGTCTCTTTTTTCCCCTTTGTTCATTTGTTTTGTTTCTTAAATTCTGCATATGAGTGAAATAATATGGTACTTGTCTTACTCTGACTTATTTCACTTAGCATTAAACTCTCTAGATCAATCCGTGTTGTTGTAAATGGCAATATTCATTCTTTTTTTATTCCTGAATAATATTCCTGTGTGTGTGTGTGTGTACACCACATCTTCTTTACCCATTATCTATTGATGGACACAGATTGCTTCCATAATTTGGCTATTGTAAATAATGCTGCAGTAAACATAGGTATACATGTATCCCTTTGAATTACTCTTTTTGTGTTCTTTGGGTAAATACCCAGTAGTGCAATTAGTGGATCATGGAGTTCTATTTTTAATTTTTTGATAGACCTCCATACTGTCTTCCACTGTGGTTGCAGCAGTTTGCATTCCCACCAACAATGCAAGACTGTTCCTATTTCTCCACATCTTCACCAATACTTAGTGTTTCTTGTGTTTTAGATTTTAGCCATTCTGACATGTATAAGGGGATACCTTATCGTAGTTTTGATTTGCATTTCCCTGATGATGAGCATCTTTGAGCATCTTTTCATGTGTCTGTTGGTCATCTCCATCTTCTTTGGAGAAATGTCTGCTCGTCTTCTGCCCATTTTTAATTGGATTTTGTTTTTTTGGTGTTGAGTTGTAGAAGTTCTTTATATATTTTGGATACTAACCATTTATCGGATATGTCATTTGCAAATATCTTCTCCCATTCAGTAGGTTGTCTTTCAGTTTTGTTGGTTGTTTCCTTTACTGTGGAGAAGACTTTTATTTTGATGTAGTCCCAATAGTTTATTTTTGCTTTTGTTTCCCTTGCCTCAGGAGACATATCTAGAAAGATGTTGTTATGGCTGATGTCAAGAGAAATTACTGCTTGTGTTCTCTTCTAGGATTTTTATAATGTCAGTTCTCACATTTATGTTTTTAATCCATTTTGAGTTTATGTTTATATATGGTGTAAAAATGGGGTATAGTTTCATTCTTTTGCATATAGCTGTCCAATTTTTCCAACACCATTTGTTGAAGGGACTGTCTTTCTCCTATTGTATACTCTTACCTCATTTGTCGAAGAGTACTGGGTCATACAATTTTGGGTTTCCTTCCGGATTTTCTGTTCTATTGATCTAGGTATCTATTTTTGTGCCAGTACAATACTGTTTTCATTACTACAGTTTTATAATAAAACTTGAAGTCTGGAATTGTGTAGTTCTTTTTGTCTTTAGTCTTATAGTTTCCAGTGATTTCCAAAGTCACTTAGGTAGCAGCACTTTTTGCCCACTGTCTTCAGTGGGGTTCTGCCATACATTTGTAATACAATTAGATTCTTCTGTCAGTGTGTATTACACTCTGGATTATCCATCCTCCTAGTTAGATTTTTAAAACTTTGCATATGTATAGTTTTCTTTTCATCTAAGTTTTTATTTAAATTCTAGCTAGTTAACATACAGTGTAATATTATTTTCAGGTACAGAATTTAGTGATTCAACACTTACATACAACACGCAGTGCTCATCACAACAAGTGTCCTCCTTAATCCCCATCATCTATTTAACCTATCCTCTGCCCACCTCCCCTTTTATAACCATCAGTTTGTTCTCTATAGTTAAGGCCTCTTTCTTGATTTGCCTCTTTTTTTTTTTTTCAGCTAACATCTATTTTTAATTTATATTCAATGAGCCAACATGTAGTACATCATTAGTTTCAGATGTAGAGTTCAGTAATTCATCAGTTGTATATAACACCCAGTACTCATCATATCATGTACCCTCTTTAATGCCCATCACCCAGTTTCCCCATCCCCCTACCCACCTCCCCTCCAGCAACCCTCAGTTTGTTTCCTATAGTTACGAGTCTCATGGTTTGTCTCCCTCTCTGATTTCTTACCATTCAGTTTTCCCTCCTTTCCCCTATGATCCTCTGTGCTGTTTCTTATATTCCACATATGAGTGAAACCATATGATAATTGTCTTTCTCCAATTGACTTATTTCACTCAACATAATACCCTCCAGTTCCATCCACGTCAATGTAAATGGTAAGTGTTCATCCTTTCTGATGGCAGTAATATTCTATTGTATATATATACCACATCTTCTTTATCCATTCCTCTGTCAATGGACATCTGGGCTCTTTCCATAGTTTGGCTATTGTGGACATTGCTGCTATAAACATTGGGGTTCAGTTGCCATTTTGGATCACTACCTTTGTATCTTTGGGGTAAATACCTAGTAGTGCAATTGCTGGGTCATAGGGTAGCTCTGTTTTTAACTTCTCTTCCCCCTACCCCCATGTATAGTTTCTTTGGTGTTTTTTTGTTTTGTTTTGTTTTTAATTTTAACCATTTTATTAAGTGTATAGTAGATCTCATTGTTTTCCATTTACTTATTTTTAAATTTCAGCAATTTAACAATTTTTAAACCTGGCCAATGTCTATAATTGAGTATTTTATATATAAAATTAGGGCACAAATCTTAAGCCATATGCAAAGGTAACCCTTATTCTGATCCATATCACCATGGATTATTTTACTTGCCCTTGACCTATATAAATAGAATCATACAATTTGAATTCTTTTATATTTCACCTCTTTCACTCAGTATTATGTTTATGAGATTCATCTATGTCATTGTCTCTGTAACAGTAGTCTCTTTTTGTACTTTGGGATAGTATCCTATTTTATGTATATGTCATAAATATCTACTCTATTATTTATAGACACTTGGGTTGTTTGCCCTTTGGCAGCACCATGAAGTATTCCTCTATGCACATTATTGTACATGTCATTTAACCAACATATTCATGCATTTCTGCTTGGAATAAACTTACAAGTGGAATTGCTGGATAATAGGATACATTTATGTTCAGATTTAGTAAATACTATCAAACAATTCCAAAGTAATTGACCTAATTTACCCTTCCATGGGTAGTCAGAATATCAGTTGGTACATATTCTCATCAATTGTTATTTCCAGAGTGTGTGTTTGTTTTCAATATTAATCATTCTGCGGTGTATGTACTTGTATATGTTTACCTAACTGTGGCCTTAATTTGCTTTTAGCTGATAACTAATGAAATCAAAACACCTTTTCTAATGTTTCCTGGCCACAGGGTTATGTCTTTTGTGAACTGGCCTTAAAGGTTTTGCCCAATTGATTGGATTTTTTGTAATTCTGATTGATTCTTCTTTTTTCTTTTGTTTTTAAAGATTTTATTTCTTTATTTGAGAGAGAGACACAGCGAGAGAGGGAACACAAGCAAGGGGAGTGGGAGAGGGAGAAGCAGGCTTCCTGCTAAGCAGGGAGCCCGATGCGGGGCTCGATCTCAGGACTCCGGGATCATGACCTGAGCCGAAGGCAGATGCTTAACGACTGAGCCACCCAGGCGCCCCTAATTCTGATTGATTCTTAAGCATTCTATATGTATTCTGTATATAATCCCTTGACAGATGTATGCATTACAAATGCTTTCCATTTATAGCTTATTTTTAGGCTCTTTTCCTGTTGATTTTTGATGAATAAAAGTTCTTAACTTTAATAGAATCTATTATATCTATTGTTTCATGAATAGCTAATGCTTTTTGAGGTCCTATTTAAGAAATCTGCTTACTCATAATTATGAAGATAATAGCTGTTTTTTCCTAGGACCTTTGTATTACTATCATTCTTATTTAGGTCTGTATAATATCTGAAATTTACTTTTGTATGATATCAGAGAAGAGAAAGTTTGTGCTTCTTTTTATATGGAAATCTAATTAACCCAACATTATTTATTAACTAGATTATATTTTCTCAAAACATTGTTTGGCACTTTGCCATAAATCTGGTTAGCATGTAAGTAAGGGTCTATTCTCAATCTTCTATTCTTTTCCATTAAATTAGTTGTGTAGGCTTTTGCCAATACCAGAGCTTTATCAAACAATGAATCATGGAACACTACATCAAAAACTAATGATGTAATGTCTGGTGATTAACATAACATAATAAAATTTTAAAAATGACAGAAAAAATAATATCTCAATATCTGTTAATACAAGTATTTCTTTTTTTTTTTTTTAAAGATTTTATTTATTTGACAGAGAGAGATACAGCGAGAGAGGGAACACAAGCAGGGGGAGTGGGAGAGGGAGAAGCAGGCTTCCCGCGGAGCAGGGAGCCCGATGTGGGGCTCGATCCCAGGACCCTGGGACCACGACCTGAGCCGAAGGCAGGCGCTTAACGACTGAACCACCCAGGCGCCCCTAATACAAGTATTTCAAGAATTCAAGTAATACAAGAATTTCTATACTAATTCCACATATTCCTGATATAAATTTTGGAAAAAACCTTACCACTTTCCTTTAAAAAAATGGTGCTGGGATTTTAATTGGAGCAGCTTTGAATATAAGGATCAATTTGGGAAGAATTGACATCTTTACAATATTATTTCTTCCAATCTATAAGCCCTTTATTCCTGCATGCACTTAGGTCGTCTTTAATTTCTCTCTGTAGTGCTTTTAGTTTTATGTATATAGCTCTTCAATACCTTTCATTACATTTATTACTAAGTGTTTGATGTTTCTTTCATGCTCTTGTAAATAGTATAGCTTCTGTTTTATGTTCTAATTGATTTTTGCTGATATGAAAAAAATACAATTGGTATTTTGTATCTTTGACCTTGTATCTCGTTACCTTGTTTAATTCACATTTTAATTCCAAACGCTATATGTAGATTATTTTTGAATGTCCAATTCATAATGACAATTATTCTTCTTTCCTGATACTTACAGTTTTTATTTATTTTTGTGACTTATCCTGTCTAAAACCATCACTACAATGATGAATAGAATTGGTGATAGCAGGCATCCTTATCTTCTTGCAGTCTCAAAAGGAAATATTTTTTAAAATAATCTGAGTCTAGTATTTGTTGTAGAGTTTTTTTAAAAAATAATCTCTATCATGTTAAGAAATATTTCTCCCTATTTTCTTAAGAATGCTAGGAATTTTTTTTTTTTTGGTGATCATGAATTGATGTTGAATTCTATTAAATACTTTCTTTGTATTCATTAAGATGATCATGTGGTTTTCTTCAGTATTCTATTAATGTGGTGAATTACACTGATTTTCTAATACTGAAACAATTTTGCATCTCTGGAATCAACTATACTTGGAAATGATGTTTTAGTTTTGAATTTGATTTTGTATTCTGTTTAGAACCTTTCAACTATATTCATAAGAGAAATTGCCTCTATTTTTTCCCTTTTAAAAATATTTCTGTCACCTTTGGTGTCCTTTAAAGTGCTTCAATGTCCTTTAAGGTGACTTTTAAAACTTGTGTTGGGAAGTGTTCTCAATCTGTTCTCTGGAAGAGTATAAAAGGTGGGTGTTATTTCCTCCAATAAAATACGGAAGCATTTACTCATGAAGTCATCTGGGTCTGAAATTATTCTTGTAGGTATTTAATTAGGGATCAGGTTCAATAATGCATATAGAAATATTCTATTTTTCCAATTCTTGCCAGTTTTGGCAAATTGCTGTTTACAAGGAATTTAATCACTTTTAAAAATTTTCAAGTTTATTGACAAAAACTGATTCTTCTTACCTATTTATTACATTATCTTGTTACTTAGTAATGTCTGCAGATCAGTTGTGATCCTGATACAGGTAACATGTTTTATCTCTTTTTCTTGTTCAGTCTCACTAAGAGTGTTATTATTCTCATTGATCTGTTCAAAGAATTAACCTTCAACTTGATGTTTTTTATTCTATATCTTTTTTTCATTTAATAGATTTTTTGCTCTTATCTTTATTATTTTTTTCTTCCACTTTATTTGGTTTTAATTTGCTCTTCTATTTCCACTTTCTTTACATGATGATCACCTTATTTATTTTCAGTTTTTCTATTTTCTAATGTATACATATAAGGCTGTAAATTTTTCTTTAAGTTCAACTTTAGTTGCATTCTGAAAGTATGCTATATTTAATTTTCCTTATGACTCAGTTCAAAACACATTCTAATTTCATGCTTAATTTTCAAGCATTTGGGGGTTTTCTGATGAACTTTTTGCTAATGATTCCTAGTTTCATTCCACTGTGACAAGAGACTATGCTTTGTATGATACCAATCCTTTGAAACTTTTTCAGATGTGCTTCGTAGCTCAATATATGGTCTATTTTGGAACACATTCTAGGTGCATTTGAAAAATATTGATTCTTCAGTTGATGGGTGCAGTGTTCTATCCTATATCAGTTAGGTTAATTTCACTAATCATTAGTGCCAATCTCATTTATGCTTACTGATTTTTATATCTGCTTTTTACTAGGTGGTAAGAGAAATGTGTTAAAATCTCCAACTATGATTTTTGATTTTTATTTCTTCTTTCTGTTCATTGTCTCTTGCTTTATACATTTCCAGGCTACATTCTTAGGTACATGGAAGTTTAGAATTGTTATATTTTTATGTAGAGTGGACCCTTTATGGTTATGAAATGTTTTTTCTTTAGTAATACTTCTTTCCTTACAGACTAATTTTCAGACATTAGATTAGTTATACCTGTGTTTTTTGTTTCTCTGGGTTTTTTGTTGTTGTTGTTAGAGATTGCATGGAACATTTTTTCTATCCCTTTATTTATAGTCCTTTTGTGTTTTTATCTTTAAAATGTGTTATTTGTAAAAATAATAAAGTTGTATTTTGTTAGTTATTCTGTGTGGTCATTTTTATATATTAATATATTAGAGTATTTAGTCCATGACATTTATTTTATTTTTTTAAGATTTTGTTTATTTATTTATTTGAGAGAGAGAGGAAGAAAATAAGCCAAGGGAGAAGCAGACTCCCCACTGAGCAGGGAGCCCAACTGGGGGCTTGATCCCTGGATCCCCAGATCATGACCTTAGCCAAAGGCAGATGCTTAACCAACTGAGTCACTCAGGCATCCCAGTCCATGATATTTAATCATTCCTAATTCATTTGATTTTATAGCTACAGTGGCACTATTTGTTTTATATTTGTCTAATTTTTTCTAGTATTTTTCTCTATAATTGCATTCTTTTAGAATTATCAAGTAATGTTTGTTATTCCGTTCACCTCATTTTATTAGCTTTTTTCCTGATATTTATTACTCCAAAGATTACAACCTTTATCCTTTACATATTAAAGTCTACCTAGTATTTAATTTTTCCTGCTTATAATGCAAATACTATGGAACACTTTATTTCCTAATGGACTTTTTTTTACATAGCACATCCTAAAATAAATCTATTATCTATTTATCATCTATCTAGCATCTGTCCACCTATCAATTTTTATTAAGTGTAGTAAACCGTCAGTGTTATAGTAGTTTCTTTTGTACAACATAGTGATTTGTCAAATCTATACATTACTCAATGCTCACCATGAATTTTTTGCTATGCTTTTGTGTGTTTTAGTTCTACACTCTATCAGGCATGTTACTTTTATCTCTTTTACTTAGATCTCTGGCTGTGGCCTTGTCTTGTTCTTTCATTTGGGATCAATTTCTCTGTCCCCTCCTTTTTCCTGCCTCTCTCTGTCTGTTCCTCTGTGTTAAGGAAGTCAGCTAAGTCTTCTGCTCTTGAAAGTAGTGACTTTATGAAGAAGAGGTCCTGGAGGGTCCCGCAGTCCATCCCGTTTCCCAGAACCTGGCACCTCAGGAGAATATCTTCTGTGTGTTGCTTATGTGTCTGAGTCCCTTTTCCTTTTCCCTCCTTCAATTTCACTGACTTCTGACTGGTGTGGGGTATACTCACTCTCTGTGGTGTTCCTGAGACCCAAGCAGGCTAGGTCTGAGGGCGGTGTGCCTGCCAGGGAAGTTGGGAGCAGGTAGCGGTGTTAGCAAAATTTGCGCTGGGGGGCAGCAGAGGAAAATAGTGCCTGCTAGCCCCTTCATTTTCTGAGAAGTCCCCCAACATGCTCCAAAATCAGTATGAAGCGATCTCTCTCCCTTTGTCCCCAGTGTTGTGTAAACTGTCCATGTTGTTACATTGCCTCTCTGAGCAGCCTGCTGTGTCTTTAAGGGCAGTGACCCCACTAACACTTGCCTTCCCAGCTTTTCCAGGCTCCAAGTCCCACCAGTTCTACAGGCTCACAGAATTCAGCCCCTCTGGTTTTCAAAGCCAAATGCTACGCTTTTTCTTCCCCTTGTGAGCTCCCCAGAGCAAGGGCCTGGTTCCTCTGCCTTCTCCATGCACACAGCTCCCTCCTTCTCGCAGGCTCCCTCAGCCTTTCTGACCTTCCTAACATTTCAGATGCAGCTTCTTCTCTAAATTTAGTTGTGGAGTTTGTTCTGCCAGTCCTGGGATTGCTGTCCAGTTTGTTAGCTTGGACGTGGATGATATCTGGTTGTAAACCTGGGGCAGGGTGAGTTCAGGGTCCTCCTACTTTGCCCGCCATCTTCCCAAGCTCCCCCCCTCTGTTGTTTTTTTTTAACGTTTTCTCTTTGTCCTTGATTTTCAAAAGTTTTACCATGATATGCTTACATGTACTCTTTGTACTTATACCTCTGAGGCTTTATAGACCTTGAATCTGTTGATTGATATTTTAAAAATCAGATTTGAAAAAGTTTAGATCAAAATCTATTAAAATCTTGCTTTCTCTCCTTTTACTGTCTCCGTTCAATCTGCTACTCAGATTACATGTCTTAGACTTTTTCATGATGTCTCATTTGGTTCTTATGCTCTTTTCTGTATTTGTTATTTTTTTCTTTCTATCCTTTCATCATTTTTTAAAAATGAAATAATTTCTTCTTTTATCTCTGTGAGAATTATTTTAAGAGGTTTTTCTTTTTCAAGATAATTTTCTTCTCCATATCTTGTCTTTCCTACCTTCAAATTTATTTTTCCTGTTTGTTTCCCATTTTCTTACTTTGCACCCTTTTTCTTGTTGGAAGCTTTTGTCAACTAACTAATGACTCTTGGTGGTTGGATGGAGAAATAATAAATAGGCAGGGGCGCCTGGGTGGCTCAGTCATTAAGCGTCTGCCTTCGGCTCAGGTCATGATCCCAGGATCCTGGGATCGAGCCCCGCATCGGGCTCCCTGCTCAGTGGGATGCCTGCTTCTCCCTCTCCCACTTCCCCTGCTTGTGTTCCCTCTCTCACTGTGTCTCTCTTTGTCAAATAAATAAATAAAATCTTTAAAAAAAAATAGGCAGACAGACAGAGAGATAGGTAGATGATAGATAGATAGATAAATGCTTAGATACATACATACATAAATATTTAAGAAGGAGACACCCAAATGTAATTGAAAACAGAAGGCACAGGGACACGTCTTGTGGACTGGTGAGCATCATTCTAGAGTGGTAATTGGGTGTCCAACTTTTTTTTTAATCAAAGACTCTCATATATCAGTATCTAAAACTCATTTCTTAGAGATTTTCAGTTTTCCTGAACATACCCTCTTGCTTCTCTTGCCAAGGCAAAGAGGATGTATAGACCTTGTGGTTAGTATTCAGGAGCTGGTTGAGGGAAAGGATTGGCATTATCTCTATTTAGAATATAATTTTAACTTAATGACTCTATTTTTTTCCCCAAACCCTCACACCTGTCTTCTTCCGTGTTTACTGTCCTTAGACTCCAAGCCATTCTGGCTTAACTGCTCTGTAATAAATACTTCCCAACTCCTACATGATTTGTAAAGGAGTAGTTGTCTCTCTTTGCTGTGTGTAGATAGTCCCCTAGGAGCTTTGAAGCACCTGTTATAGATTTTTAACTAAGTCCCCTTTATTCACCCCTACATTTATCATGCTTCCATCTGTACAGAATACAGTAATAGGAAGTATAAGAAATTCCCAGTATTTGGAACCAAGGTCCTTGGAGCTATTGCTTTCTTGTAATCTAATTGGAACCAGGCACGGTTAAGCTGGTAATGTCACACCCATCCAGCTCCACAGACACCCAGTGGGCTTGCCTGTCCCTGAGACTGTCCTCAGCTTTCCCAGTTCTGTCTTTTCCCTAGTTCTATGTACTGTGTTTTTTTGTTCTTGAGCAAAGACTCCAGATAAGAGAAGGAGGCAATCTGAGGTTGCCTTTTCACATTAGGCAGTTTGAGAATCCTTGAAGTTCAGAGACTCTATAAGCATAAATCTGTAAACATCAAAATTTTAACTATATTATTAATCATGTCTAGTGGGAATTGTATTAGATATTCACTAATTTATGATACTACTTATAATACTAAGATTATTTTATAGATTCAAACTGCATCTCTTCCACTTAGCCAAATTAGTGAATTTCTTCAATAACCATACATATTTATTGGGCACTTTTCATGTGGTGGGCACTGAACATGTAAGAAAGGGGAGGAAAAGGAATGATTGTTGCCATTCTATTGAGTGACATTGGTGGATTTTAAAAAAATATAAGTATACTGATTTGAAACAATAATTTTTTTCTAGGGGTGCTTGGGTGTCTCAGTCATTTAAGCATCTGCCTTTGCCTTAGGTCATGACCCCAGGGTACTGGGATCAGCCCCGCATCAGGCTCCCTGCTCAGCTGGGAGCTTGCTTCTCCCTCTCCCTCTGCCTCCCCACCCCCCACACTCATGCTCACTAGCAAGCGCACGCTCGCTCTCATAAATAAAAAATCTTTAAAAAATATATTTTTTTTCTAAATTTTCAAACAAAACAATGAAAGCTCACCAAAGACATCCCTAAGGCGATTATAAGATTGTTCTGTTTGTTAACCTATTCCATATTCATTACTCATCTAGCTTTATTTTCAGGCAGTGATTCATAAACTAACACACAACATGAGGAATACCTACTTGAGTTGTCAAAACTTTTAGTTTTCATTCTCAACTTGTTTTGTTTGTATTTCACATATTTCTGAGGTTAGGAGTGAGAAAGCATTTTAATTAAAAGCATTTCTGCAATGAATGATTAATTACTTTTAAAAAATAGAGAGGAGAGAATAGTAAACATTAGAACTGTCACCTTATTATGCCAAAAAACCATGTAAAAAATATTGTTCCAAAATAAAAGCCTTAAGTTTGACTGTCAACAATTATATCAACAATTAATACTCAGAAACTGGCTAATAGGTAAGTTAATCTAGACAGCATGGTAAATATTCAGTTGTAAATTACACTTTTAAATTAGGGGTATCGGATGAAGGTGGTCAAAAGGTACAAAATTCCAGTTATAAGATAAATAAGTACTGGGGATGGCAGGTAAAACAGGATGACTGTAGCTAACAGTGCTGTAGGATATATAGGAAAGATGTTAAGAGAATAAATCCTAAGTGTTCTCATCACGAGGAAATTTTTTTCTTTTCTTTATATAGTATCTGTATAAGTTGATAGATATTAACTAAACCTGTTGTGGTAATCATTTCTCTATATCTGAAATAAAAGCATCACGCTGTACACCTTAAACTTATACAGTGATGTATGTCAATTGTTTCTTGATAAAACTGGAAGAAAAATCCAAATAAATAAAGAAACAAACTACCTTTGATCATGTAGATTTTTCATTTGTGATTGACATAGCCAATCCTGTCCCCCTCCTAGGGACAGTGCTGATTGGGTATGGAGGTGAAGGTAGGAAGCCCGAGATAAGCTTTCTTGGGATATTATTTACTGAACAGCACTAATTCATGCATACAAATACAAATAATATAACTTTTATATACACATATACCTACCCATAGACTACCCTTAGTGGTGTTTCTAAAAGTGTGGTCCACAAATGACCTGCATTGAAATAGCTGGAATGCTTGATAAATACGGATTCTTAGGCTTCACCCCCAACTGACCCAGTCAGAATCTCTGAGACTGAGACCAAAGAATCTGCATTTATACAACAACCCTTGGTGGTTCTTACATACAATAACATTTGAAAACCACCTGTGGGATAGGATAGAGGAGGATGGGTGAGCTCATCAATAGAATTGTTCAAGTTGCTGAAGTAAAGAAATCCTGAGAAGGGGAAAACGAAACATGCCAAGTCCTGTAGTGCATCTGGTAGATGAACTGTAATCTCTTCCCTATTCAGGCCTCATTTCCTTTCTCAACAATGCCCACTGCTGTAATCAGGAACCATTCACAGAGCGGTTCCTTTGGTGGTGTTTTTTTCTTATTTGTGCCTATCAGCTTGATGGATAGAGGAGCAGGTCGAGAGCACAGACACACATGACCTACTTTGCCTTGCCAGTCTCTCTTGCCTTTGCTTTCCCCCTGTGGGGGAATCTGCAGTGGACCATAGATTTTTTTTTTTAATATTTTATTTATTTATTTGACAGAGAGACACAGGAAGGAGGGAACACAAGCAGAGGATAGGGGCAGAGGGAGAGGGAGAAGCAGACTCCCCGCTGAGCAGGGAGCCCCATGCGGGGCTCGATCCCAGGACCCTGAGATCATGACCTGAGCCGAAGGCAGACGCTTAACGACTGAGCCACCCAGGCGCCCCTGGACCATTGATTTTAAGTTGGTTTAGACTAGAGATGGCAGAATTAGTCTCAATTTAGCCTTTGTAATTGTATTCAGTAACCAATCAGGAAGGGCTTTGTGAAATAAAAATATGCTTGCCTTTCACATTCTCTCATTACATTAAAGATTTCAAGCTATCAAGAAACATGAGAAAATATATCCCTCCTTCCTTACTCTCCACCCCCACCCCCTCAACAAACAACAACCTTGAACTTGATTTAATTTTCCTCAAAGAACTTGACTTTTCATCTTCTTATTTTTAGCTTTAGCCTTGTGGCCTTTGTTACTGAACTCATGAATTACAGCCTCCTGAAGCCATGGGAGCTTTAAGCCTTCACTGAGAGTCTCTTTATGCTGCTCTTATAGACATCCATTCTCACTAAACCCTGTTTCTCACGTTGCTGGAGCAAGTGGCGCCCATTCTCTTCCCAACACTTTCCTGCCTCCCTGGATTTATGTATCACCTGAGTTCATCACATCCTTGCCTTGGGGTATATTTCCTAATGAAATTTTAAAATGGACAGGCCATTCTATTGTTAAGGAACCAAAATGACTTTTTACATTTGTGTGAGGCTTGTCCGCAGTGCTGACAGAAGAAGGGGCAGGGATGGATGTCAGGTGATGCTGCTTTGTATACAGTTAGGGGCAGAAGTGAGAGGCTTGGGTGTGATTTAGTTCTAGGTACAGTTCCGGAAACTGGATTGAGGACTCACTGACGACTCAGACTGTAGGCATCTAAAAATTAGTCATCTTTGTGCTTCTAATTGAACTTGCTGAAGAGGGAGTGAGGTATAATCACTAAGAATTTTGGTTGTGGTGTCCAGTTACCCAGGTTTAAGATTCTGACTTGACCATTTGCAAATTGTGGCCTTCGGTGCCTTGTTTTATGTCTTTGTTCCTTTTCTGTGATGTAAGGTAAATCATCAGCATCCCTGATTTATAAGGTTGTTTGTGGGATTAACTGAAATAGTGAGTTTCAGCATCTGGCACCTAATAAGTGCTCAAAAAGCAATACCAGTCATGCTTATTAATAAGGAAGAATTGCAGGCATGATGTGATGTCAGTAACAAAACTTTTATACATCATTTGTTTTCTGTGATTTGAAATTTGGGTCATAGTTTCTTTTAAATGTAGTTTAGAATGACATACATAAAGTTGCCGGTATTCAGCTGTTCTGACCATAAAATATTGTGATATCATTTGATTGAACTTTTAAATATATATGTATTTATATATTATATATTTTTATATGTATATATTATATATAAAATCATATATAGTCTTAGTATATTCAATTCTTTTAAGAGCACTTTTAGGTAAATATTATTTTCATTTTAGAAATTAAATCTCAGAAGTGAAGTGAACTTCCCCAGTCACACAAGATAATAATGAGGAGAGAACCCTGCTTCCAACTTCAGTCTTTGGCTTCAAATCCTACTTTCTAAGACATAAAGGGCTTAAAGAGTACCACAAAAGGGGCACCTGAGTGGCTTGGTTGGTTAAGCGTCTGACTCTTGGTTTCAGCTCAGGTCATGATCTCAGGGTCTTGAGATGGAGCCCCTCATCAGGCTCTGTACTCAGCGTGGAGTCTGCTTGAGATTCTCTCTCTCCCTCTCCCTCTGCCCCTCCCCCTGCTCACACACACACTCTCTCTCTCAAAATAAATATATAAAATCTTTAAAAAGTGTGATAAAATGAAATGAGAGAGATATATTGATGCATTTAATTTTGCCAAGATAAATATTTTCCCCTTGCCTAGAGTGTATGATATTGTGTAATAGAGTTATCCAAAGAAACAAAACCAATAGGATGTGTGTATGTGTGTGTGTGTATGACATATATAGGGTGAAATAGATGATATACATATATGATATGTTATAAGGAATGAGCTCATGTGATTACAAAGGCTGAGCAAGTCCAAATCTGCACTGTGAGCCAGTAGGCTTGAGACAGGAGAGCCAATGGTATAGTTCCAGTCTGAAAGCAGCAGCCTAGAAATCTAGGAGAGCCAAAGGTGCAGATGAAGTCTAAAGTCAGTCTACTGGACAATTCCATCTTGCTCAGGGAGGCCATCTTTTTGACATAATTCAGGCCTTCAACTGACTGGATGAGGCCCACCCACATTATGGACAGCAACCTGCTTTACCCAAAGTTCACCAATTTAAATGTGAGACTTATTCAAAACACCTTCCATGTTGACACAGTAACCATCAAGAGTCCACCCCTTGTCAACTTACCACCCATATGCACCTCCTTGAACCACATTTAATCTCCATATAAAGATAATAACAAAGTCATACTTCCACCTAACATGATAAAACTATCCTGCGTACAACTGAAAACACACTGTCTCTTCCGCCAGAAGAGGATGCAGGATCCTTGGTTGATATTTACTGTTTTTCCTGATATCTCATAACTTAAATACTATGATGTAAAGTTAACAATATTAAATACTATGATATGTAAATACATCTTTTGTTACATGATAAGGGGATAAGAGAGGGAAAATATATTTGATACACATACACAAATATTCATAACAAAATAGGGAAGAAATATTAATGATAATTACAGTTCTCTTTCTGTAACTCTCATGTCATGATAGCTGGTATTCTCACAAGGAGAGCATCTGCAGAGGATGGCAGGGCCTTGCTCTAAAATCCTAAGGGCCTGCTCTGTGATTTACCTATAGGATCCTGCTAGAGGCTCCAAACAGCATCCCTGTCTGCCACTGAAACTTCAAGCACCATTGGATCTGCCGGATCATGTGGCCCAAGTGGCAGAGTAGTTACCATGGCAGCTTGGCCTTGTTGCAAAGCCTTCTCTTATTCTGAGTCACAATCAAAACTAGCAGCTTTTTGGGTCACTCAGCAAATGGGTCAGAGTAACATATCCAAATGAGGACTATGTTGCTTCTAAAATCCAAAGAGGCCCATTAGGCACCGTGCCTATTTTGGTTGTAGAAGGGACTAGATTCAACTTGTCTTCCTCCTTACAAAGGAAACTCAGTATGCCTCATTCCACTGGACCCCTGAAAATTTCACTGAGGTAAAAGACCCCTGAATTTTTGTTGAATTTATTCCCACCTCCTGGCACATAAATGTCTGACCAGTAAGTCTAGAGTAGTTGCTACTTCCTGCTCACCAGGTCCAATTACAATAATGTCATCAATGTAACAGACTAGTGTGATATCTTGTGGAAGGAAAAGGTGATCCAAGACTCGTGCAAAATAATTATAATGCAAAATTGGAGAGCTGATATCTCTGTGAGGTAAGAGAATACAGATGTATTGCTGGCCTTGTCAGCTGAAAGCAAACTGCTTCTGATGGTCCTTATTGACAAGTGTGGGGAAAAAAACAAAACAAAATAAAACAAAACAAAAAACATTTGCCAGATTGGGCTGTGATTCTCTGCTTTTATGATTCAGGTTAAACTTAAACAGCCATTCCAGAAATCCAAGAACCACACCAGAAAATTCATCCTTAAGATTCTGTTCCTCTAGAATCAGTGTCAGTGCCACAATTCCTATCAGCCTGCTAGAGCTGCCATAGCAAAATATCACAGACTGGGTGGCTTAAAAAACACTAATATATTTTCTCACAAATCAAGGTGCCAGGAGGGTTGTTTTCTAGTGAATCCTCTCTCTTCATCTTTCAAATGTCTGTCTTCTGGCTTATCCTCACGTAGCCTTTTCTATGTGTGCACTTCTGCTCTCTTTTCCTCTTATTATGACAACAACAGTCCTATTAGATTAAGGACCCATCCTTATGACCTTATTTAACCTTAATTACCTCCTTAAAATCTGAATCTCTAAATACAGGCACATTTGGGGTTAGGGCCTTAACATATGGATGAGGCGGGGAACACATTCAGTCCATAATATGTCTGTATGAGGCAAATGTTCTATAAACAATGCAAGAAATAGTGGGTAAAATTCCTTTTCAAGAAAGCAGGGGGCTGCGAATATTTACATTTCCTTATTCTCAGGTATAACTCAGGGAAAACCTAGTTCTCATTTGTTTTGACTCCTTGAGAATTGCAGGTCTATCTAATAGCTGAGTAATGTTAACAACAATAATAATAGTACAGTGATGCTAATGAAATAGCCACTTTTTACTGAAGGTTTATTTTTTTGCCACACAGTATGTTGCATGATTTCCATGTATAAATAGCTCTCTTTACAAAAACCATATATAAAACAACACAGTTTTGTGGATGATCAAAAATGAAGCCAGCAATGAACAAGTAGAATTTAAAATTAAAATCCCAATGCCATTTACATTAACACTCTAAAAAATTATATAATCAAATAAAATATGTACCAAATCAAGATAGGAAAACTACAAAATTTTGATGATAGAAATCAAAGAAAACTAAATAAATGGAGAGATAGTCCATGTTCATGGAAGACTCGGTATTGCCAAAGATCGGTTCTTCCCATCTTGATCTACAGATTCAATGAAATCCCAAACAAAAATCCAGCAAGTCATTTGGTGGATATTGTTGAACTGATTCTGAAGTTTATATGGAGAGGCAAAGGAGCCAGAATAACCAACACAAAATTGAAGGAGAAGAAAAAACACAGTTGGAAGACTGACACTACCTGATTTTAGGACTTACTATAAAGCACAGTGATCAAGATAGTATGCTATTTGTGGAAGAATAAACAAATAGATCAATGGAACACAATAGAAAGCCTAGAAATAGACCCACATTAAATGTAATCAACTGATCTTTAAAAATGGAATAAAGGCAATACAAAGGAGAAAAAAAGTAGCCATTCTAATAAATGATACTGGAACAACTGAATAGCCAGCATAAAAAAATAAATCTGGGCACAGACCTTACACCCTTCACAAAATTTAACACAAAATGCATCACATACCTAAATGCAAGATGCACAACTACAGACTTACTAGAACATAATGTAGGAGAAAATCTAGATGACCTTGGGTTTGCTAATGACTTTTTTGATATGTTAAAAGCAGGATTCATGGAAAAAATTGATGAGCTGGACTTTATTAAAATTAAAAATTTCTGCTCCACAAAAGACACTCTCAAGAGAATGAAAGACAGACCATGAGAAAATATTTGCAAAAGACATATCTGATAAAGGACTGTTACCCCCCCCCCAAAAAAAAGAAAGAACCAGAAACACTTAACAATTCAACAGTATGAAAACAAGTATCTTGATTTTAAAAAATGGACAAAAGATTGACTAGACATCTCACCAAATATATAGAGATGGCAAATAAACATATGGAGAGATGTTCAAAATCATATATCTTCAGAAAAATGCAAATTAAAACAACAGTGAAATACTACTACACCTATTTTTGCCAGAACACTGATAATACCAAATGTTGGTGAAGATGTAGAGCAAAAGGAATTCTCATTTATTGATGGTGGGAATGCTAAATGGTATGACTGCTTTGGAGGATGGTTTGTCAGTTTCTTAAGAAACTAAACATACCCAGCATATAATCCATCCATCATACTTCTTGGTATTTATCCAGAGGAGTTGAAAACTTATGTCCACATGAAAACCTGCCCAGAAATGTCTCGAACAGCTTTATTCATATTTGCCAAAACTTGTCTTTCAGTAGGTGAAGGGATAAATAAGCTGTGGTACATCCATACAATGGAAAATTATTTAGTGCTAAGACGAAATGATCTCTCAAGCCATGAAAAGACAGGAGGAAAACTAAAATACATATTACTAAGTAAAGAAGCCAATCAGAAAAAGCAACTTAGGTACGATTCCAACTATATAACTTTCTGGAAAAGACAGACTATGGAGAAAAAAAATAAAAGTTCAGTGGTTGCCAGGGATTAGGAAAGAGGAAGAGAAGAGTAAGTGGGTAGATGGAGCACAGAGGATTTGGGGGCAGGGGTTGTGATAATACTTTGGATGGTACTTTAATGATGGTTACATGGCATTATATGTTTGTCCAAACCCACAGAAAGTACAACACTCAGAGTGGGCCTTAATGTAAACTATGGACTTTGAATGATGATGTGTCAGTGTAAGCTCATCAATTGTAACAGATGTCCCACTTTGGCAGGAGGTGGGTGGTGTTGACAATGGGGAAGGCTATGCATATGTGGGAGAATATAGCATATGAGAAATCTCTGTATTTTCCCCTCAATTTTGCTGGGAAGCTAAAACTGCTCTAAAAAAATTTAAGTTTTTAAAATAAAAGTACAACACAAAATATGAGGCTCAGCAAGGCTAAATAACTTGCCCAAGACCAAATACCTCTTAAGTAGCTGACACGTGAAACCAATCCAGATCTGACTGGGGCCAAAGCCCAGGATGTACAACCAACCACTTTCTCTGATCTGTGCAATGGATCCTTAAAAGACAAAGTACATTTTTTCCCACACATTTCCATTGATTTAAAAATAAATAAAATTCAGGGACACCTGAATGGCTCAGTCGGTTAAGCCTTAGGCTCTGGTCATGATCCCAGGGTCAGCGGGGAGCCTGCTCCTCCCTCTGCCTGCCACTCTCCCTGCTCATGCTCTCTCTCTCTGACAAATAAATATATAAAATCTTTAAAAAAATAAATAAAATTCATATCTTACTCCTTTTATATTATACTTGGAACCCAGTGACCTCCCCCTACTTAAGCATGACTGCTTAAAAACCTTTTGTGAGCATAGACTGTGTCCCAGAACATGTTTAACAGGATGAAGCTAAACATCTGAAATGAAAATGTATCTTATTTGCCTACTAATGGTTGCCTTTTTTCTGTTTATCTTTCTATTTTTGTACATATCTTTAAAAAAATACATCTTTCTAAAAAATCACTATCAGCCATGGGTTGACAGTTCTGGAGGAATGAAGATATTCCATAAAATATTAGGAAATATCACCTCCAGTCTGTAATGCAGATGGTTATCAGTTTCAATTGACTATCAACATCCTGGTTGGATATTTGTATATATTGTGAAATAATCATACTAAATCTAGTTATCATCTGTCACTATACATAGTCACAATTTTTTTTCTTGTGATGAGGGCTTTTAAGACCTGTCTTAGCAACTTTCAAATATGCAATATTAATGACTGTAGTCACCATGTTGTATATTACATGTACATTCCCCATGACTTATTTATTTTATAACTGGAAATTTGTACTTTTTGACCACCTTTACCTATTCTACCCACCTCCCATCCTCCAAACCCTGGCAACCACCAATGTGTTCTCTGTGTTTATTAACTCATTTCTTTGTTGTTGTTTGTTTTTGGATTCCACATATAAGTAAGATAATATGGTATTTGTCTTTCTCTGAGTTATTTTATAATAATGCCTTATTATTTTATAATGCCTTCAGGGTCCATCCATGTTATCACAAATGGCAAGATTTCATTGTTTATGGCTGAGTAATATTCCATTGTGTATATATCCCACATCCTCTTTATCCATTCATCCATAGATGGATACTTGGGTTGTTTTCACATCTTGGTTATTGTGAATAATGCTGCAGTGAACATGGGAGTGCCTATATCTTTCCAAGTTAGTGTTTTCATTTTCTTTAGGTAAATACCCAGAATTAGAATCACTAGATCATAGGGTAGTTCTGTTTTTTAATTTTTTTAAAGAATTTATTTATTTATTTGAGAGAGAGTGCAGAGCAAGAGAGAGAGAGAGAGAGAGAGAGAGCATGAGCAGGGGGGAGGGGCAGAAGGAGAGAGAAAAGCAGACTCCTTACTGAGCAGGGAGCCCGACGCGGGGCTCAATACCAGGGCGCTGGGATCATGACCTGAGCTGAAGGCAGATGCTTAACTGACTGAGCCACCCAGGTGTCCCTATTTTTTAATTTTTTGAAGAACTTCCATACTGTTTTCTATAGTAGCTGCAACAATTTGCATTCCCACCGACAGTATTCCCTTTAATCCACATCCTTGCCAACATTTATTATTTCTTGTCTTTTTGGTAATAGCCATCTGACAGGTGTGAGGTGATATCTAATTATAGTTTTGATTTCCATTTCCTTGATGTTTAGTGATATTGAGCATCTTTTCGTGTGCCTATTGGCCATTTGTATGTCTTCCTTGGAAAAAAAATTCAGATCTTCTGCCCATTTTTAATCAGAATGTTTAGTTTTTATTGAGTTTTCTGAGTTCTTTGCATATTTTGGATATTAACCCTTTATCAGGTATATGACTTGCAAATATTTTCTCCCACTCAGTGGGTTGCCTTTCATTTTGTTGATGATTTTCTTTGCAGAAGCTTTTTAGTTTGATATAGTCATACTTGTTTATTTTTGCTTTTGTTGCCTGTACTTTTGGACCTAGAATCAAAAAAATAATCACCAAGACCTATGTCAAGGAGCTTACTGCCTATGTTTGATTCTAGGGGTTTCATGATTTCAGGTCTTACATTCAGGTCTTTAATCCATTTTGAGTTAACTTTTTGTATATGATGCAAATTCTGGTCCAGTTTCACTCCTTTGCATGTGGCTGTCAAAGCAATTTTTATCTCAATCTCATAAAAACTTAAAAACAGAAGTAAAGCAATGGGTTGTTTAAAACCTTGGAGATCATTCGGGTCTGCCCTTCTGATGCTCTGAGTCTAGTTGACCCTTTTACATATCTTAGTAGGTCTGACACCTATTAACCAGCCTCAGATCAGAGAATTTAACTTAGTGGACCCAGTTACTTTCAAATTGAAGCATTTTCTGTCTTCCTAATCTTCTGATACCTCTTTTCTTATCCTCAATTTCACCATCTAATATTGCCGTTTTTGAGTTCAACTCTGTTCTGGTTTGGTTCAACCTTGTAACTGAATTTCTCTAAATTCTGTGTCCCCACAGCTCTCAAAAGGGATCCTTTACAGCATCTAGGCTAGAATGATCAAATATCCTGGGCCAATCACCAGCCCTGTTAATGAGATGAAATTGGAAAAATAGAGTTTTTATTCTTGCGTTTTATATATTAAAAATTCAAACCAAATGAAAAACAAGATTAGAGCAAACTCAGAAAGAGAGTGACCACTAGACCCACTGGTTAAGCGTCTGCCTTCAGCTCAGGTCATGATCTCAGGGTCCTGGGATCGAGTCCCGCATTGGGCTCCCTGCTCAGTGGAGTCTGCTTCTCCCTCTCCCGCTGCCCCTCCTTCCTGTCCCTACCTTCTGCTCATGCTCACTCTCTCTCTCTCAAATAAATAAAATCTTAAAAAAAAAAAAGGCACAGGTTGGCCCCCCTGGCTCTGTCAGTGGAACCTGCCACTCTTGATCTCAGGGTTGTGAGTTTGAGTCCCATGTGGTGTAGAGATTACTTAAAAATAAAAGCTTAAAGCAAACAAAAACAACAGGATACAAAATCAGATGTGCAAGACTGTGTAAAACAGGTATTTATAAAATAGTTTAAAAAAAGAAGAAGAAGGTAGCGGGAGGGGAAGAATGAAGTGGGGGAAATCGGAGGGGTAGACGAACCATGAGAGACGATGGACTCTGAAAAACAAACTGAGGGTTCTAGAGGGGAGGGGGGTGGGAGGATGATTTAGCCTGGTGGTGGGTATTGAGGAGGGCACATTCTGCATGGAGCACTGGGTGTTATGCACAAACAATGAATCATGGAACACTTCATCTAAAACTAATGATGTAATGTATGGGGATTAACATAAGAATAAAAAAAAATTAAACCAAATTGATTCTTAAAAAAATAAAAAAAAAACAAAACAAAACAGTTATAAAATAGAGTACATATTTAATGGAAATGACAGCTATTAAAATAAGCTTTATTAAAAGAACAATGGACTACTAAAATAACATACTTGATAACCAAGTATAAAAACTAGAGAGGAAAATACAATTACTGAAATAAAATTTACTGACTTGGCTAAATAGTAAACTAGTGAATCAGTAAACTAGAATATGGAGCAAAAGAAATAATTCAAAATATAGAGAAGAAACAATGGAATGTATGAAAGAGAAGTTGAGATGTGGAGGTTAGGGTGCTAAAGTATTAGCAAATAATAAAAATGGAAAAATTATCTGAAGAGAACATGACATAAAATACTGATGAAAAATATAGATCTTTAGATTTAAGGAGATTAATGGATCACACACTTAAGTGTTGTACAGAAACTCACTCTTAGTGGATAAATGTGAAAATACAGAAAAGAAAAGTAAATCTTAGAAATCTGAAATGCATTTGTAAGAAAAATCAGATTTTCCCCCAAAGAGGTAAGAATATACTGACGGCTGGGGCGCCTGGGTGGCTCAGTTGTTAAGCGTCTGCCTTCGGCTCAGGTCATGATCCCAGGGTCCTGGGATCGAGCCCCGCATCGGGCTCCCTGCTCCGCGGGAAGCCTGTTTCTCCCTCTCCCTCTCCCCCTGCTTGTGATCCTGCTCTCACTGTGTCTCTCTCTGTCAAATAAATAAATAAAATCTTAAAAAAAAAAAAAAAGAATATACTGACGGCTGACACTTTGCTGGTGACAGTGGGAGCCACAAAAGAATGCGATAGTATCTTCAAAGTCTTGGGAGAAAAATAAGGTCAGTAAAGATGCTTTAAGATGAAAACAGAGAGTTTGTCAAGAGCAGAATTTATTTAAGGACTTTAAGAAATTTACTTCAGAAAAAAGAAATAGGATTATAGAAGGAAGGTACAGATGCAAACAGAATGGTAAGTAAGGAAATAGTGAACATATACATTGATGTACAAAATAATAATTACATTGCAATTGTGGGATAAAATAAAACTAATGTACTGGAGAGAAAATAGATATTTGGTTAAAGTAAATAAGTTTGTTAAAATTGTTAGTGTAACTTCTAAAAAAGTAAAAGTCAAGGGTGTAATTTCCAAACCAGGAAAACAAAACAAAACAAAACCTAAAACAAAAGCACCCCCCTCCACACACACACACAGACACATTCCATCCAGATGAAAATTAAGGGAGAGAAAAGAACATAGAAACATAAGAAAAAATATAAAGAACAAAAATAGAGGGTAAAAATTGTTCCAAATCTATTTGAAATCACATTAATGTATAGGAGCATTCAGTTAAAAGGCAATGATTGGGGGCATCTGGGTGGCTCAGTCGTTGAGCGTCTGCCTTCGGCTCAGGTCATGATCCCAGGGTCCTGGGATCGAGCCCCGCATCAGGCTCCCCGCTCCGTGGGAAGCCTGCTTCTCCCTCTCCCACCCCCCCTGCTTGTGTTCCCTCTCTCACTGTATCTATCTCTGTCAAATGTAAATAAAATCTTAAAAAAAAAAGGTAATGATTGTTAGATTTGTTTAAAAAATCCAGTTACATGGGGCATCTGGGTGGCTCAGTTAAGCGTTTGCCTTCAGCTCAGGTCATGATCCCAGGGTCCTGGGATGGAGCACCACGTCACGTTCCCTGCTCAGCGGAGAGTCTGCTTCTCTCCTTCCTGCTCGTGCTCTCTCTCGCTATTTCTTTTTTTGTTTGTTTGTTTTATTATGTTATGTTAATCACCATACATTACATCATTAGTTTTTGATGTAGTGTTCCATGATTCATTGTTTGTGCATAACACCCAGTGCTCCATGCAGAACGTGCCCTCCTCAATACCCATCACCAGGCTAACCCATCCTCCCACCCCCCTCCCCTCTAGAACCCTCAGTTTGTTTTTCAGAGTCCATCGTCTCTCATGGTTCGTCTACCCCTCCGATTTCCCCCGCTTCATTCTTCCCCTCCCGCTACCTTCTTCTTCTTCTTTTTTTTTTTTTTTTCTTAACATATATTCCATTATTTGTTTCAGAGGTACAGATCTGTGATTCAACAGTCTTGCACAATTCACAGCGCTCATCATACCACATACCCTCCCCAGTGTCTATCACCCAGCCACCCCATCCC
>NC_058413.1:87901798-87952016 GCF_002201575.2 Neomonachus schauinslandi | reverse complement strand
AATTAATTAATTAATTAATTAAATCTTTAAAAAATAAAACCCAGTTACAGACAACTTAGAGTCACATGTCACAACCTTACGCACCCATACATGTGAAACATAAAAAAGAAATCGAAAAAAGATATACAGGAAAATACAAATGGAAAGAAAGATGCTCCCTGTATATAAATATCAAACAAAAGAGAGTTTGTAGCAAAAAGCATTACTTTAGATAGAGTTCCTCATATTGATTAAAGTTTAAATTCACCAAGAAAATTCTAAACTTTTATACAATAGCATAGTTTTAGAACTTCAAAATAACACTTGACTGAATTGCCAGGAGGAAGTGATAAAATGAACATCGTTCAAGATATTTCACCATACCTTTCTCAGTGATCGATAAACTGAGCAAACAAAGAGTAGGAAGGATATAGAATATGTGAAAGAAAAGAAAACCTGATTGTATGGAAGACTGCATCCAATTACTGGTGACTGTACTTTCTTCTCAGGTAGGCAGGGGCATTTTTTTTTTTAATTGAAGAATCATTATCAGACAAAATGCATTATTGGCCATCTCATAATTTAAATATCTATGATAAGGAGAGAACTTTAAAACTACAGAACTGAATATTTGTAAACATTTAAAAAGTAATTTATGATTCAAAGTAGAAACCATTTGGGAAACTGGAAACATTGAACAAAATGATTACAAAAATCCTACCTATAAAATGTCGACATTTCTTCAGAATGGTAACTAGAAATGTATAAGTTTAAATATTCAGATTAAAAAAGAAGAAAATCTAAAATGTATTGGACAAAGGGATTACCTTAAAAAGATAGGGATATGTAAAAATATAAGCTAAAACCAAAGAAATAAAAATGGTAAAATTAAAGTTAAAAACAAATTAGTAAAATTAAAATAAGTAAAATTAAAAATAAGGATAAAATAGATATGCTTACACAGCCATAACTGGATTCTTCGCAAAGCCCAATAAAGCAGACAAATGTCCAGCAGGACTGATCCAAAAAGAGAAAAAAGAAAAAGAAAAGAAAGAAGGTACAATGACCAGTAGTAGAGATATTTTTAATATTATATTTAAAAAGAGCCCTAAGGACAGATGTAGCCAAGGTTAAAAATAAATAATATCATGGAGAGATATGTGCAAAAAATAGAAAGTGTGGGTAAAATGGGGAAGTTCTTAATGGAAAATTAGCAAAATAAGACTAAATAAAATATATGAATGCAAATAAATTGATCAGTAGTAAAAACAACAACAAAAAATCTTCCTGCAAAAAGAAAAGACAGATAAATCTGGGGTGCCTGACTGGCTCAGTGGGTTAAGAGTCTGCCTTCAGCTCAGGTCATGATCTTAGGATCCTGGGATCGAACCCTGAGTCAGGCTCCCTGCTCAGTGAGGAGTCTGCTTCTCCCTCTTCCCCTGACCCTCCCTGCTCTTTCACATGCTCACTCTCTCTTTCTTTCTCTCTCTCTCAAATAAATAAATAAGATCTTTAAAAAAAGAAAAACAGATAATTTTAATCATTTTCAAATTCTTTAAAGAACGGGTAACAGGAAAACGTTTATTTCTGAGATCGATTTCAAAACCAGAAAAGAGACCATGAGAAAGACAAAAAAACCTTATAGACCAATCTCATTCAATAACACAGATTCAAAAATCCTCAACAAAATATTAGCAAACCTATTCCACCACTGAATAAAAAAAAGGTAAGTTGGCTTTTTATGAGGAATGCAATGCCAGCTCAAATTGAGACACTCTATCAATACAATTTACCATATTCATATATGATAGGAGAAAAACTTCATGATGATTTCAAAAGATGAAGAAAGAACATAAGATAAAATCAACATTAATTCATGATTTTTTTTAAAAAAAGCAACTAAGAACTAATTGATTAAAGACATTCATTTTAGAATTTTTTAACAAAATTAATTTCATTCAGTGGTGAAACATTGAAAATATTCTCTTAAAGTGCAGGAACAAGGTCAAGAGTGCCCAGTGTTATCACATTTATTTAACACTATAAAAATGGTTCTAACATTTAAAAAAAAGTCATTTAAAAAGTTACAAATTAGGGGCGCCTGTGTGGCTCACTTGGTTAAGCGTCTGCCTTCGGCGCAGGTCATGATCCTGGGGTCCTGGGATCGAGCCCCGCATTGGGCTCCCTGCTCAGCCAGGAGACTGCTTCTCCCTCTCCCTCTGCCCCTCCCCTGCTTGTGCTCTCTCTCAAATAAATAAAATCTTTTTTAAAAAAGTTAAAAATTACGAAGAGGAAAAAAACTGCCATTATTTGCAGATGTCATGACTGTCCTCAGAGGAAACCAAATCAAAACAAAACAAAAACACAGGAAACAAATAATTTGAATTAATAAAATAATATTTTGCAATTCTGACATATTGAAGTTAAATAGCAAAATAATGCATATATATTTTATATTAGGAAAAAATTTACAAAGGGTAAAAAAAAATTAGGGATCCTAAGAAAAAATATAATAAATATGTTTGAGATTATTGTGATATAAGAAATTATAAATCTTAGTGAAAGATATTAAAGGGGAGAGATAGCATTGATAAATAGAATGAATATCATATAAAATATCACTCTACCCCAAAATGACCCACAGATTAAATTCGGTTCCAACCAAAAACCTACAAGATTTTTATGAAACCCACAAGGTGATTCTATAATTTATTTGAAAAATGAAGTGCCAAGACCTAATTCTGAAAAATAGTGGGGGTTTTTCCCCTACAATTTATCATGAGCTATTAAGAATCATAGATAAGGGCGCCTGGGTGGCTCAGTCATTAAGCGTCTGCCTTCGGCTCAGGTCATGATCCCAGGGTCCTGGGATCGAGTCCCACATCGGGTTCCCTGCTCGGCAGGAAGCCTGCTTCTCCCTCTCCCACTCCCCCTGCTTGTGTTCCTGCTCTTGCTATCTCTCTCTCTGTCAAATAAATAAATAAAAAAAATCTTAAAAAAAAAAAAAGAATCATAGATAAGTTAGCCAATGGAAAAAAATAGAGAAACAAACCCATGCTTATATGAAAACTTAAAATATGGTGGAGATGACAATGCAGAGCTTAAAATTTGATGAGATTACATCCAGAGATGGAATATTTAATTATTATTATTATTTTTTAATCCCAATGAATCAACAACTATGATGTAAAAGGCAAGGCTGTAAAAATTTAGAAGACAAATACAGGATGATATTTTCATAATGGCATATAGATAGGGTATTGTAAACAATTCCTCAAAACACTAACCATTAAAAAATTTGATAAATGAACTACATTTAAAGTAAGCCCTTCTTTTCATCAAGAGATACCATAAAGAGAGTGAAAAGGCAAGTCAAAAGCTAGGAGAAAATATTTACCACAGATGTCAGTGACAAATGGTTCATATCTAGAACTTGTAAATAATTTCTCATGGTAAATTTTTTAAAAGGCAAACAACCCAACAGGAAAGTGAGCTAAGAATATAAAAGGCTATTATTAGGAGATGAAAAGTCAAATAGTTAGTATATGTATAAAAAAATGTGTGGGTCGCCTAGGTGGCTCAGTCGTTAGGTGTCTGCCTTCTGCTCAGGTCATGATCCCAGGGTCCTGGGATTGAGCCCCGCATTGGGCTCCCTGCTCTGTGGGAAGCCTGCTTCTCCCTCTCCCACTCCCCCTGTTTGTGTTCCCTCTCTCGCTGTGTCTCTCTACGTCAAAAAAATAAATAAAATCTTTAAAAAAAAATTGCTGAACTGCATTAGTAAAATAAGGAAATACAGATTAAAACTATAATGAGATTCCATTTTGAAATCAAATATTCACCAAAAATCCAGATCTCCCAGGTCTGGTATGGGTGACCTTGCTGAGCAATATGGAATCTGTTACTCTGCTGGTGGAATTATAAGTAGTCACAACTACTTGAAAGGCAGTTTGAATCACTAATCTTGAAAGATGATTATATATATCCTATAATCTAGCAATTGCACTGTCAGATGCGTACCTTAGAGAAAACCTTGCATGTGTACAGAAATAATATACAAGAATAACCCAGCAGCATTATTTATGATTGAAAAATAAAAGGAAAACAAAATGTTCTTTAACATTATGGTTAATTATTATTGGTTAATTATTATTAATTTTGGAGCCTGCATAGGAAGGAAATATTATACAACACTGAAAAGGAAGTACCTACAGCGCCACATAGACACATCCGTCAGCACTCTAGCATGCCCAGACTGGGTAACGTGAAGATAGTGTAGAATAACACAGGAAGTATTGAAGGTAGGGTATTTGCAGTGTGGGCTGGATGTGTATTACACGAAGGCTAGTGGTAGCGTGGGCTGAAATCTCCCTGAGACCCAAAGGACGAGGGAGAGAAGTATTTGCTATAACCCACAGAGGGCAGCTATGTGAAGAGGCCCACGTGGCTGGATCTGCGGCCTGCAGTCTACGGAAGCACAGCCCGGGGAGACTCCCTCACCTCACTCTCCTTCCTCCAGTGGCCTGCCAGCAGATGTATGCTCTCCAAAAAACGCCAAATTACACCATTTGCAAAGCGGTATAAAAGTCCCCATTCCCTGGGCTGATGAGACAGGCGATCACTGGGTGTTCCTGTGAATGAAGAAGAGATCTAGGATGAGCTCTGAGGGCCTCTAGGTTGGAGGTTGGGGGGAGTGAGAAGGAGGAGACTGCTCTGTAGAACACCTAAGAGAGAGGATGGTTCCAGAAGCAAAATGAAGGAGCTTTCTGAGTTGGGGGTCACCAGCTGTGTCACGGGCCGCTGACTGGTCAGGGAGGCAAGGAGCAACCCAGAAGTGACCACTGTGTTCATGCAGCTGGGGTCCTCGGTGACGAGATGGGGCTGTTCCTGTGGAGGGCAGGGTGGGGTGAATGCTGGGGGGAGTGTACTGAAAAGAGATGGGAAAAGGGGCCGTTGCGCTTTCTCTGGAGGGGAGGAGAGTTCTTTCACTGGGCACAGGGGACCAGTGGCAAGGGCTGGATGAAGATGTGCGGGAAAACTCTTTTTTGTTTTAATAATGAAGATATTACAGCATCTGTACATGGATGTGTATTATCAAAATGTGTTATGTAACTTCTTTTTGATGCTTGAAGAAATACAGATTTGGGGAGTCTCTTTGTAGCTTGTTTTCAAAGATGAGAAATAATTTTTCTTTCTTTTGAAAATAGCCAGAACCATATTTTCTTTTACTGACCATATTGTTTGTTTGTTCACATATAAGCATTCCTGTCTGAACTTGTAGGATACCACCTTAAAATAATTCTAAAGAAAGAGAACTCTGTTTTACCTTTTTTTTCCCTATGATGTAAGTACTGTTTAAAAACAGTAAATTGGATATTGCTGCCAAAGGAAAAATCATACAGAAACCTGATTAGTCATCCAAGGAAGGGCCAGCTACAGATTGCTTCATTCAGGTCACATTCATCTTCATTTATTCAACCTTCCTGAATTTTTCTGGTAGGGAAAGAGTCATTAAAGATCTCCTACCCATGGAATGGTTCCTATTAAAGCAGTGAGAGGGGGAGGGAGGAAGAGGAGTAGGGAAGAGGGAAGGAGTGGGAGAGAGAGAGGGAGTGGCGGAGGAAGTGGGGGAGGCGGAGAGGGGGAGAGAGAAGGGAAGGGAATGGGAGAGGGGAAAGGGGAGAGGGAGGGGGAGAGGGAATAGAGGAGGGAATGAGGGAGGGGGATGGGGGAAAGAGAAGGGAAGGGTATAGGAGAGGGGGAAGGAGAGGGAGGGGGATAGGGAGTGGAGGAGGGAATGAGGGAGGGGAAGAGGAGGAGAGAGAAGGGAAGGGCATGGGAGGGGGGGAAGGATAGGGAGGGGGAGAGGGAGAGGGAGTGACATGATAAGGAATTGGCTCAGAGAAAAAGAGAGTATAAGGAATAGGTCCCTGAGCTTGTGGAGACTGAGGAGCCTGGAAGTTGATGACCCAGGAAAGAAGTGGTGGAGTTCAGTCTGCATCCAATGGCCTGAGAACCAGAGTGCTGATGGTGTACAACCCATTCCCAGTGCAGAAGACCAGTCCCCCACTTGAAGCAGCTAGGCAAAGATAGCCCAGGTTTTTCCTTCCCCCATCTTTGGTGTCTGTTTAGGCCCTCAGTGGAGTAGGTGATGTGCACGCACCCTGGGGAGGGCTGCTTGCTTTACTGAGGCCCCAGATTCAGACACTAACCTCTTCTGGAAACCTTCTCACAGACACACACAAAAACCATGTTTAGCCAAATATCTGGGCACCCAGTGACCTAGTGACCTAGTCAACTGGACACAAAAAATCAATCATCACAGTCTTCAAGTAGTTTAGCATCTGATAACCAAGATGAAACATTTACATAAATATGTTTTGGTTTGGTTTTTATTTGGGGGGATAGAAAGTATAACATCACCTAAAAAAAGACGACAGGGACTTCAGGAGTTTGTAGGAGGGAGTGTTTATCTGAGCTGCCGTGTAGCCGGGAAGCCGAGGTGGATGATGTAATATTTGACTTGTGCCTTGAAGGACTGTTATGTTTTGGTTATGCAGAGATGGGGAGTTGGGGAGCAGTCCTTCTGGCAGGAAAAAAGGGGATTCATGTCAAGAAGGATAAACAGAGGGACAAATGGGTGCCTCAGTCTGTTAAGCATCCGACTCTTGATTTTGGCTCAGGTCATGATCTCAGGGGCCTGAGATCAAGCCCCGGGGCAGGTTCTGCGCTCAGCAGGGAGTCTGCTTAAGATTCTCCCTCTTCCTCTGACCTTCCCCCCCGCCAAATAAATAAATAAAATATTTAGAAAAAAAGAAGGATAGGGGCGCCTGGGTGGCTCAGTCGTTAGCGTCTGCCTTTGGCTCAGGTCATGATCCCAGGGTCCTAGGATCGAGCCCCGCATAGGGCTCCCTGCTCGGCCAGGAGCCTGCTTCTCCCTCTCCCACTCCCCCTGCTTGTGTTCCCTCTCTAGCTGTCTCTCTCTCTCTGTGTGTCAAATAAATGAATAAAATCTTAAAAAAAAAAAAAAAAGAAGGATAAACAAAAAACAGTGCAGTAGGCTGAGAGTTGATATAGCAAAAAAAAAAAAAAAATCTGCAGGAGCTTTTATCAGGTAGAGATTCAATTACTGGAAGTTTAAGACTTAATATTCAATATGTAAGATATTTTAAATCTAAGCACTTACAGAGATACTTCCTTGACTTTTGAACTTTTAACAATTATAAAATGTTTTTAAATATATATATGTGTGTAACTTTACATGCATTACCTGTGTGTAAATGTGTGTATATGTATATAAATACATGCAATTTAAAGTATGAAGATGCTTCAAAAAATCATAAATACACAACGGAAGGAAAATTTTCCTGCCCCAATTTCTCCATCCTAGTTTAATACCTCTGAGATAATCACTTTTAATCCTTCTCTGTTTGGTTCTAGAACTTGTCACCACATCTTAAATAGAGTCTTTATTCCTCCATTTTTAATTTATCAGATTTAGAGAATATCTCTTCATTCACTGGCATGAAAGATGAGAATTTTAGCCTGTGTACATTAGTCTCTCTCTCTCACCTCTTCTTTCTTTTTCCATTTTAGCTATTATACTTAATTTTTTTCTTAATAACCACTTTCACATCTTTTGTTACAAACTTTTCTTTATTGAATAATGAGTAAACCTAAGGAAAATGCATGAAAATGTATGAAATGTATCAAATATATGTATATCTTTTAGATATCCTTCCTGTACATTTCCGACCCCACTCCCTATTTGGTCGCTTCGTAAGTGACTACTGTTCTGCATTGTAAGTTTATCATTCCTCTGCTTGGTTTATAATCCTACCAAATATTTGTCTTTCTAAATAATATAATTTTGTCATGCTATCGCCTTTGCATACATACACTTACACTGACTATTTCTCTGCAGCTTGCGTTGGCTGCTTCATTTTTGTCTCTGAGATCCACCTAGGATATAGCTGTTGCTGTAAGTCTTTCAGTTTTTTCTATTCAATAGAATTTCTTTTTCTCAGCTTTATTGAGGTATCATTGACAAAACTGGAAGATATGTAAAGTGTACCTTCGATGTACATATACATTGTGAAAGTATTCCCACCATCTAGTCAATCAATACATCCATCACATCTCATATTTACTTTTTTTTTTTTGATCAGAATATTTAAATTCTACTCTTTTTTTTTTAAAGATTTTTATTTATTTATTTATTTGAGACAGAACGAGAGAGAGAGAGCACATGAGATGGGGAGGGTCAGAGGGAGAAGCAGGTTCCTTGCTGAGCAGGGAGCCCGATGCAGGACTCGATCCTGGGACTCCAGGATCATGACCTGAGCCGAAGGCAGTCGCTTAACCAACTGAGCCACCCAGGCGCCCCAAATTCTACTCTTTTTACAAATTAAAACCATATAAGTCAGTGTAATCAACTCTAGCCACCATGGTTTATATTAGATTCTCAGAACTTACTCATCTTATAGCTGAAATTTCATTTTTTACAAACCTCACTCTATTTCTGCCACACACCCAGCCTTTGGCAACCACTTTTATATAGCTGTCTTTAAGAGTTTGACATTTTTTTTTTTTAAGTTTCCACTATAAGTGATATCATGTTGGGCTCTGTCATCTATGTCTGTCTGGCTTATTTTACTTGGCATAATGCCCTTAAGGTGCACCCATGCTTTGCAAATGGCAGGATTTCTTTCTTTCTCATGGCTGGATAATATTCCATTATATATCTTGGTTTCCATATCTTGGCAATTGTAAATAATTCCACAATGAACATGGGGGTTCAGATATCTCTTTAATATCCTGTTTTCAACTCCTTTGGATATATACCCAGGAGTGAGGTTGCTGATCACATGGTAGTTCTATTTTAAATATTTTGGGAAACATCCATACTGTTTTTCATAGTGGTTGCACCAATTTGCATTCCTACCAGCAGTGCACGAGGGTTCCTTATTTTCCACATCCTTGCCAACCAACACTTGTTATCTCTTGTCTTTTTGTTGATAACCATTCTAACGGGTGTGAAGTGATGTGTCACTGTGGTTTTGAATTGCATTTGCCTAATAATTACTGATGTCAGGCATTTTTGCATGGATGTGTTGAACATTTGTATGTTGTTTTTGGAAAAATGTTTTTTTTTTTTTTATGTTCAATTAGTCAACATATAATACATCATTAGTTTTTGATGTAGTGTTCAATGATTCATTAGTTGCGTATAACACCCAGTGCAGAAAAATGTATATTCAGTTTCTCAATGCATTTTTAAATCTGATTGTTTGCTTTTTGTTATTGAGGTATATGAGTTTCTTATATATTTTGGATATTAACTCATTGTCAGATATATGGATTGTAAATATTTTCTCCCATTCTACAGGTTGCTTGTTCAATTTGTTGATGATTTTCTTTGCTATGAAGAAGCTTTATAGTAGGTTGTAGTCTTATTTATTTTTGCTTTTTTGCCCTTGCTTTTGGTGTTATAGCAAAAATACCTATACCAAAATAGCAAAAAACAAAAATAATTGCCAAAACCAACGTCAAGGTACTAACCTCTGATGTTTCCTTCTGCGACTTTTATGGTTTCAAATCTTATGTCCAAATCTTTAATCCATTTTAGTTGATTTTTGTGTATGGTATAAGATTGTAGTCCAGTTTCATTCTTTTGCATATGACTGTCCAGTTTTCCCAACACCATTTATTAAAGAGATTATCCTTTTCCCAGTGTATATTCTTGGCTCCTTTGTTGTAAATTAATATACACATAAGTTTGTTTCTGGGCTCCCTATTCTGTTCCATTGATTTGTGTCTCTTTTTTATGTCAATACCATGCTATTTTGATTATTATAGTTTTAGTTTTATAATATAGCTTGAAAGAAGGGAACATGATGCTTCCAGCTTTGTTCTTTTTTCTTAAGATTGTTTTGGATATTTGGGGTATGTTGTGATTTCATACAAATTTTAGGATTCTGTGTTCTATGAACAATGCCATTGGAGTTTTGATAAAGATTTCACTAAATCTGTAGGTGACATTGGGTAGTATGGATATTCTAACAATATTAATTCTTCTAATCCATGAGCAAGAAAATCTTTCCATTTATGTGTGTCATCCTTGATTTCTTTCATCAATGTCTTATGATTTTTAGTGGACAGATCTTTCACCTCCTTGGTTAATTTTATTGTTAAATATTTCATTTTTTGATGCAATTGTAAATGGGAATGTTTACTTTTTCGTTCTGATTGTTAGAATATAAAAGCACAAATGATTTTTATATATTGATTTTGAAAAACTGTAACTTTAGTAAATTCATTTATTAGTTTTAACAGTTTTTTGGTGGAGTCTAGGGTTTCCATATATAATACCATGTCATCTGCAAATAGATACAATTTTACTTCTGTTTCAATTTGAGTGCCTTTTATTTCTTTTTCTTGCCTAATTGCTCTGGCTGGGCTTCCACTACTATATTGAATAAAAGTGGTGAGAATGGGCATCCTTGTCTTCTCCTCGATGTTGCTTTTCACCATTAAGTATTTGATGTGAGCTGTGGGCTTGTCATATATAGCCTTTATCATGTGGAGATAGGTTTATCTATACTGACCTTTTAAGAGTTTTTATCATGAATGGGTATTAATATTATCAATTTTTTCTGCATCTATGGAAATGATTATATGAGTTTTATCCTTTATTATATTAATGTGGTATAACATTTTGGTTAATTTGTGAATGTTGACCCATCCTTGAATCCTTGGAATAAATCCCACTTGACCATGGTGTATGACACTTTTAATGTTCTTTTTAGAGATTTATTTATTTATTTGAGAGAGAGAGAGAAGGGGGGAGGAGCAGAGGGAGAGTGTCACCAAGCAGACCCCCACTAAGCATGGAGCCTGATGCTGACCTTGATCCCAGAACCCATGAGATCATGAGCTGAGCAAAAGCAAGCACTGGATGCTCAACCAACAGAGCCACCCAGGTGCCACTCTTTTTTTTTTTTTTTAGGATTTTGTTTATTTATTTGTCAAAGAGAGAGAGAGAGAGAGTGCACACACAAGCAGGGGGAGTGGCAGAGGGAGAGGGAGAAGCAGGCTCCCTGCTAAGCAAGGAGCCCGATGCGGGACTCGATCCCAAGACCCCGGGATCATGACCTGAGCCGAAGGCAAATGCTCAACCGACTGAGCCACCCAGGCATCCCAAGGCATCCCTCTTTTAATGTTTTAATGTATTGTTGAATTTGGTTTGCTAATATTTTGTTGAGGATTTTTGCATCTACGTTCAGCAAAAGTATTGGCCTTTAATTTTCTTTTCTTTTAACATCCTTGTCTGGTTTTGGTGTGAGGTTAATGCTGGCCTCATAAAATGAGTTTGGAAGTGCTCCCTTCTCTTTTTTTTTTTTGGAAGAGTTTGAGAAGGATTCGAATTAATTATTCTTTAAATATTTGGTAGAATTCACCAGTGAAGCCATATGGTCCTTGACTTTTCTCTTCTGGAAGGTTTTTGATGATGATTCAATCTTCTTCGTAGTAATTGGTTTGTTCAGATTTTCTGTCTATTCATGATTCAATCTTGGTAAGTTTTATGTTTACAGGAATTTATTTCTTCTAGATTTCCAAATTGTTGGTAATAATTGTTCATAGTAGGCTCTTATATCCTTTATATGGCTGTGGTATTGACTGTAATGCCTTCTCTCTATTTGTAATTTTATTTGAGTTCTCTCTTTTTTCTTGTAAAGTCTATCTGAAGGTTTTCCTATTGCATTTACAATTTCAAAACCAAAAAACAAAAATACCAAAAAGCCAGAAATACACCATCTGTCTTGTTAATTGATCTTTTCAGTTGTCTTTCAGACTGTATTTCACTTATTTCCACTATGATCTTTGTTTATTCCCTTTCTTCTACTAACTTGGGGCTTCTTTTTTTAGTTCCTTGAGTTTCTGACTTAGATTATTTGCTGGAGCTCTTTCTTTTCTTAGTGTTAACATTTATCATTGTAAACTTTCTTAGAACTGCTTTTGTTGTATTAAATAAGTTTTGTATGTTGTATTTCCATTTGCATTTGTTTCAAGATTTTTTCCCCCTTTTAATTTTTGACCCTTTGGCTGTTCAGTAGCATGTTGTATATTTTCCACATACTTGTGAATTTTCCAATTTTCTCCATGTAATTGATTTCTATTATACCACTGTGGTCAGAAAAGAGGCTTGATGTGTTTTTAATCCTCTTAAATTTATTAACACTGGTTTTATAGCTTAACATATGATATATCCTAGAGGGTGTTTCATGTACACTTGAGAAAATATATTCTGCTGCTGTTGGAAGTAACATGTGAATATCTGTTAAGTCCATCTGGTTTAACATGTAGCTTAAGTCCAAAGTTTTTTTTGTCTGGATGACAGACATATCCATTGTGAAAAGTTGGGTATTAAGGTCCCCTACTATTATTGTGTTACTGTCTACTTCTCCTTTTAGGACTGTTAATATTTACTTTATAAATTTAGGTGTTCCTATGTTGGGGGGGCATAGACATTTACAAAAGTTATGTCCTCCCATTGTATTGAAACTTTTCATTATATAATGACCTTCTTTGTCTTTGAGTATAGTCTTTGGCTTAAAGTCTGTTTTTTTTCCAGTATAAGTATAGTTACCTCTGCTTTCTTTTGGTTTCCATGGCATGGAATATCTTTTTCCATCCCTTCACTTTGGGTCTGTATATGTCCTTCAAGCCAAAGTGAGTCACTTGTAGGTGGCATGGAATTGGGTCTTGTTTTTACATCCATTCCGCCACTATGTCTATGGATTGGAGCATTTAGTACATTAACACTTAAAGTAATTAACGATAGGTATAGACTTACTATTGCCATTTTCTTTCATTGTTTTCTGCTGTTTTATAATTCCTTTGTTCCTTTCATCTTCTCTTTGACTCTTTATGATTTGATGATTTTCTGTAGTGGTATGCTTAGATTTCTTCCTCTTTATCTCTTGTGTGTCTATCATCAGTGTTTACTTTGTGGTTATCAGGAAGCTTAAATAAAACATCTTACATTAAAAGCAGTCTGTTTTTTGCTCATAGCAACTTAAATTCTAATGCCTACTAAAGCTCTATATTTTTAGTCTCCCCGCCCCTGTTCTCAGTGTGACAATTTACATTTTTACCTTGTATATCCTTTAACAAACTGTTGTAGCTATAGCTACTTTTACTGTTTTTGTCTTTTAACCTTCGTACTAGGTTTATCAGTGATTCACCTTCACAATTACAACATTTGAGTATTCTGAAATGAAGTATGTATTTATCTTTATCATTTCGACTTATACTTTCATATTTTCTTGTTACTACTTAGCATCATTTTCTTTCAGTCTCAAGAAGTCCCTATAACATTTCTTGTAAGGCCAATCTAGTGACAATGAACACCTTCAGCCTTTGCATGTCTCAAAAACTCTTTATTTGTCCTTCAATTCTAAAGGACAATTTTGTCAGGTAGAGTATTCTTTATCAGGTATATAATCTATCTCCATGTTATTAAGTTTTTTTTTTTCCCCTGAGGTGGTTTTATCTTGTTTTTCTATTCGGAACATATTCCTCTGTTTCTTCATTTTTCTTGAGTCTGTGTTGGTTTCCACTCAGTACACGAGACAACCAACTCTTCCAGTCTTGAAGGAGTGGCCTCATGTAGAAGGTGAATTTTGTTGTCAATCCTGACCTAGGACTTGGTTTCTCTCAAAACTTTGTGCCTGTTCAAGCAGCCTATTATATATATATATATATATTTTTTTTATTCTTATGTTAATCCCCATACATTACATCATTAGTTTTAGATGTAGTGTTCCATGATTCATTGTTTGTGCATAACACCCAGTGCTCCATGCAGAATGTGCCTTCCTCAATACCTACCACCAGGCTAACACATCCTCCCACCCCCGTCCCCTCTAGAACCCTCAGTTTGTTTTTCAGAGTCCATCGTCTCTCATGGTTCGTCTACGCCTCCGATTTCCCCCGCTTCATTCTTCCCCTCCTGCTACCTTCTTCTTCTTCTTTTTTTTTTTCTTAACATATATTGCATTATTTGTTTCAGAGGTACAGATCTGTGATTCAACAGTCTTGCACAATTCACAGCGCTTACCAGAGCACATACCCTCCCCAGTGTCTATCACCCAGTCACCCCATCCCTCCCACCCCACCCCCCACTCCAGCAACCCTCAGTTTGTTTCCTGCGATTAAAATTGCTCATATCAGTGAGGTCATATGATACATATCTTTCTCTGTTTGACTTATTTCGCTCAACATAATACCCTCCAGTTCCATCCACGTCGTTGCAAATGGCAAGATCTCATTCCTTTTGATGGCTGCATAATATTCCATTGTACATATATACACCACACCTTCTTTATCCATTCATCTGTCGATGGACATCTTGGCTCTTTCCACAGTTTGGCTATTGTGGACATTGCTGCTATAAACATTGGGGTGCACGTACCCTTTCGGATCCCTACTTTTGTATCTTTGGGGTAAATACCCAGTAGTACAATTGCTGGATCATATGGTAGCTCTATTTTCAACGTTTTGAGGAACCTCCATACTGTTTTCCAGAGTGGCTGCACCAGCTTGCATTCCCACCAACAGTGTAGGAGGGTTCCCCTTTCTCCGCATCCCCGCCAACATCTGTCGTTTCCTGACTTGTTAATTTTAGCCATTCTGACTGGTGTGAGGTGGTATCTCATTGAGGTTTTGATTTGGATTTCCCTGATGCCGAGCGATATTGAGCACTTTTTCATGTGTCTGTTGGCCATTTGGATGTCTTCTTTGGAAAAATGTCTGTTCATGTCTTCTGCCCATTTCTTGATTGGATCATTTGTTCTTTGGGTGTTGAGTTTGATGAGTTCTTTATAGATTTTGGATACTAGCCCTTTATCTGATATGTCATTTGCAAATATCTTCTCCCATTCTGTCGGTTGTCTTTTGGTTTTATTGACTGTTTCCTTTGCTTTGCAAAAGCTTTTTATCTTGACGAAGTCCCAATAGTTCATTTTTGCCCTTGCTTCCCTTGCCTTTGGCGATGTTTCTAGGAAGAAGTTGCTTCAGCTGAGGTCAAAGAGGTTGCTGCCTGTGTTCTCCTTTAGGATTTTGATGGACTCCTGTCTCACATTGAGGTCTTTCAACCATTTGGAGTCTATTTTTGTGTGTGCTGTAAGGAAATGGTCCAGTTTCATTCTTCTGCATGTGGCTATCCAATTTTCCCAACACCATTTGTTGAAGAGACTGTCATTTTTCCATTGGACATTCTTTCCTGCTTTGTCAAAGATGAGTTGACCATAGAGTTGAGGGTCCATTTCTGGGCTCTCTATTCTGTTCCATTGATCTATGGGTCTGTTTTTGTGCCAGTACCATGCTGTCTTGATGATGACAGCTTTGTAATAGAGCTGGAAGTCCGGAATTGTGATGCCGCCAGCTTTGCTTTTCTTTTTCAACATGCCTCTGGCTATGCGGGGTCTTTTCTGGTTCCATACAAATTTTAGGATTATTTGTTCCATTTCTTTGAAAAAAGTGGATGGTATTTTGATGGGGATTGCATTGAATGTGTAGATTGCTCTAGGTAGCATTGACATCTTCACAATATTTGTTCTTCCAATCCATGAGCATGGAACGTTTTTCCATTTCTTTGTGTCTTCCTCCATTTCTTTCATGAGTATTTTATAGTTTTCTGAGTACAGATCCTTTGTCTCTTTGGTTAGATTTATTCCTAGGTATCTTAGGGTTTTGGGTGCAATTGTAAATGGGATCGACTCCTTAATTTCTCTTTCTTCTGTCTTGTTGTTGGTGTATAGGAATGCCACTGATTTCTGTGCATTGATTTTATATCCTGCCACTTTACTGAATTCCTGTATGAGTTCTAGCAGTTTTGGGGTGGAGTCTTTGGGGTTTTCCACATAAAGTATCATATCATCTGCAAACAGTGAGAGTTTGACTTCTTCTTTGCCAATTTGGATGCCTTTGATTTCTTTTTGTTGTCTGATTGCTGTGGCTAGGACTTCCAATACTATGTTGAATAGCAGTGGTGATAGTGGACATCCCTGCCGCGTTCCTGACCTTAGGGGGAAAGCTCTCAGTTTTTCCCCATTGAGAATGATATTCTCTGTGGGTTTTTCATAGATGGCTTTTATGATATTGAGGTATGTACCCTCTATGCCTATACTCTGAAGAGTTTTGATCAAGAAAGGATGCTGTACTTTGTCAAAAGCTTTTTCTGCATCTATTGAGAGGATCATATGATTCTTGTTCTTTCTTTTGTTAATGTATTGTATCACATTGATTGATTTGTGGATGTTGAACCAACCTTGCAGCCCAGGGATAAATCCCAGTTGGTCGTGGTGAATAATCCTTTTAATGTACTGTTGGATCCTATTGGCCAGTATTTTGGTGAGAATTTTTGCATCCATGTTCATCAGGGATATTGGTCTGTAATTCTCCTTTTTGATGGGGTCTTTGTCTGGTTTTGGGATCAAGGTAATGCTGGCCTCATAAAATGAGTTTGGAAGTTTTCCTTCCATTTCTATTTTTTGGAACAGTTTCAGAAGAATAGGTATTAATTCTTCTTGAAATGTTTGGTAGAATTCCCCTGGGAAGCCATCTGGCCCTGGGCTTTTGTTTTTTGGGAGATTTTTGATGACTGCTTCAATTTCCTTAGTGGTTATAGGTCTGTTCAGGTTTTCTATTTCTTCCTGGTTCAGTTTTGGTAGTTGATACATCTCTAGGAATGCATCCATTTCTTCCAGGTTATTTAATTTGCTGGCATAGAGTTGCTCATAATATGTTCTTATAATTGTTTGTATTTCTTTGGTGTTGGTTGTGATCTCTCCTCTTTCATTTATGATTTTGTTGATTTGGGTCATTTCTCTTCTCTTTTTGATAAGTCTGGCCAGGGGTTTATCAATCTTGTTAATTCTTTCAAAGAACCAGCTCCTAGTTTCGTTGATCTGTTCTACTGTTCTTTTAGTTTCTATTTCATTGAGTTCTGCTCTGATCTTTATTATTTCTCTTCTCCCACTGGGTTTAGGCTTTATTTGCTGTTCTTTCTCCAGCTCCTTTAGGTGTAGGGTTAGGTTGTGTACTTGAGACCTTTCTTGTTTCTTGAGAAAGGCTTGTATTGCTATATACTTTCCTCTTAGGACTGCCTTTGCTGCATCCCAAAGATTTTGAATAGTTGTGTTTTCATTTTCATTGGTTTCCATGTATTTTTTTAATTCTTCTTTAATTTCCTGGTTGACCCATTCATTCTTCAGTAGGATGCTCTTTAGCCTCCATGTATTTGAGTTCTTTCCGACTTTCCTCTTGTGATTGAGTTCTAGTTTCAAAGCATTGTGGTCTGAAAATAGGCAGGGAATGATCCCAGTCTTTTGGTACTGGTTGAGACCTGATTTGTGACCTAGGATGTGATCTATTCTGGAGATGTTCCATGGGCACTAGAGAAGAATGTGTATTCCGTTGCTTTGGGATGGAATGTTCTGAATATGTCTGTGAAGTCCATTTGGTCCAGTGTGTCATTTAAAGTCTTTATTTCCTTTTTGATCTTTTGCTTAGACGATCTGTCCATTTCAGTGAGGGGGGTGTTAAAGTCCCCCACTATTATTGTATTGTTGTTGATGTGTTTCTTTGCTTTTGTTATTAATTGCCTTATATAATTGGCTGCTCCCATGTTAGGGGCATAGATATTTACAATTGTTAGATCTTCTTGTTGGATAGACCCTTTAAGTAGGATATAGTGTCCTTCCTCATCTCTTATTACAGTCTTTGGTTTAAAATCTAATTTGTGTGACATAAGGATTGCCACCCCAGCTTTCTTTTGGTGTCCATTAGCATGGTAAATGGTTTTCCACCCCCTCACTTTCCATCTGGGGGTGTCTTTGGTTCTAAAATGAGTCTCTTGCAGACAGCATATCAATGGGTCTTGTTTTTTAATCCAGTCTGATAGCCTGTGTCTTTTGATTGGGGCATTTAGCCCATTTACATTCAGGGTAACTATTGAAAGATAGGAATTTAGTGCCATTGTATTGCCTGTAAGGTGACTGTTACCGTACATTGTCTGTGTTCCTTTCTGGTCTATGTTGCTTTTAGGGTCTCTCTTTGCTTAGAGGACCCCTTTCAAGATTTCTTGTAGGGCTGGTTTTGTGTTTGCAAATTCCTTTAGTTTTTGTTTGTCTTGGAAGCTTTTTATCTCTCCTTCAATTTTCAATGACAGCCTAGCTGGATAGAGTATTCTTGGCTGCATATTTTTCTCATTTAGTGCTCTGAATATATCCTGCCAGTCCTTTCTGGCCTGCCAGGTCTCTGTGGATAGGTCTGTTGCCAATCTAATGTTTCTACCCTTGTAGGTTACATATCTCTTCTCCCGAGCTGCTTTCAGGATTTTCTCTTTGTCTATGAGACTCGTAAGTTTTACTATTAGATGTCGGGGTGTTGACCTATTTTTATTGATTTTGAGAGGGGTTCTCTGTGCTTCCTGGATTTTGATGCCTGTTTCCTCCCCCAAATAGGGAAGTTCTCTGCTATAATGCTCCATTATACCTTCTGCCCCTCTCTCTCTTTCTTCTTCTTCTGGGATCCCAATTATTCTAATGTTGTTTTGTCTTATTTTATCGCTTATCTCTCGAATTCTGCCCTCGTGATCCAGTAGTTGTTTATCTCTCTTTTTCTCAGCTTCTTTATTTTCCATCATTTGGTCTTCTCTATTACTGATTCTCTCTTCTGCCTCATTTATCCTAGCAGTTAGCACCCCCATTTTAGATTGCACCTCATTAATAGCCTTTTTGATTTCTACTTGGTTAGATTTTAGTTCTTTTACTTCTCCAGAAAGGGTTTCTCTAATATCTTCCATATTTTTTTCAAGCCCAGCTAGTATCTTTAAAGTGATGATTCTGAACTCTAGATCTGACATCGTACTAATGTCTGTATTGAGTAGGTCCCTGGCAGTCGGTACTACCTCTTGTTCTCTTTGTTGAGGTGATTTTTTCCGTCTTGTCATTTTGTGTAGAGGAGAATAGATTAATGAGAGAACAAAATGCTAGCAGAGTAACAACGTCCCCAGAAAATATACTCTAAATAAATCAGAAAACACCTGAAGCAGTGGAAAAAGAAAGGGAAAGAGAGAAAAAAGAAAAAGAAAAAGATAAAGATAAAAACAAACAAAACAAAACAACAACAACAAAAAAAACCAGAATGTGATCAAATATGATCAGGCTGGTATATAGATCAGTGCCACACACTAGATTTGGGGTGTATTTTGGTCTTTTAGAAGAAAGTGCCTCCCAAAATTTTAAAGAAAGAAAAACTTATATATGTACAAAAATAAGGGTTGATATGATGAAGGGATGGAAAATGACTGTAAAGATGGAAATTATAAAAAATTTTATAAAAGGAATTGATAAGAAGTTGTTTGAAAAAAGAAAGAAGAGGATTTAAAAAAAGAAAAAAGAAAAAAAAGCGAGAGAATGTGATCAGGCAGGGGAGTAGAAAAAACCATATACTAGAGATTTAGGGTATATTTTAATCTGTTAGAAGAAACTATCTCAAAATTTTAAAGAGAGAACAACTTATATATATATGCCAAAAATACGGGTAACTGCTATGAAGGGATAGAATATGACTCTAAAAATGAAAAATAAAAATGTTTTTTTTTTAAAAAGGGATTGATAAGATGTTGGTTGAAAAAGGGAAAAAGAAAAATTAAAAAAAAAAAAGAAAAAAAGACAGTTAAAAAAAAAATTAACTTTGAAAGACTAAAGAATCATGGTAAAAAAGCCATGAATTCAATGTGCAGTATTCCCCTAGCGCTGGAGTTCTGCCGTTCTCATTGATCGCTAAACTTGGTCTTGGCTGCCTGTTCTCGCTGATCTTCTGGGGATGGGCCTGTTGCCGTGGTTCCCAAAAGTCTTTGCCGGAGGCAGAATTGCCCAGCCCTTGCCCGGTCCGGGCTAAGTAATCTGCTTGGGTTTGCTCTCCGAGGCTTTTGTTCCCTGCGAGCTTTCCATACAGCTTTGGAGGCGGAGAGTGAAAATGGCGGCCTCCCAATCTCCGCCCCGGAGGAGCTGAGAACTCGGGGCCCCTCTCCTCAGTGAGCCCCCAGAGAAAAGCCATCAGTCACTCCCGTCTCCCGGGTCTCCGGCCGCCCTCCATGCTCACCCGGCCTGTGACCGCACGTTTCTATCTCTGGCACCCGACCCCGTGTGGAGTCTCCAAGCCCAGCAGATCCCTGCGGTGCACTCCCGCACCTCTCCTCCCGGGGAAGGAAGGTGAGTCTCCCCAGATCTGCCGCTTGTTGGGTCCCTGCTGGAGGAGCAGTGGCCCGACTGTGCCGCGGATCACGGTTTATGGCAACCCCGAGCTGAGAGCCCACGCCTGGGCTCCGCCTCTGCAGCCAGCTTCCCTGCTCCGATACCTGGGAGCTCTGCCACACTCAGGCACCCCCGGTCTTTCTGTGACCCCGAGGGTCCTGAGACCACACTGTCCCGGAGGTTTCCACCCCCCGCTTAGCCACCAGAGTGATGTCCCTCGGCGGAGCAGACTTTTTTTTTTTTTTTTAAAGATTTTATTTATTTATTTGAGAGAGCGAGAATGAGAGAGAGTACCTGAGAGGGGGGAGGGTCAGAGGGAGAAGCAGGCTCCTCGCTGAGCAGGGAGCCCGATGCGGGACTCGATCCCGGGACTCCAGGATCATGACCTGAGCCGAAGGCAGTCGCTTAACCAACTGAGCCACCCAGGCGCCCCCGGAGCAGACTTTTAAAAGTTCCAATTTTGTGCTCCGCGGCTCTATCACTTGCCAGAAGCCGCCGACAGAGGCCCCTCCCCCGCCGTCTATCCTCCCGAATATCGCCTCGGATTCACTTCTCCGCACGTCCTACCTTCCAGAAAGTGGTCGCTTTTCTGTTCAGAGAGTTGTTGCTATTCCTTTCTTCGATCTCCTGTTGGGTTTGTAGGTGTTCAGAATGGTTTGATCCCTATCCAGCTGAATTCCTGAGAGGAGACGAAATCCAGGTCTCCTACTCCTCCGCCATCTTGCCCCACACTCCCAGCCTATTATATTTTTTAATAACTCCCAGTAGTTAAAAAAAGAAAAACTCCCAGTAGTTAAGTTTGTGCCAAGAGCTGGCAGGGTCCCAAAGGGGAGGATCTCAGCATCTTGATTCAGGCTGATTGGAAGCCAGACTCTCAGGCACTAGCTTTTAAAAATACACAAATATATCCAGACCTATGGGACTCTAAGGGTAACCCCACTGGCCACCAGAGGCAGGTAAGCTGGAGGTGTCCCCTGGGTGGCGGTTGCAAAAATTGGGGCCCCCAGACATGTATGTAAGCTCTTTTCTGGTAGATACCATTGAGCTGGAGCAAGGCAGAGGGAGAGCACCAAGACGGGGTCCACAGCCTATAGACCTTGGGAACGGCTCTATAGGCTACTTGGTAGGTGCCACATCTGAAGCCCCCCTGAGGCTGATGCACCAGGGCAAGCAAAACCTTCACAGAGAGAACAGGTGTGTGCCTCTCTCTGCTGTTTATGGAGTGACCTGGGGGTGGTAGCTTGCCAAGCACTGTCTCCTCAATTGCCACAGTCCCGTGGGACCCCAAAACACAAGCGCTCCTGGCCACTAGAGCCAGGCAGTCAAGAGACATTCCCTGGGCTACAGCTGCAAAAAAGGCAGCCCCAGGTATGAAAACAGGGTGCCACATGCACGTAAAGCACCCCTCTAGGGAACACCAGCATTCTGGGGTGGGGCAGATGGAGAGCACGAAGATCACATCCACCCTCCGAGATACCCACAAAAGGTTACTTACAGTCAGCCTCTAGATGTGTGCTTAGTTAGCAGCCTACCCCTCCGGCTTGCAGCCATGATAATCAGGTAATAGGCCTCTTTCACAGAAAGAATGAGCTCCGGGGTCTGTTGCCTCTTGCTGTGCTCTGGGGTAGGAGCTATTTGAAAACTCTTTCTCCACTGATGACTGTCCTGTGGGACTTACGAGTGAGCATAATCCTCATTAGCCATTAGACTTCGGTGGTATGGAAGTGTCCCCTGGCGGCAGCTGCAAAAATTGGGGCCCAAGACAAGAGTATGAGCGTCTTTCTGGGTGACTGCAATTGCTATAGTCTCACAGGAGAAGGAACACAAGCTCCAGACCCAGGTGATCTAGAGGGGTCCTTCTGGCAGTGGCTACAAAAATCGAGTTACCAGACATGTGTAAAAGCTCCTTCCAGAGACACTGCTTCTCTAGAACCCAGCAAAGGAAGAGTGTAAAGACGGCACCCGCCGGTCTCCATCCCTGGAGAGGGTTCCAGCGGGTTCCTAGATGTGTGCTAAATTAGATGCCTGCCCCTCAGGCTGAGCGTTTAATAGAAGCAGGTGAGCCTCCTTCACTTTCCATGGGGACACCATCGGCTGCCTCTGAGATGGACCCTGGGGTGGGGGAGTCTAAACACATCGGCCCTTTAAGAACCATTTCTCAGATCGCTACTGTCTTGTGGGTCTCAGAACAAGGGCCCTGTTGGTTTTCAAAATTAGATGTTTTGAGGGCTTGCTTTTCAGGTGCAGGTCTAAAGAGTTTGGGTGCCTACTGTGGGGTTCAAACCCTTCACTTCCCATGAAGAAGCTCTAGGTTTTGTGCTTCCTCTTGGTTGTAGGTCCTGCGATGGGGGGAGTTATGGTGAGATAGTGTCCTAGCCTTTCCTATCTGCTTTGATGTGTTTTGCTTTGTTTTTCATTGACCTGATGTCAATCATCGCTCAGCCAGACTTTAGGTTTCTCAAGAGAAAACTGTTCCATATGTTAGCTGTAGATCCTGGGTGTTCTTGGGAGGTGAGTTCAGGTGAGTTCTTGGGAGGTGAGTTCAGGATCTTCCTATATTGCCATCTTGAACCATTCTCCCGTTTCAATTTCTTTTTCTAAATTTTGATTATGGTAAAGTACACATACCATAAAATTTACCATCGTCACCACTTGTAAGTATACAGTTTCATGGTACTAATTGCATTCATGTTCTTATACACCTATTATTATTGTCCATCTTCAGAATTGTTTTGATCTTGTGAAATTGAAACTTTGTATACATGAAACAATAAGTCCCTATTCCCCCGGCTCCTCCCAGCCCCTGGCAACTGCCATTGTACTCTCTGTCTCTATGAATTTGACTATGTTAAGTATCTCACATAAATGGAATCATACAGTATGCGTCCTTTTATGACTGGTTTATTTCACTTAGCATACTGCCCTTAAGGTTCATCTATAATGTATATTGTAGCTCAAGTCTTAAACTTTTATTTTCCTGAACTCTTTAATTTTGATCTTTTTTTTTTTTTTAAGGCAAGCAGGATTTCATGTGGGAGACCTCACTGTGGGTACTTATTCCATAGTGTCCTTTTCTGCACGTCGACTGATATTTTTTTCTTAACCCCTCATACCATTAAGCAGGCCAGTTGGATTGTATGACTTACCAAGAAAATATGGTTTGTCATGGAAGTCCCCTGGGAGTTTACTGTTAGTTCTCCCAAACCTTGCTGTAGGAAGCCAGACGGAACACTTCTAAGAAGCTAATAAACTGAAACTTAGATCCCCTTACTTGTGCGGGATCAACTTCACATTGTAATGTTGTATTCTTTTTCTTAAAAGCAGCCTTAAAAATTGTATATGCTTCAGCAAACCCCAAACTGTCTGGGCTCAGCCCCCTGATTTTTGATACACCCTATTCTCCTTGGCCCTGGGCTCTCTCTTTCCCCCATGCCTTGCCAGGCTTTGAATAGCATAGCTCAGCTCCTTCTGTTTTAACAAATGCCCTTAAGGCAAAAGCCAGCTTTATGTTTTGGTAATCTCTGTAAGATTCTTGCTCTCACTTAGTCTTTGGCCTCTAAGTCTTTATTTTCTTGCCCACTCATTGATATATTTAAAATTATTTTAAGTATATTTTCATTTAGCATAGTTAATTATTTCAGATGGATGATTAGTTAGGTCATCTAAACCAATTGTGCTGAAAATAGAAGACTCTATTGTAATGTAATTTCGCTTATATGTCTTGATCTATTAACTGATATAATTATTTTGACTCATAATTAGGCTAAATGAGAACTGTTGAACCCCTAACTTTTCCCCCACTGACCTTTCTCACCCACCGCCCAATTTCTGTGAGAACATATACGGTCTTTTCTATAACATTTATACTATAATTAGGGCATCTGTGCTTCATTTGTAAGTTGATTTTAACATTAAAAGCTAATATATGGCATTTAAAACATTATATTTATGTAACTGTTACTTCAAAATTAAACATTATCACTTAAGTTATAAAAAAGTAAATCCTCTCCAATATCACTTAAATCTTACAGTTCAAGCATTCAACATCATTCCATATTGAGGCTTTAGACAAACTGGTTGGAAAACCATGTATATATAAATATATGTGTTCATACACACACACACACACACACACACACACAACACTGATCCTCATTTTTTGCAGATTCCATATTTGCAAATTCACCTATTTGCTAACATTTATTTGTAAGCCCCCAAATTAATATTGGAACCCTTTCTTCTTTATTCAGGAACATATACAGAATGACAAAAAATTTGAGTTGCCCTACTTGGCTTTTCCCTTCTGAATTCAAACAAGGCAATGTTCTGCTTTCTGCTTTAAGTTCTCTTATCATAAACAAGTGTCCTTTTTGCTATGTATTTAATGCCATATTTTTTAGTGTTGTGTTTTTTGGCTGTGGGTGTAGTTTTGCTGTTGAAAATGGCCTCCAGGGGCGCTGCTGGACACTGCCTAGTGTACCTAAGTGACAGGAGGCTGTGATAGGACTTACGGAGAAAAAAAAATGTATCAGACGAGCTTCATTCAGGCATAAGCTGTAATGCCGTTGGTTATGAATTCACTATTAATGAATAAGATTATGGGACATCCAAAAGAGGAAGAGGAAATTTGCAGATCTGTCCATGAAAAGTACTAAGGTAACATCTATAGTGTGCAATGAAATGATGGAAAAAGATTTTAAAGTGGTTAAATCTGTGGATTTGTGAGATGATGACAAATTAAAAAAAAAAAAAAAAAAAAAGCGTGTACTGGGCAGTATTGCGGTGAGGCTGGGAGCCAAAGAAATTCACAGTCACATTACCCTGGGTCAGGAAAATGTTAAGCCCTTCTCAGCTAGTGTGACTTGGCTAGCACTTTTAAAAGATAATGTGGCGTAAAAAAATATTAAACTTGTGGGAGAAGCAGGTTCCATAATAAGGAGGCTGCAGAAGAATTTTTAAAAATAACTGCTGAGTGTTATAAAGCAAAAGAGAAAGGTTAGATAGAAATGCAGGAAATGTTTATATTGCTGTGGTATTAGATTACATGAAGAAATGATTAATTCTGAGGGGTAATACATTTTTGGCCATGTTGAAAAATGTTTTTATTTTAGAGAAGAATACTGGACTCTCTAGTGATGGTTTGTCATACTGTCCATAACTCATTTTAAAATAATTCAGTATAAAATTAAAGTAATTAAAATGATTGAAAATTGAGGTCTTTTCCAGGCTTGGAAATTATTTTCCACTTTCACATTGATTAACACCATCCCTCTATGTTACTGACTGTTCATTATTCTCTCTGTTTCCCTCTGCCTGCCTACTTCCTTTTTTCTCTTTTTCTCGAACACTTCTTAGACTTTGAAGATAACTACACTGACCCTTCCATGTCTCTTAAATTTTATTTCATGTTTGCCATCTTCTTTTTACTTTTGGGTCTCTTTTTATGTCTCCACCCTGGAGATTTTTCTTTAATTTCCAGCTCTTCTACTGGAAATTAATTAATTTGTTTTTAATTTAATCAATCATAGCTCACATTTTCAACACTTTGCTATTTTTCTCCAATGTTCCTTTTTCATAGTACTCATTCTTATATTATGAATATAATATATTTTTTAATTTTTAAATTTTTTTAAAGTAAGCTCTAAGCCCAATGTGGCACTTGAACTCATGACCCTGAGATCAAGAGTCCCGTGTTCACTGACTAACCAAGCCAGACACATTTGTAATACAGTTTTAAAAAAATATCTCTGAAGTTGTTAACTATATATTATTAACTTGAGACATTTTAAAATATACTATATATAACTATATGTAACTATATAACTATATAGTTATATAGCACATAATATAGATGCTATGTGCCCCATCACTTCATGAATGTGGGCAGGCTATGTTTTCTAGCATGTTAAAGCATGTGGAGAGAGAGAAGGTAGGCTGGTTGTGCGCTGCCTTTACCTCAAATACCAGGATAAGAAGGGTTTTATTCTGGACTGCTAGCCTTCATACAGGGATTATTTTTCTTTTGAGTATATTGTTATTATTCATATTTTTAAGTAACACATTTTCTTTATAAAAGAAAAATCTGAAAACTACCAAATCATACAAGGTATAATGTCAGTGCCCCTTTTCCCACTCACATTTAACTCCATTTGATAGAAACAATCATTGTTTTACACTGTGTTGTGTGTCTATTCAGGCATTTTCTATGCAGATACTCATATCATATATCATTTTTATGTCCCAACAAATAATTGAATCACATTGTTTCTGTGACTTGCATTTTTAAAATTTAACAATACTCCTTGAATATTTTTGGTTATATGTTAGAATATATAGAAATGAGTTCTTTTTTTAATTTTCAGATTTTTATTTTGAAATTAAAACACAATTGCAAACTCTTTAAAAAGTCGCAAGAATGCCATGAACAATGCCTGTGTCCTCTACACATAATGAATTAGTCTGCTAGGGCTGCCATAACAAAAACCACAGAATGGGTAGCTTAAATAATAGAAATTTATTTTTTCATAGTTCTGGAGCCTGGAAGTCCCATCTCAAGTGTCAGCAGGTTTGGTTTCTCCTGAGCCTTCTCTCCTTGGCTTGCAGATGCTACCTTCTCTAGGTGTCCTCACATAGTTTTTCCTCTGTGCACACACCTCCCTGGTGTATGTATATGTTACATTTCCTCTTCTTATAAGGACACAAGTTATACTGGGTTAGGGCACCCCATATGACCTCATTTAACCTTAATTACATCTTCAAAGGCCTTATCTCCAAATATAGCTACATTCTGAGATATTGGGGGTTAGGCCATCAACATATGAAGTTTGGAAGGACACAGTTCAGTCCCTAATACCCAGGCCCACCATTGTTCACATACTGCCATATTAACCTTATCACTCTATTTCTTTATACATGTTGCTTTTTTTTTTTTTTTTTTAATTCCTGACCATTTGGGAATAAGCTGCAGATATGGGGCTTCATTATTTTTTGGTATTTCAGTGTGCACATCCTTAAAACAAGGATATGCTCCCCTAGAAAGCCACAATCTAACTCTCAGAATCAGAAAATCAGCATTGAGATAATACTACCTTCTAATTCAAAGACCTGTTCAAATTTTGTTGTTTGTCCCCAAAATACCCTTTATAGGTTGATGATTCTGTCCAAAATCCTATGACATGGTTAGCTGTCAAATGTCTTTGACAGACTTCCATTTGGAAAGTATTTTCAGTCTTTTGCTTATTTCCCATGACCTTGACATTTTTTAATAGTGCAGGGCATTTGTTTACAGACCATCTCTTAAATAGGTTTGTGTGAAGTTGCTCATGATCAGATTCTGATTATGTAATTTGCGTGGTGTTGACCAAAAAGACTACCAGGCTGTAAAGCAACCAAAAACACTTAGTTGGGGTTTTAGGAATTGCAATGCTGGAGACATGGAGTCCACTGAAATGGAAAGTGTGCTGGTATTTGAGGAGTACAAGCTTATAAAAGCAAAAGCCACAAGGTTACATAAGTTGTTTTGGAAAAATTATGATCCCAGGTGGCAGTTAAACCGACTACCTAATGCAGGAATGGCTATTTAGCTATCAGGTGTTACATTGTCTCTCTCTTAGTCCAAAGGAGGAGGATATGTTCCAGCAGGTGGTCCACTTGCAATTGACAAGTTGCAATTGACAAGTCAACAAACAGTTCAGAATGTTGGGAAAATTGAAACAGGAGATGTACATAGGCCCTCCTTCCTCAATATTCTTCCCAACCCTATTTTGAATGACTCTTAGCAATGCTTATTTCACTTTGGAATATTCTTTCACGTAGAAATACCAGGACAGTGAGCTGGTTTCCCTTAGCACACTGCATCAGAAGATGCTCAGTGACCATCTGTCTCATTACTGGTGATATTAAGTTTTGTCACATGTTTTAGATGGTGTCTTCAATGTTTTTCACTCTACTGCTAATTGGTATTTTTATTTATCAGTTAATATTGTTTGACATTTTGCTGTATGATAGACTAAATTTTTATTTATTTATTTATTTATTTATTTATTTATATCCATGTGGATCCATGCACTCCTACTTTATCCAATATATTATAATGTGTTTCAATAATTACTTTTTTTTTTTTAAAGATTTTATTTATTTATTTGACAGAGACACAGCGAGAGAGGGAACACAAGCAGGGGGAGTGGGAGAGGGAGAAGCAGGCTCCCCGCAGAGCAGGGAGCCCGATGCGGGACTCGATCCCAGGACCCTGGGATCATGACCTGAGCTGAAGGCAGTCGCTTAACCAACTGAGCCACCCAGGCGCCCAATAATTACTTATTTTGATTCTCAAGTTGCTCTGCATTGGCCTTTGAACAGGTTCCTATGTCCTTTTGGTATATTTAACTTATTTTTAGGGGTCAAATGGGTTGTTGCTTGTCTCACTCATGGACAGAGATTGAGGGGGAAGGAGAAGGTAGGGAATGTGGCCCAAATGTTTCATATAATGTCATCTTTATAATTAATCTTCTTCTGACCCAGAGCCCAGTCATGCTCCCTGGACCTGCCAGAGTGGGTCTTGGAGCATCCCTGGAACTCTGCCTAGAAGAGTAACTTTCACCTCTGCTGCCATCTGTTTTTCTTTGCCACTGAGCTTTCTTTCCTCCACTCTGATTTTGTTCCTCATTGAGAATCCTTTTATGTCTCTCTTCCAGAAATATTTCTGGTTTTCTCCTACCCTACTTTTTATTCAAAGTAAAAATAACATACTTTTGAAACATGGTTACTATTATGATTGGTATACAATGGTGCTACATATCTACATAGCCTGTTTTACAGCTTAAAAGGAGAAACCTTTTTGTTCGTCTTTATACTCTGGTGAAGGAAGGATAAGCATTATTATTCCTATATTTTAAAATATGAATATTTTTGAGATTGAATGTATTTACTGTATTTCCAAATTCATAAAATAGGCAAAGGGGGCAGCCAAGGGCTAAAATTCATGGCTTTTGACTTTGACCTTTCTGGGCTTCAGTTTCTTTATTTGTTGGAAGGAAGGATCAGTATATGGTCTTCACTTTGGGATTTGATGACTGAAGAAGTTCTTAGCTATTTTCCACCTATGTTAGGAATTCTTATCCTCGTTTTTTGTAAAGAAAGTCAGGATTATTAAATATCCTTGGCAAAACATATAAATTAGGGGGCCTGGGTGGCTCAGTCATTGGGCGTCTGCCTTTGGCTCGGTCATGATCCTAGGGTCCTGGGATCGAGCCCCTCATCGGGCTCCCTGCCCGTCGGGAGGCCTGCTTCTCCCTGTCCCACTCCCTCTGCTTGTGTTCCTTCTCTCGCTGTCTCTCTCTCTGTCAAATAAATAAATACAATCTTAAAAAATGCATATAAATTATTACCAAGATATTATGTGCTTGTTTTAGAATGCAGATTCAATAATTTGAGTATGAAATTTCAAATCAAAATTTTCTAAGAATAAAATGGCCCCAGGTCAATGATCTCTTTTGTCATTTTCCCCATAGGAGGAAAGGTGAAAGAAACATCTGTGTACCTCCTGAGAATGGCCTTAGCACACACTCATATTTGTAAAGTGTTTCAAATAAACAAAGGGCTGACTTAATGGTGGGGAAGGTTGGATAAATATGAAAAGTACTCTGCTGTGATAGCAATATTCCACTAAATGGCAAGTCTGAAAGGGTGATGAATCAGGCTCTGTATCCTGACCTGATTATTAAAACCTGAAATGACTGTGCTCAGTGTCTCCAATCACAACCTAATACATTGGGAGGTTAGCCCGAACCAGCTAAGATCAGTTAGAGGGCTCAAAACCCTGTGTTCCTATAAAAGGGGAGAAATACAATTAAATCCTTTTTTTTTTTTTTTTTTTTAACATTGAAAACAATTTTATCTAACCGGAAAAAGCCACGGTGGTGTGGCCGGACTTTGGGTATTAAAAATATTGCCCAAGTTTAAATGACGTCATTTATTATCTGTGATCATTCCACTGGTGCATTTGGGAAGGGGGAGATAAAAGTGGTTTTTATCTCATTAGCATGTCTTCACTGGTAACTGTTTGTAATATTAGTTCCCTTTGATCTTCCTTTTGATTATAGTGTGGAAAGCTGATATAATCTGTAATTTCCATTAATAACTAAGTATCTCTCGTGGTTGACAAAGCAATTTGTTATTATCAGGCTGCCTTTGTGCAGTGTAAAGAGGTTTACACCCACTCCCCTACCTGGCCAGTGTAAAACAACAGGCGTTTATCTGCTCTCGACAGCCTCAAGATGCTGCCCTCTTCAAAGGGGCTCCCTGGTTGCTGCTGGACAAAGACAGGAAGCACCTTGACAGTGAGATGGAGAATCAACGGTGGAGATTCTAATCTGGACACAATTTCTGCTTTAGAGGCTTCAGCAAATTGGGCAATCTCACCCCAAGCATATTCTGCTGACCCTGAATTGTTTTCCCGAGCTTTAAGTTGGGCAAGAGAAAGCAGCGGGGGGAGGGGGGGCTGGTGGTTAAGGACAGGAGTGAGATAGTAGAAGTAGAGCTGAAGTTTCTCTTGCAGCAGGGGAAGTGTTTCTCATTGCAGTGTCCTTAGTATTTCAGGCTCCCAGAATTTGAGTTTTGGCAGAGGAGGAAGGTGAAAGATTTGCAACTCAACTTTATTGTCAAGTTTCTATATTTGCCTTGAGTTTAATGTGTCTGCCATTCTCATTCCCAGAGACTTTGAAAAATTTGACAAACTTATGACACATATGAGGATAATATTCCTCCATTTCCAAAATGACTCCACCTCCAAGAATAATACAGTGGTGGTTGATTCATTAAGGAAAAAGACTGTGAGTGGAATTGAGTTCAAGATGTGACAACTTCATATGATTTAAATAGAATGGGAGGATTTCAAAACACAAACTTTTCCTAATGGATGGAGTTGACACCTTGATTCTGTCATCTGCCGGCAGAAGCTACATTTTTTTTTTTTTTTCTAAATCTGTTGGTTTGCAAGGCAGATTATATTCTTGGAAACCTCACCTGTCCTATGAATTTTACCAAACTGCCTCTAACAACAGCACAAAAAAGGTGAGGAAGCTATTTAAAGTGCAAAGTCAGTTGGAGGCAGCTGTTGAGAACTATTGGTATTCCCGAAGGCAAGGTTTTGTTGGTGGATATATGTTCTGCTGCCTAAGTAGACATTGATGATCTTTGCATGTGGTCATGAAAAGCCACGTGACACTATATTTGGGTCTGTTAGAAAGAACAGTGAGACGAGAGTAATTCGACAAGTCAGATGGTCCGTCCTGTCCTATCCTTTCCGGGCCAGCGTTGCCCTGAGATAGCTGAGGTGCTTTTGGATTCTTTTTTGATCTAGAAGTTACAGGGGTCATAGCAGAGACCCCTAGTGGTCACAAGGGTAAATGCAGTTGCAGCAGGTCCTGAACACAGATCCAGCTCTTCTGTGGATCCATCCAGATCATGTCACAGTTGGTATTGGATCTGCTGGGCTAGGTTAGAGCAAGCTAATCTTCCCTCCCTGTGAAGGACTTGCATGGTGAGAGCACTTTTTAACAAGAATGGTCAGTGGTCTAGGTGGTACTTGGCTGTGCTAAGATGTGTTCACTCACCCCATCTAAGAAGTGGAATGCAGCTACATTTCCTTTAATACCCAATTGTGGGCTTTCACTCAATTAGAAGCTTTGCTCATGCTTCTGTTTTCAGTTTAGGCCATGATTTGGGATGATTCTTGTATTCTTGCTATTTTAAAATAGTCCATAAAGCAGACATTTCAGGACTCTATTAAGAATCTAGACAAGTCAAAGTATTTTTTTTCTTGGGATCCTTTGTTATCTATACAAAATGGTATTAAACAATATTTATATTTTACCCACATTGATTTCAGCCATTGTGCTTGTGAGATTTGTTCTTTTTCAAGCATCCAAGCAGTTCAGACCACCTGCTTTCTTGGCGGGGGGGGGAAGTGCAGACCCAGAGTTTTGTCCATACTAGTTGACTGCTCCCTCATGAGATAGTCTGACCTCTATTATTATCTCCCTGGATAGAGAAATGATTGGCAGCCTTGAGGCTTCCTTTGCAACTCCTTCACCTTTATCTCAGGGAAGTCAATCTGCAGACCCCTTGATCACTAAGTAATAACATTAAGGACTAAACAGGGATTGCATGTTCCTTTGTTGCAAAGTGGGGAATTTATCTTCCGGGGAATATGCACACAGTTCTTGCTGTATCACTTTAATGTAATAGAAATCAGTCATGATTTGTTGATTTCATTTGTTTCTTTGCAAAAAAAGGAAAAATCATTAGTTGTGGGGTGTTGGCAGAGATTTTTCAGCCCATAAACTGAAAATTGACCCAAGTTCTTCCAGGATTCTTGGGAAGTAGATGCCATCATTCTAATTTTAAAAATATAAAGGAAACTTTGTTTAGAGAAACTAAGTAGCTTCCCCAAAGTTAGACCATTTCTAGAAGCGGAAACCCTTTTTAAAACCTAAAGCTAAAATTCTTCACACTAAAATAAATAAATAAATAAATAAAATAAAATTCTTCACACTAGTATAGTATTTTTCCCCTATTAATTTCTTTCTTGAAAGAGGAGGGGGAAAAGCTATAAAATTTGGAGTGAATTAAGCTCAGGGTGATTTTTGGAGTAATGGGTTTTTTTGACATGAACTATCTGACTTTTATTGAGTTGAATCATAACCTCTGTAGGAGGTGTCAGAGTGACTGAACAAGACTGAGGCTAACTATTAGATGTAATTATTTTGTTGAGCTGCTATTATTCTAACCACATGTCAGAGAACATTATTTAAAATCTATGTCAGTATATAATCTGTGTGAATTTACTTTATTGTTTATCAATATAAAAACACTCATTTTTAGCTTTGAGACACGCACTCTTTCATTTTTAGAAACCTGAAGAATATAGGCTCTTAGAAGCTATCAACTTTTAGAAATGTTTAAAGTTGAGTTCATCAGCTCATTTTATCATGTCCTGCTCATCATGGATGGCTTGAAGGAGAAGACCTACTGCCCTTGAAATGTACTGTGAACAACCTGGGCTGAATGCATTGGACTTGGAGTCAGATACAGGTTTGAAAACATGACCTTGGACAACTCATACGCCCTCTCAAAGTTCCAGTTTTCTCAGAAGCCAAACCTTAAAGAGGTACTAGAAAGATTAAATGGCATAAATATGTGAAAGAGTCTAACAACATTCTCCATAAATAGTAGGTGGCCAAAAAAAAAAAAAAATGTTAGTTGAAGCTGAATCTATTTGCAAAGCTAACTGATTAGGAAAGCTTTTTTGGCTTCCCTTTACTCGGCAGTCAGATTACATTGGTTGGAGTACAACTGCCTTGAGGTTTAAGAAAAGCACAAAAGCTGCATGCATTTATGTGACAGCCCAGTTCTGAGAGGACAGATGTGAAATCGTAAAACACTGAAGAATAATGTATTCTGGCTAAGCGAGACCTATATAGCCTTCCAAGAGCTCCTGTTATTAGCCAGGCTTGTCAAGAACTAATCACTAGCTTTCAAGTTTTGTAAAGCTACTCTGAAGGTTTACTTTAACCTTACCATACACAAAAATGTTTGTATTGCTACCCACTGATAAGAAAACTATTAGCATTCATTAAGTACAGCCATAAATCTCTCTCTCGGAAGAGCAATAATGCAGACTTCCAGCTGCAGTGTTTAATCTCTCCTTGGGAGAGTGTCCTGACTTCAGACCTCTACTATAGTTAGACACTCTGGGAAGAGCATGGCATTCTGGGAATGAGACCTATGACAAAGGGGTTACATTCTTGCTTAAGTTGGGATCCAGAAAACCTCCGAGTTACAATTAATGCACAAGCCTCAATTAAAAAAAAAAAATGAAAAGCAACGTGTTCAAGAGGATGGAGAGTTAACATTTTATTGAGGACCTACTAAGGAATGACAGGCACTAGAAGAAGGAACTTTTTTTTCTGTATTAGCTCATTTTCACCTTATAACTTCCCTCCAAATTATTGCCCTACCAATGTTACAGAGGAGAGAAGAGAGACTCAGAGAGATTGACATATCAGTCCAAGATCGGAGATAGAATAGCATAAGCAGAGTAGAAGTTTGAATTTAGTTGTCTCTGACTCTTGAGCCCAGAATATGTCATGCCACTAGATGCTGTCCCTAAGGGCAGTACTTTATTTCTTAGTCTTAGGAATCAGACTTCCCTGGGTGAGGAGTGTATGATCTCCATGGTAGAACAGGAGGGTTGGAGCTGTGTTTCTATTTTAGAGAACATTTATAGCAGATAATGTGGAATCTTTTCTCTCACTTTGCTGACACACTGTTTCAGGTTTTCCACTGAAGAACAGCATCCCTGGGTTGAAATATTCTAAAACACACTTCCTCTGTGAGTTCTGCCTTCTACTTCCAAGTTCCCTCAGTGGAAAACACCTGGTGTCCCATATGATCTATTGTAGCTGCAAAGCTGAGAAAGGGAGCATCAGAACCAATGGTCCAGGGACAGGGAAGGGTTTCTTTCTCTATGGAACAATGAGTCAGATAACCATCTGATGTGCTAAATTATCAAGACCTAGAGAATTGAACGGCCCCTTGTCTTCCCCTTCCATAAGTTTCTTCCACAGGAGTCTAGATTTCCAACATCTTATAACCTCTGTGTTTCTTGAGCAGATGGCAATGAATGATCTTCGTGACCAAGGGGATCATTAAGAAAAGAAAATCCAACTCTTCCAAGTGGGAAAGCATAACCTTCCCATTGGCACTCTGTCAACCTCAGTAGTGACTATTCTCATGATGACCTTCTGTAGGCACTTTCCACCCGTGGGAGAAGAGGAGATATAGAGGTTATCATACTGGGATTGTTAAGCACCAGAGAGTATGGCTTTGATTATTTCATCTAGAAAAATTGAAAGTCACCTTAAACATAAGCTTCAGACTGCAGGACAGCATAGTATACACAAAATGGTGGATATTTGCCTTTTGGTTTAAGAAAGGAAAGAAAAACAAAATACAGACAAGCAAAATCAAATAGTTCAATATTTAAGAAAGCTAAATTGAAATTGACACTTGATAAACTTAACTGACAAATCACATTAGAAGATGGAGGTCCTCTCTCTGTGGTAGAGGACTGGTGACCGGATTGGGGTTGCCTTCCCAGTGGAATGATGGCTCCATGCATTGCAACATGGCCTCTACCAGCTCAGTTTTGTTTCTCTGGCAGTTTGTCCCTGTTTGAGTCAATTCATAAATGTTATGCTGCAATATGAGCTTCAAGCAAGCTTCCTATGTGATCACTAGAGTTGGTCTAACACTTTATTTAAGCTTTACATGTTTTGCCTGCATGAATTCCCTTGTACAAGATTTTTATTCTGTAAGAGAGAAAAGGAAGTGGGAAATCCCAGTTAAAAGGAACTGTTCTTATAATTATTTCATTATCTCTGCAATTTTTAAGTCTCTAACTTGATTGTGAGTGATACTTGTACTGTTTCACTCCTCTAAGAAAGAAATAATAGGGTTATCCAGGCACTGTAAGGGGAGAAATGTGTGTGTGCGCACATGCGTGTGTGTCAGGGGATGGGACAAGATAAAATCCTCTCTTTGAATGAATTCAGAACCAAATCTGGGCGATATTATCATGCCTAGTAAACTATGGAAGCGGTATTTTAGTCTCAGTAGGAGTTAACCATTCGCATGTGCTTTCAGTTCCCTTAGAAGAAAGAAAGAAAGAAAAGAAAGAAGGAGGGAGGGAGGAAGGAAGGAAAGGAGGGAGGGAGGGAGGGAGGAAGGAAGGAAGATAGATAGATAGATAGATAGATAGATAGATAGATAGATAGATAGATAGGAAGATTATTAGTTTCCTCTCCAGGAGAGAGCTGGATACATTCCACAGTTGAGGATGCGAAAGCCCTGAAAGGTCAGTGATTGGAAATGCGCCAGAAACAGGTTCAGGTTTCACGTTTCTTTCAGGTCTAACATCTGCTTGGGGGAGGAACTTTCTGTTCTCTCCCTTGCAGCTTGTATTCCTGCTTCCTTACTGGTAGGAAACATATAGTTGAAAAAGAAAGGCACTCAGTTCCCTCTTACACCCTGAGATACTATGAGCATTTTTTACCTTTGGGAATGGCAATGTTATCATAAACCTGGATGAATTTTTTTTCCCTACTAATTTATGTTGTACAAACAGAGATATTTGTTGAGGTTTTGAGGGGCTGGAAGAATAGACAAGTGATAGCATTAGGCAGGGGCCAGGGATTTTTCCAATAGACTGTTTACCCAGGATGAGGAATAACAGATTATAGCAGCTAGCCCCATAGAATGCTGGGACTCGCTTCTACGAATTAGGCTGTGGTGGATATTCATTCATCAGATAGCTGCAAACATACACACTTAGTGTACTCAGACCTCAAAATGCCACCAGACCTCAAAATGCCTCCAGTTTGGTGTTTTACTTCTCGTTTTATTAATCCAATTATTTAAAAATTCTGAATATCATTTTGTTTGTGCATTTGTACATAGCACAAGGGGAGTTGGTAATCAAACACTACTGATTGATTTTGGTTTAGTCGAAATAATGCCTCAATTTACCCATGTGTTATTCTCCAATCAGCTAGATTTTCCTTATTTACATTACATTAATCTAATACATGGATGGTACTGAAGCTGAGGGAAAAACTATATCCCTTGAGTACTTTCTCACATTTGCTGCATAATTAAAAGTGGCAAACAAGATGTGTGAATCAATAGGGTGACTTGATAATAGAAATTTTAAAAGAAATAAAGTTCCATTTTTTCCCAGCCTCCCTTTATTGTGCCCCCAAGTTTTACTGAGAGCTTTTAAAATCATTATTAAAGATTATTAAAAGAACTATTAAAAATGAGAAAAAATATATGCTATGAGATCTGTTCTTTCGTATCAGAATCATAAAAGTATTTCAGTTCATGCTCATTCATCTAACAGATGTGGAGGGGCATGTCCTTGTGGCTTTAACAAACATTTCTCTGTTGACTGTTGACATTGAGCATATTTACATTAAGCTTATTTATGAAAGATATATCTTCTTTGGTAAAGTGCTCGAATATTTTGCTATTTTTATCGGGTTGTTTGTTTTCTTACTGAATTTTGAGAAATCTTTACATAATTGGCTACAAAACCCTTACTGTGTATGTAATATACAAATATCTTCTCCCAGTTGGTAGTTTTTCTTTCCATTCTCTTAATGTGTTTCAAAGAGGTGAGTTCTTAATTTTGATAAAATCCCATTTATATATCTTTCTTTCATGGATTGTGATTTTAATTTTTTCTATAAGAATTCTTGGACTGCTCTAAAGTCAAAATGTTTTTCTTTATTTTTTTCTAATAGTTTAAGAATTTTAGGTTTCGCATTTTGGTCTCTAATCTATTTGGAGTTAATTTTTATAGATAGTGTGAGATAAGGATTGGACCTCATATTTTTGCATATTGATACACAATTATTCCAGTATGTTTGTTGAGAAGGCTGTCATTTCTTGACTAATTTAAATTGTATCTTTTCAAAGATGAGTTGTTCACATATGTGTGGTCTGTTTCTGAACTTTTAATTATGTGTTAATGGTATGCCAATATCATAGTGCCTTGAAGTCAGGTAGTACAAGTCTTCCAACTTTGCTCTTTCTCCAGGTTCTTTTGGATATTCTGTTTACGTAATTATTTTAGAATTAACTTCTCAATTTTCAAGAAAGGTAGGATTTTGATTAATATGGTATTGAATGTATAAAATTAATTTGGAGGCAATTAACATCCTAAAATGCTGAATTTTATGACCCAAGCATATTGTATATCTCTCCATGTATTTGGGTCTTTTTCAGTTTCCTTTCAGACTATTCTTTTTAGTTTTCAGTGTACAGGTTTTATTTACATCAGATTTACTTCTCAGGATTTTATATTTTTGATGCTATTGTAAATGGTATTTATTGCTTTAATTTACATTTCTGATTGTTCATTGCTAGTAGATAGAGATGTAATTGATATGTTGTATCCTCCTTCATTTCAAAACGCTTTTTAATTTCCCTTTTGATTTCTTCTTTGATCCATTGGTTATTTAGAAGTATATTAGTTTCCAAATATTTGGAGATTTTTCAAAGATCCTTCTGCTTCAATTTCTAATTTTATTCTATTATGGCTAGAGAAAATACTTTGTATGACTTGAAATATTTTAAAATTAATTTTTTATGGATTAAAATAGGGTTCACCTTGGAAAATGTTCAGTGTATATTTGGGAAAAAATGTATTTTGCTTTCTTGGGGTGTCAATTAGGTCAAATTGATTGATATTCAAGTGCTCCAATCCTTATTTTCTTTGTCCTTGTTCTATCAGTTATTGATATCAATTATTTATGGAAGGATATTGAAATCTGACAATAATTGTGGATTTGTCTATTTCTCCTTGAGGCCCTATTAGGTTTTTTATTTTTATTTTTTTCATATTAGACATTTAGCTCTATTAGACTTTCTTCTAAAGAGCAGGTTTTGGGGGCGCCTGGGTGGCTCAGTCGTTAAGCGTCTGCCTTCAGCTCAGGTCATGATCCCCGGGTCCTGGGATCGAGCCCCGCATCGGGCTCCCTGCTCAGCGGGAAGCCTGCTTCTCCCTCTCTCACTCCCCCTGCTGTGTTCCCTCTCTCGCCGTGTCTCTCTCTGTCAAATAAATAAATAAAATCTTTAAAAAAAAAAAAAAAGAGCAGGTTTTGGTTCACAGCAAAGTTGAACAGAACATCAGAGAGTTCTCATATTCCCTATATCCCTCCATCATGTATATAGTCTCCCTCATCAACAACCCTCATAAGAATGGTACATTTGTTAAAGTCCATGAACTATACTGACATACCATTATCACCCCAAATCCATAGTTTATATAAGTGTTGTACACTCAGTGGGTTTTGGCAGATGTATAAAGATATGTATCTTCTGTAATACAGAAGAATTCCAATGCCGTAAAAATGCTTTACGCTTTGCCTATTTGACCCTCCTCCCCATTAATCTCTGACAATCACTGATCTTTTATACTGTCTTTTGCCTTTTCCAGAATATCATAGAGTTAGAATCAAATAGTGTGTCCTTTATGGATTGGCTTATTTCACTTAGTGAGTGTTCCTTCATGTCATATCATGCTTGATAGCTTATTTCTTTTTAACACTGAATAATATTTCATTTTATGGATGTACCACATTTATCCATTCAGTTACAGAGTAGTATTTTGGTTGCTTTCAAGTTTTTGCAATTATGAATAAAACTGCTATAAACATCTGTGTGCAGGTTTTATTTGGACACAGATTTTCAATTCTTTTGGATAAATACCAAGGACTGCAAAATCATATGGTAACAGTATGTTTCATTTTGTAAGAAACTGAAAAACTGTCTTCCAAAGTGGCCGTTACCATTTTTTCATTGACACCAGAATAGAATGAGAGTCCCTATTGCTTCACATCCTTGCCAGCATTTGGTATTATCAGTGTTTTGGATTTTTGTCATTCTCATAAGTGTGTAGGGGTATCTCATTGTTGTTGTTTTTTTTATTATGTTATGTTAATCACCATACATTACATCATTAGTTTTTGATGTAGTGTTCCATGATTCATTGTTTGTGTATAACACCCAGTGCTCCATGCAGAATGTGCCCTCCTTAATTCTCATTGTTGTTTTAATTTATAATTCCCTAGTGACAAATAATGTGGAGCATCTTTTCATTTGTCTATTTGCTATCTCTACACATTCCTCAGTGAAGTGTCTTCAAATTTTTTTGTTTTTTAATTGGGATGTTTGTTATCTTTTTGTTGGTTTTAAGAGTTCTTTGTGTATTTTGGATGGGCCTTTATCAGATATATCCTTGAAAGTACTTTATTCTAGTCTGTGGCTTGTCTTCTCATTCTTGACAGTGTCTTTCACAAAGCTGATGTTTTTTTTTAATTTTAATGAAGTCCAGTTAATCAAATATTTCTTTTTTAAAAGATTTGTTTATTTATTTTAGATAGAAAGAGAGAGTGTGTGTGCACACTCGAGTAGGGGGAGGGGCAGAGGGAGAGAATCTTCAAGCAGAATCCCCACTGAGTGAGGTGCCTGACCGGGGCTCGATCTCATGACCCTTGAGATCATGACCTGAGCTGAAACCAAGAGTCAGACGCTCAACCACCTGAGCCACCCAGGCACCCCATCAAATATTTCTTTATGGATTGTTCCATTGGTATTATATCTAAAAAAACCATCATCAGACCAAGGTCATCTAGATTTTTTTCCCAAGCTGTCCTCTAGGAGTTTTATAGTTTTGCATTTTACATTTAAGCCTATGATTAATTTTGATTTAGTTTTCATGAAGGGTGTAAGATAGAGCCTAAATTATTTTTCTTACATGTAGACATCCAGCTGTTCTAGCATCATGTTGAAAAGATTATCTTTCCTCTTTTGTATTACATTTACTCTTTTGTCAAAGGTCAATTAACCATATTTATGTGGGTCTATTTCTAGGCTCACTATTCTCTTCTATTGATCTAATTGTTCTTATGCCAGTTCCATAGTGTCCTGATTACTGTGCCTTTATAGTAGGCCTTGAAATCAAGTAATATCAGTCTTCCATCTTTGTTCTTTTCTTTCAATTCTGTGTTACCTATTCTGACTCTTTTGTCTCTCCCTATAACCTTTAGAATCAGTTTGTCTGTATCCACCAAATCACTTACTGGGATTATGGTTGCATAGAACCTATGGATCAAGTTGGGGAGAACTGACATCTTGAGTCTTCCTGTTCACGAACATAAAGTATATCTTCATTTTTTAATTTTTTTTTATCAGAATTTTATAGTTTTTCTCCTACAGATCTTGTACATATGTTGTTAGATTTATTACCTATGAATGTCATTTTTGGGGGAACTAATGTAAATGGTGTTGTGTTTTAAATTTCAAATTGCATTTGTTCATCGCTGAAAGTAATTGAAAGTAATTACTGAAAGTAATCTACTTAGCTTCATATTAATGTAGCCACTCCCCCTTTCTTTTGATTTTTAAAAATCTTTTTATTCTAATCCATTTGTTTATTTGTATTTACAGTATATTTGTAGACAGAATATAGTTGGATTTTCCTTTTTTAAAAAAGATTTATCTACTTACTTTGAGAGAGAGAGCATGCATGCGAGTCGGGGGTGGGGGGGCAGACGGAGAGAACCTTCAAGCAGATTCCCCGCTGAGCGAGGGGCCTGACAATGGGTCTAGACCCATGAGATCGTGACCTAAGCCAACAACAAGAGTCAGATGCTCAACTGACTGAGCCACTGAGGCACCCTGGATTTTACTTTTTAAAACCAAAATGATTATCCCTGCCTTTTAATTGGAGTAGTTTATTTATATTTAATGTGATTACTATGTGGTTAGGTTTTGCTAATTGTTTACCACTTGTCTTCTCTTACTTTGCTCCCCTTTTCCTATTTTTCTGCCTTCTTTTTGAATAATTGAATATTTTTATGACTCAGTTTTATTTCTTTTGTTCAATGGCTATAACTATTTGATCATTTTACTGGTATCTTTGGAGTTTCTAGCATGTCTTTAACTTACCAAAGTTCACCCTCATGTGATATTATGCCACATCACTTATTGTATCAGAACTTTATATTAGTATACTTTCATTTCTCCCCATGCCCTTTATGCTATTATGTATGTATTATATATATTACTTATCCATATGCTATAAACTCTATACTAGTATTATCATTATTTGAACAATCACATGTATTTTTTATGTATTTAAACAGTAATAAAAAATCACATATTTACCCATGTAGTTTTGGTGCTTTTTGTTGCTATATCTCTATCTGGTATTAGATTCTTCCTACTTATAATACTTACCTTAATATTTCTTGTTGTGGTAGTCTTTTGGTGAAGAACTTTTTAGCTTTTGAATGTCTGAAAAAGTCTTTATTTTTCATTTATCTTTGAAGGATATTTTCACTGGGTATAGAATTATAGATTGGGGTATTTTTTCCTCTATCAACACTTTAAAGAAATAGCTCTACTATTTGCTCATTTGCATTGTTTCCTATAAGAAATCTTTAACCATCTATTTATTCTATGTTTTTTTTTTTTCCTGGCTACTTTTAAGATTGTCTATGTATGATTTGTGTTTGCAATCTTATTCTCATATGCTTTCAAGTAGTTTTCTATGCTAAGTGAAATAAGTCAATCAGAGAAAGACAATTATCATATGATCTCACTGATATGAGGAATTTGAGAAACAAGACAGAGGATCATAGGGGAAGGGAGGGAAAAATGAAATGACAAAACTGGAGGGGGAGACAAACCATAAGAGACTCTTAATCTCAGGAAACAAACTGAGGGTTGCTGGAGTGGAGGGGGGTGGGAGGGATGGGGTGGCTGGGTGATGGACATTGGGGTGGGTATGTGCTATGGTGAGTGCTGTGAATTGTGTAAGACTGATGAAGCACACCTGTACCCCTGAAACAAATAATACGTTATGTTAATAATAATAAATAATAAATAAAAAAATAAATAATAAAGTCATTTTCTTCAGATTTCATATATAGAGAAATATATGACATTCACCTAACATTTTGATTCCATGTATTTCTGCTTATGAAATTCAGAAATGTTTTAGCCATTATTTCTTCAAATATCTTGTCCTTTACCTTTCAGGTATTATTACTACACATATTATTTAGGCTGAATGGAAATGACCCACAGATAATTGATAGTCTTTAATTTCATCAGATTTTTTAATCTCTATGTTTTATTTTGGATGCTTTTTACTGCTGTGTCACATTCATTGATTCTCCTAAAATACCTAATCTGCTTTTAGTCCTATGTATATTTCATGTCAGACATTATATATTTTTTGGTTTAAAAAGTTTGACTCAAAAAAATAAAAAAAAATAAAAAGTTTGACTTGGTCTTTTATGTCTCCCTCATATCTGTTTAACTTCATGAACATAGAGAATGTAGTTATAACCACTGTTTCAAGATCCTTACTACTAATTCTAGCTTCTCTAGCTATTCTGGTTCCATCTTAATTGAATGTTTTTCTCCTATTTGTGGATTGTATTTCTTGCTTATTTTGATGCCTAATAATACTTGATTGCATAAATTTTACCTTGTTAGTTGCTGGATATTTTTGTAGTTTTATAAATATCTCTGAGTTTTGTTTTAGGATGCAGTTAAATTACTTGGAAACAGTTTAATCCTTTGGTTTTTTTTTTTAAAGATTTGTTATATGGGATTAGAGTGGGCTAATTATTTCCTACTACTGAGGCAGGACCCTTCTGTGTATTCTACATAATATCTCATGACTTAGATTTTGTACTGTGCTTAGTGTGAACAGACACTCTTTTCAGCCCATTTTGAGCCCCACAGACTATTGCACTCATTCTTTCAGGTGATTCTTTCATTAGTCTCTGAATTTCCCCACCCCCATGCACACATCAGTAGTCAGCTGAATTCCTAAGAGGGATCCTGGGGAGCCCTATAGAGCTTGTAATATATGTATAATTCTTCTCTTTGAAATTCTGCCCTAAATATTCTAGCTCTTGGACTTCCTAGGACTCTCATTTTTATCTACTGAGCTCAGAAAGACCACCAGGCTCAGCATGGGTTCCTTCTTACTGTCCTGTGGACTGAAAACTCTCTCCATGCAGCAGACAGAAGAGAGCATGAGTGAGGAAAGGGGCAGAGGGAGAGGGAAAGAGAATCTTAAGCAGACTCTGCACTGAGTGCAGAGCCTGATGTGAGGCTTGATCTCACAACCCCGAGATCATGACCTGAGCCAAAATCAAGAGTCAGACACTTAACTGACTGAGCCACCCAGGTGCCCTGACATACAGTGTTACATTTTTTCAGTTTTTAAATTGTTTCAGTTAGGAATGTAAATCCAATCCCGGTACTTCATCTTGTCTAAAGGAAAAAGTGCATTTATGTGGGGTTCTGTTGCCATCTTTTAACTTAAATATAAGAGTAGCATTGATATAAATACATGTATAAATCATCACTGTATCACCAGTAGTTTTGTTTTGTTTTTTTTTTTACTTGAATGCACTAGAGTAACTCAACACCTAGGTCAATTTAATATTATAGTGTAAGCAATCAAGAAACATTTATTGTGATCCCTGCCAACCATCACTTCATATGAAGATAATCACTGTTTTGATTATCACTATATAAATTAATTTTGATTATATGTTTTATTATTGTATAATCCATATACCATATAATTCACCCATTAAAAGTATACAGTTTAATGTATTTAATATATTCAGAGATATGCAACCATCAGAACAGTCAATTTTAGAACATTTTCATCAACTCAAAAAGAAACTCCATACTTCTTAAAAACTAATGATGTAATGTATGGTGATTAACATAACATTAAAAAAAAAAGCTATCATCTCCCCAATTAATAAGGGGATAAGGGATGATAGCCATAAGCAAGCACTAATGTACTTTCTGTCTCTGTAGATTTGCCTATTCTGGACATGTCATATAAATAGAATCATATACTATGTGATTTTTGTGACTGGCATCTTTCACTTAGCATGATGTTTTCAAGGTTCATCCATGTTGTACCATGTACCTATACTTTATTTCTTTTTATATGAATGAATAACATTTTTATTCAATTTTATATGAGTAATAATATAAATAATATTCCATTGTATAGCTATACCACTCTTTGCTTAACATTTATCAGTTGATGAACATTTGTTTTTTTCCACCTTTTGGATATTGTGAATAATGCTGTTATAAATGTTTGTGTACACATTATTATATGGGCATATGTTTTTATTTCTCTTGGGTATAAACTAAAGAGTGAAATTGCTGGGTCATGTGGTAATTGTGTGTTTAGTTATTTGAGGAGCTGCCAGATATTTTTTGTGAAGTGTCTATAGCATTTTACATTCCCACTAGCAGTGTATGAGGGTTGCTATTCTTTCATATCCTTTCTAAAACTTGTTATTTTCTATTGTTTTCTTTTGCCATCATAGTAAGCATAAAATGGTTTTGATATCCATTTCCCTGAAGATGAAAGATGCCATGCATGTTTTAATGTGCTTCTTGGCTATTTGTATATCTTGTTTGGAGAAATATCTATCCATACGGTTTGCCCATTTTTAATTGGGTTATTTGTATTTTTATTGTTGAATTGTAAAAGTTCTTTATATATCCTAGAGAAAAGTTCCTTATTTAAAAAAAAATTATTTATTTGAGAAAGAGCATGAGTTGTGGGAGGAGTGGAGGGAGAGGGAGAAGCAGACTCCCCACTGAGAAGGGAGCTTGACTCGGAGCTTGATCCCAGGACAGGAAGTCAGGGTCACGACCTGAACCAAAGACAGACGCTTAACCAATTGAGCCACCCAGGAGCCCTGAGAAAAGTTCCTTAATAGATATATGATTTGCAAATATTTTTCTTCCATTTTATGGGTTGTCTGTTCACTTTCTTGATAGTGTCTTTTGAAGGAAAATATTTTTAATTTTTATGAAGTGCAATTTATCAATTTTTTGTTTTTCAATATTTGGTATCATATTTAAGAATCCATTTGCTTAATCTGAGTTCATAAAGGCTTATCTCCATATCTTTTATTAAGAGTTTTATCATTTTAGCTCTAACCTTTATGTCTTTGACCCATTTTGAGTTAATTTTGGTGGACAGTATAAAGAAAGAATAAATGTTTATTCTTTTGTATGTGTTCTCCAGACCATTTGTTGGAACGGGTATTCTTTCCCTGTGGAAGTGTACCACTCTTGGTACCCTTGTTAAAATCAGTTGACCATAGATGTCTTGTTTTACTTCTGGACTCTCAATTTATTCCACTTATCTATATTATCCTGCCATTATGTCTTGATTACTATTGGTTTGTAGTAAGTTTTGAAATTGGGAAATGTGATTACTTTTCTTTTTAAAGACTGTTTTGGGGGTGCCTGGGTGGCTCAATTGGTTAAGTGTCTGCCTTGAGCTCAGGTAATGGTTCTGAAGTCCTGGGATCGAGCTCTGCCTCTGGCTCCCTGCTTATCGGGGAGTCTGCTTCTCCCACTCCCCCTCCCCCGACTCATGCATGTGCTTGCTCTCTCTGTCTCAAATAAATAAATATTTTTAAAAAAGAGTATTTTGGATATTCTGGGTCTTTTGTAATCCCATAAAAATGTTGAAGTCAGCTAGTCAATTTCTACAAAGCAATCTACTGGGATTCGGACAGAGATTGCATTGAATATCAAACTAAATTAAGGAACATTGCCATCTTCACCATATTAACTCTTGATTCATGAACATGGGGTTTTCCCCCATTTACTGGACCTGTAATTTCTTTCAGCAATATTTTGTATTCTTAAGAATATAAATTTTATACTTCTCATGTTAAATTTATTTTTATATATTTTATTAATTTTGATGTTATTATGAATGGAATTATTTGCTAAATTTTATTTTCAGATTGTTCATTGCTAGTGTAGAGAGATATAATTGACTTTCATATATTACTAATGTACCCTATACCTTTGCTTAATCATTTTATTAGTTCTAGTAGCTTTTTAGAGGACTCCTTAGGATTTTCTATATACAAAATCATGCCATCTGGGAATAGAGCTATTTTTACATCTTCCTTTCTAATCTGAATGCCTTTTATTTATGTTTCTTGCCCGGTTCCCCTGGCTAGAACCCCCAGTACAACACTGAATAAAGGTGGTAAGGGCAGACATCCTTGTTTCCTTTCTGATCTTAGGAGAAACATATCCAGTCTTTCACCAGTAAGTATGACATTAACTCTGAAGGTTTTTTTGTAGATGCTCTTTATCAAGTTGAGGAAGTTTCGTTCTATTCCTAGATTATTGAATGTTCTTATCATGAAAGGATGTTGGATTTTTTAAAAATGTTCTTTCTGTATCTATTCAGATAATCTCATGATTTTTATCCTTCTTTACATTAATGTGATTTTTGTTTTTTATTCTACTGATATGGTATATTACATTAATTGATTTTCAGATGTTAAACCAAGCTTAAGTATATGTGAAATAAATTCCACTTGTTCATGGTCTATGATCCTTTGCATATGTTGCTGGATTTCATTTGCTAGAGTTTTGTTAAGACTTTTTGCCTACATATTCATAAGGGATTTTGGTCTGTAGTTTTCTTATAATGCTTTTGTCTGGTTTTTGCATCAGGGTAATAGAATGAGTTGGGAAGTGTACCATCTTTGTCTAGGTTTTGAAAGAGCTTGTGAATTCTCCTCTAAATGTTTGATGGTATTCACCAATAATGCATCTGGGCCTAGACTTTCCTTTGTAGGTAGGTTTCCTTTCTTTTCCTTTTTCTTTTTTTAAGTAGGCTCAGCACCCAACATTGGGCTCAGACTTACAACCCTGAGATCAAGAGTCAGATGCTCCACCAACTGAGCCAGCCAGGTGCCCCAGTAGGTTTCTTATTACAAATTCAATATAGGTCTATTCAGATTGCCTGTTTCTTCTTGAGTTAGTTTTGGTAGTTTATGTCTTGCTGAGAATCTGTCCATTTCATTCAACTTATCTAATATACTGCCATACAGTTGTTCACAGTGTTCCTTTTTAATTCTTATTTTTCTAAGGTTAGTAATAATGTCCCCTTTTTATTTTTCTAAGGTTGGTAATAATGCCCCCTCTTTCACTTTTGATTATAATAATTCAAGTCTTATTTTTAAAAGTTTTATTGATATATTGAGGTATAATTGATTTGATACAAAACTTTTGATTTGATACAAAAATGAGATATGGTTGATATGATACAAAAATTACATTAATGCATACATCTTGAGTCTCTTTTTTTCTTTTTTTTCTTGATCTAGTTAAAAATTTATTAATTTTGTTATTTTTTCAAAGAACCAATATTCGGTTCTATTGATTTGCTCCATTGTCTCTATTTTTTTATTTCATTTATTTCTGTTCTACTGTTTATTATGTTTTTCCTTCTTTTTGCTATAAGATTTGTTTGGTCTTTTTTTTCCATTGTCTTAAGGTGGAAGGTAAGACTATTGATTTGATTGCTTTTGCTTTTTAAAATATGGGCATTTAAAATATAAATTTTGGTGTAAGTTTTGGGATCCTATATCTTCATTTCCATTCATCTGGAAATATAAAATATTTTCTAATTTCCCTCTGATTTCCTGTTGACTATTGCTTATTTAGTAGTGTTTTGTTTTTTCCTCCCAAGTGCCCTTGACCATAACATCTTCTGTTGATATATGCTCTTAGGCTTGTACTTCTCTATATTGTGTTGCAAATGAAGTTAGATCCTTGGGAACAGTTTAGGAGCTCTGTGTTTTACATCCTGCTTCTTCTTTCAGGCAATTTTTGTGAGCCAGGGCTCTGGGGCTGGGATTAGGGACAATAGTACATTTTCCTCTGAGTGATATTCCAGTTTTAGGCTATGAGTGTTTGGTGGAGAAAGGGGTTAGTGGCCTCAGGTCTTAACATATCTCTCCTGGTGTGAAATCAGTACCTTAGAAGCAGGGACAGGGGTGATCAGGGCTCTAGTATTATCAATGGTTCTTGCTCAAGGTGGAGCCCCCAACCATTAAGTAAGGCTAGCTATAAGAAGAAAAGCCTCATGTCCTGGCTATACTCACCTGGAACAGCCAGCTGGGCAAAGGAGGAGAAATGCTGATGTCCTGCACATTCCAGGAAGATAGGCCTCCAACTCAGAGCTTGTGGGAAGAGTATGTGTTCTTGTCTGACCCAGTGTGGAGTGAGACTTCCATCTTGCTGAGTCAGCAGGGGGAAGGAAGGGAATGGGTTTCATTCAAATAACACAGTATATTCCTATTCTTACTGAGTTTTAGTAGATTTTCTTGAAAAAAACTTTCTTCTCTATGATATGCCTTTAGAGTCATTTCTGGAGACTGTAAGTGGTTATTATTTTAAAAATATTCACTAGTGTCATTGGGAAGTAGATCCATAGAAGTCCTCAGACTAGATTTGTATTGTTTTTGAACTTTATATAAAGGTATTTTTTTATGATCACTGGTATGAGTTTTCTCTGTATTTGACTTCTTTCTCTCAATATTGATTAATTCATGACACTAGCAATCATTGATTTATTTTCATTATTGTTAGTATTCTAGTGTATGAATATATCACATTTAAAAATGTCCTCCAGCATTGATGTATGTTTGTGGGGTTTTTTTTTTTTTTTGGTTGTTTATTTAGTTCTTTTAGTTCATTTAGTATTTTTTTTTGTAGTTTTTAATTTTATTATATTATGTTAGTCACCATACAATACATCATTCGTTTTTGATGTAGTGATCCACAATCCATTGTTTTTGTATAACACCCATGTGCCCTCCTTAATACCCATCACTGGGCTAACCAATCCTCCCCCCTTCCCCTCTAGAACCCTGTTTGTTTCTCAGGTCCATAGTCTCTCATGGTTCATCTCTCCCTCCAATTCCCCCCCCCCATTTTTCCCTTCCTTCTCCTAATGTCCTCCATGTTATTCCTTATGTTCCACAAATAAGTGAAACCATATGATAATTGACTTTCTCTGCTTGACTTATTTCACTTAGCATAATCTCCTCCAGTCCCATCCATGTTGATGTAAAAGTTGGGCATTCATCCTTTCTGATGGCTGAGTAATATTCCATTGTATATATGAACCACATCTTCTTTATCCATTCATCTGTTGAAGGGCATCTCGGCTCTTTCCACAGGTTGGCTATTGCGGACATCGCTGCTATGAACATTGGGGTGCATATGGCCCTTCTTTTCACTACATCTATGTCTTTGGGGTAAATACCCAGTAGTGCAATTGCTGGGTCATAGGGTAGCTCTATTTTTAAATTTTTGAGGCACCTCCACACTGTTTTCCAAAGTGGCTGTACCAACTTGCATTCCCACCAACAGTGTAAGAGGGTTCCCCTTTCTCCACAACC
>NC_058413.1:87414264-87584809 GCF_002201575.2 Neomonachus schauinslandi | reverse complement strand
AAGCAAGTCAGGCAGCCCTTTTATGGATGGAGATTGCATTCAGATGCAAATAAAAGTCTTCTAGGGATACATTGGTCATCAGGAATAACATAATATTTAGTTTACCCACTTTAAGTGATGTTGAGATTGACAAGTAGTTATCCTTTCTTTTCCTGCTATGGACTGATGATATACACAGAAAAATATCTCAAGAGGATTAACTTTGCATCACTGAGGTCTGTGCTTCCCACAAACCCACAGGAAAGTTAACAGACTGTTTTTGTTTTAGTTCTACGTCTATTAAAAGTATTAGATGGATGTTCTCAAAGGGGAAAGAGATGTAAATTTGTTCTATCAGAGGAAGGGAGGACTTGTTAGAGGTGGCCTCCCGCTTATTGGAAAAGATTGGGTTCTGGGTCGTAAGGGAGCAAATACCACTCTCCCTGGAGGTGCCAGGCCCTCAGTTAGGAGCTGGTTCTCTGGAGCTCATGGAGGCTGGGCACTAAGCATCATGTTTTTGAGAGCTGCCTTAAAGATCCACATAATGAACTTGCATTGTGACTGGTGTCTCTGTATGCCCAGTGACCTTGGAGAGCCCTCACCTGCTTGACGGTGGCATTGTATGGCAGAGGCTGATGACGGTTATGAGTGTAGATCGATAATCATGGGCCAACTTGTTCATCCCCACATGGACTGCATAATCTCAGCCTTTGCACACCACAGGAGGGGGAGGGAGCCATCAAAATGATTTGTATCACACATCCTAAGGACTTTGGTGAGTGAAGCCTTGGAGCCAGATTTGGTTTGACTTAGCAAGGGTATGATCATTATAGCCAGCATTTCCCAATGCTTTCTATGGGCTGGGGACTAAGACAATTAATCCTTACATTTTACACATGAGGAACTGTGGTACAGAGAAGTTAAGTAACTTACCTAAGTTAACACAATTAACAGGTGCAGAGCCAAGACTGGGAGCTCAAGCAATACGCTACTCCAGAATCTGTGTCGCTCATGTAAATGAGGCATGATTTAGGTCCATTAGAATTTTAAGAGAAAGGATGAGACTCTGTCCCTCCCCCACCTCCACACAAACCTTTTTTTCAGGAAATATGCCAATGATTCTTTTGATTTACCCTCAGGTAATTATAGGAATAATGTTCAGTTTGACTGATAGGTATTGCACTGGACTGAAGTCCACGAGAAGTCATCAGTGCACCACTCACAGTTGAAGGGAGCAACTTGGATACCAAAGAATGAAGTCTTTCTTATTTCTACTTCCTTTCCCCCACATCCGTGTTCTTATTCCCAAGACTCTCATCTACCCGATGCTAGCCTAGACAGCAGAGAATGACTGAATACGCAACACCTGTTTAGCCTAGTAGATTCTGATAACCATGCGTGTCCTGTAAATGGAGTCTTACACAGAGGGAGTAGATCCAGTCATGCGCCCTCAGTCCTGTTTATTCTTTCAGGCAGTACATGTGTATTTCTTCCTCTTTTTCTTACCTTCTGTCTTCCAAAATTTTCTGAGGAGAAGCCAGTTTAGCCCCCAAACAGCAACTCAGCCATTTCAAATACCCTCCTGCCCTCTCGCAAACAGCTTTACACTCAAGCAAACAGCACAGCCCGGGAGGTTTGTGGTGCTGGTGGATTGCCACTGGACCCTGTCCAAACCCCATCAGCCTATGCCCAAGCGAGGTCTAATGGGGTACACTGTCACATTGCATAGGATTTATTACACCTGAGCCTTTCAAGAGCAAGGGAGACATTCCGTTTTCCTCCTCTCTCACCCTGTGATTTCCACCCCATTACTAAGGTCAGTTCATGTGGCCTAACCAAAAGAAGAGCTGATGAAAATCAAGAGTGTTTTCTTCAGAGTGCCCTCAGTTCCCTTTATCTTTTTGCTCTCCTCCATCTTGCTCCCTGAACCCCTCTTGTTCTTCCACCTCATTTTGTTTTTTTACCTCCATTTTGCTTTTCCTTTATTTCTGTCCCAGTGCCTTCTTTTTATTTTTTTTAAAGATTTATTTATTTATTTGCGAGAGAAAGAGTGTTTGTGTGTGCAAGCAGGGGTGAGGCACAGAGAGAGAGGAAGAGAGAGAGAATCCTCAGGCAGACTTCCTGCTGAGCGCAGAGCCCAACTCGGGGCTCATCTCAGGACCCCGAGGTCACCACTGAGCCCCCGAGGGGCCCGCTGGTGCCTTCTCTTAAGAAGAACACTGCATGACTAAACAAATAGCTTGTAAATCCTTCAGATTTTTCATGGTTTTAATGGTTACCTCATAAATACAAATCTAATTTCTTCAGAACTGGTTTATTACCTCAGCTTTTGAAATTGTTGTGATAAGGATAATCTGTGTCCTAAGATGGCCAACCAAGCCAGCGAGAGAGTCCCAGTCCTTGCCCTGGGGTTCTTCTGGGTTCTTCTCCTTGCTCTGCTTCCCACGTGGACCAATCCGGGTCCTTCTCCCTGACCCTCTTCGCACACGCACCAAAAGTGCCAAGTGTGCAGAAGTAGAAATGTATAAATTGCCCCCTTTGTTTGTGCTCGGGGCTCAGACCTTTGGAGACCACTCTCCTCAAGCCCGCTGGGGTTAAATAAACCTCCTATCTTCCAAGATCTCTGGGTGCTGCTTGGTTCTTCCATCGGGCGATCCAGTCCAGGTCCTGTAACAGTTGTAGTAAGAACCGATTTGAGGAGTGTTGGAGGTGGATCCGAAGATCAGTTCTGAAGCTCCTACTCCATCTGAGCAAGAGATGGAGGTGGCTTGGAGAATGAGGGTGGAGAAGCCCAGACACATTTAGGTATGAGAGTGAGGCGGGCAACTCTATATGGGGAAACTCTTGCTTAAGAAAGCATCTACAAGTGGAAATTTAGGTTGGATCCATTTCTAAAATAAAAGCAATCTAATTAGAGCTAGTGTCATTCTGACTCAGTAGCAAAGAGCAATGATGATGACATTTTTGTCCAGCTGCCTTCTGGAGGGAGAGGAAAACAGCAAATGCACCACATGTGACTAATGAGGCAAAGCATTTGTCCCAGTGGCAAAATAAATGTATAATTTTTAAAACATGCTCAAGGGAGAAATATTCTTCCAGTACTATAGGCTTATAATTTGTTGTTTGGGAAAAAAAAATAAAGCTTGGTTTTCTTTTTTTTAGGTACTTATTTCACAAGTGAATAATAAAAGGAACCAGACAGCTGGGCTCTCACTGGTAGTGAAGCTGAGCTTGAATTATAACTCACGTAGGACATAAGGTCAAACGAAGACCTCCCAATGCCAAATCTCAAAACAGAAGGAAAGAAGCCACCATGAGTACAGCAAAAATAATAAGCAGTATAATTTTACCTCCAAGAGTCTCATAGTTTATAGTAATGTGCAAACTATAAGTGTTAAATAGTTTAATTGAATTGGGAATTTAAAACATGAATAAGGGATCATAGAAGATTTGAAAATAACCCTAAAGGAAATTAATTATAGGAATGAAAATCTTTATCATTGACATTTTATAAAATCAATAGATACTTAATCTTTTTTTTTGAGAGAGAGAGAGTGTGTGAGTGGGGTCAGGGGGGGGGGCGGCAAAAGGAAAGGGAGAGAGAGAATCTGCGCTGGGCGCGGAGCTGACGTGGGAATCAATCTCGGGACACTGAGATCATGATCTGAGCCGAAACCAAGAGTCAGACACTTAACCAACTGAACCACCCAGGAGCCCCTCAATAGATACTTTAAATAGCAGATTACACAATACTTCAGAGAGAGTTGGTGAACTGAAAAATCAATCTAGAGAACTTATCAGGATTCCAGAGAGGCTAAGAGATATGAAACATGAAGATAAGGACATGGAGGAAAGACTGAGAAGCACTATCAAGTAGCTGATTGAAAGTCAAGAAAGAATGGAAGAAAAGCAGTATTTGATGAGATAAAGACTGAAAATGTCCAGAAAAGATGGAAAGAAAAAAATCCTTCTGCTTTGAGAAGCCCAAAGAATGCTAAGAAGGATAAAATAATAATAATAAATCCGGTAAAACTGCAAAACACAAAAAACAGAAAACAAAAAGATATTAAGGACTCCCAGAGTGGGGTGCCTAAGTGGCTCGGTTGGTTGAGCATCAGACTCTTGATTTCAGCTCAGGTCATGATCTCGGGGTCCTGGGATCAAGCCCTGCATTGGGCTCCAGACTCAGCAGGGAGTCTGCTGGAGATTCTCTCTCTCTCCCTCTTTCCCGCCCCTCCCCCCACTCTAAATAAATAAATAAATAAAATCTTAAAAATAAAATAAAGACTCCCAGAATAAAAAAACAGATTGCCTATGAAGAAATGACAGACTTAGAGCTGACTTTTCAGTATCATTTGTGGAAGGAAAGAGAAGTGAAATAATGATTTCAAAGTTCTGAGGGAAACCCAGATAAATTATTGTTGAAGAGAGTGGAATAAAGCCATTTTTATTAAAACAAAAACTGACAGAGTTGACTCAAGTGACTCTAGTATAAATAATTTCCGAAGGAAATACTTCAGTAAAAGAAAATAATCTTGAAGTCTTCAGATGTAAGAAAAATAATAAATTGGCTTACACAATCATAATAACAATAATGTCTAATTGGGGAGGTAAAACATAGCACTAAAATATTGGAAAAGATAAAATGCTAAGATGGAATAATGGAACTGAAATTAATATTTTATGTTAACTTCAATTCCACTACTATTAATTTATTGTTCATAGACATTGACTTCAGATTTGTAGTAAAATATGCATGTATTTAGAAACTACTTAAAAAATAGAACTAGTGTGTATCTTATAAAACAGTAGAGTGGAAAAGGAATATAAAAATTCAATAAATATATTCAAAGTCAAAAAAGAAACTAATGAACATAAAAGGAGGGACATAGAGAAAGCAAAAAAAAATATGTTATAAATTGTAATATGCAGTATACATATATATATGTACCTACAATTACAACAGAACTTTAAAAAAAAGACAAACTTAGCTATATGCTGCTTATAAGAAATTATTCTAAAAATAGAAAGGCACAGAAAAGTTGAAAATTTTAAAAATGGAAAAATATATATTGGCTACATTTTACTTTAAAACTGTAGTATTTTAGGAGCTCTTGGGTGGCTCAGTGGGTTAAGCGGCTGCCTTCAGCTGGGGTCATGATCCTGGGTTCCTGGGATGGAGCCCTGCATCGGGCTCCCTGCTCGGCGGAGAGCCTGCTTCTCCCTCTCCCTCTGCCTGCCGCTCCGCCTACCTGTCCTCTCTATCTCTGTTAAAAAAAAAAAAAAGAAGTCTTTTACTACTTAGTAATGGAATTCAGTCCAAGCTTGAGATTTTAAGGTACTTTTAAATTTAAAGTAAATCACTGAATTTATTGATCTGCAGATTCAGAACACACTAACAAAATTTTTTAAAAGTTTCAATTCATTTACAAGTACATACAGTACATACATATAATCATAATAAAAAAGCCTTGACAGGGTGCCTGGGTGGCTCAGTTGGTTGGGCGACTGCCTTCAGCTCAGGTCATGATCCTGGAGTCCCGGGATCGAGTCCCGCGTTGGGCTCCCTGCTCAGCAGGGAGTCTGCTTCTCCCTCTGACCCTCCTCCCTCTCATGCTCTCTGTCTCTCATTCTCTCTCTCACAAATAAATAAAAAATATTAAAAAAAAAAAAGCCTTGACATATAGGAAGTAAAATTTGACAGATAAGCAAAAGAAATTGACAAGCTCACTACTAGGGGAAATATTTCAATATATCTCTCTTAATAATTAATTGATCAATTAGAGAAAATAAGTAGGGATATAGAAGAGAGGTGGAAAACTCTGGCCCACAAACCAACTTGTCACCTGTTTTTGTGAATATAGTTTTATAGGCCCAGAGACATGACCATTGTTTATGTATTGTTCATAGCCACTTCCCTGCTAAAATAGCAGAGTTGAGCAATTATAACAGAGACAGTATTGCCCTCTAAAATATTTACTAGCTGGCCTTTTACAGAAAAAAAATTTAACAGCCAACGATATAAAAGATTTCAAATAATATATATTTTTTTAATTTATGTTGGGTTATATACAATAAAACACCCAGGTTGTAAGGATTTAGTCAGGTGAGATTTGACAATTGTATATACCTGTGTAACCACCACTCAGAACAAGATTTAGAACGTTTCTAACATCCCCAGAAACTTCCATTCTGACCATGTTTAGACAGTTTCCTCATTCCTTATATCCAATCCACGTATCCAGAGGCAATGACCTTCTTATATCTATCACCATAGATTAGTTTTACCTATGATGCTATCATATAGTATGTACTTTTTTCTGTCTTGCTTATATCACTTTTTTTACACTGTGTTTTTTAGATTCAACCATATATGTCCCAGTTATTATCAAATAATATTACATTATATGATACTTCCACAATTTGTTTACCTAGTCTCATGTTGATGGACATTTGGATGACTCTCAGTTTCAGTCATTATAAATAAGACTGCTATGAGTAGTCATAGAAGTCTTTTTGATGACATATGTTCTATTTCATGAGTAAATGTCCAGGGAAACTGGGTCATAAGGTAGACAGATGTTAATTTTATAAGAAACTGCCAAAGAGCTTTCCAAATATGTATTACCCTCATCAGCAAAAGATAGCCTCAGCAACCTTTGGTATTATCAGTCTTACTGAATTCAGTTGCCACGTGAGTATGAAATGTTATCACATAGTGGTTATAATTTGCCCTTCCCTGTTGACTTGCAATGCTGAGCAACTTGTCATGTGCTTATTAGCCATCCTATGTCTTCTTTTGAGAATTATCTACTTGAGTGTTTCGTCTGTTTTATATTGGGTTATTTGTGTATGTTTTTTATTATTTGTTTATAGTTTTCCCCTTATATTCTGCATGTAAGTAATTTTATATATATATGTGTATATATATATATTTGTAAATAAGGTCTCCTTATCTTTTGCTTGCCTATCCATTTTTTATGACATCTTTTGATTAGCAGCATATCTGACTTCTAGTAAATCCAATTTATCAAGTATTTTCTTTTATGGATAATGTTCTTTATGTCATCTATGGACCTAGCATTCACATTTAGATCTTTAAGTGTTAAAGAAGATCTATAGTTTGATCAAGACCTTAACATAAATTCATGGCAGAACTAGAAACAAAAAGGACCTAACTACCAATTTATTCCCTGCTCTTTTTGGTAAGAGATATATTCTTTATATCTTGACGAGTATGTGTTTCGCAAGGGTCCTTCCTTTATTCAATAAAACATTATTTAGTGGGAGCGCCTAGGTGGCTCAGTCAGTTAAGCATCTACCTTCGGTGCGGGTCATGATCTCAGGGTCCTGGGATCGAGCCTCCTGTTGGGCTCCCCACTCAGTGGAAAGTCTGCTTCTCCTTCTCCCTCTGCCCCTTCCCCTGCTTGTGCCCTCTCTCTCTAAAATAAATAAATAAAATCTTTTAAAAAATTACTTAGTGTTTGATTTGTCAAGAACATAATAATGTCTGGGAGTAATTGTGGACAATAATATGCCCTACAAATTGCAATCTTTATTTCCTAAATAATTGTTTGGATTTCAAAAATTTATTTTCATTACTGAATGTATGTCATGGGATTAAAAAAAAATAAAATAGTGTTCAAAGTTTTTGTAGAAAAAATAAACTTTCTTTCATGTTTCTCACTTACTTTTCCTGTAGGAAAACTCACTATATACCTCTTACAGATTTCCTCCAGCAATGGAAGCATTACAAAAAGATCACTCTAGGAAGCCTCGCACAGGAGAGTCCACTTGGAAATTCTCCCATTTAAAATTAAGCAAATGGGAATCAGTAATGAGAAGGACTTCCATCTGTACCTCAAGGTGAAACTCAGGGCAGTGCCATTTCCAGCGACATATTAGGAGTAGACTGCCCTTAGCTTTTAGCTTCCTCTCATACTACTTCCTTCCTTATTCCTTAATATTTAAGCCAGAGCCACCTTTGCGCAAACTTCAGCAGAGGAAGACATTCATATATTCTATTTGAAAAGTCTGAGTCTTAGTAGCATGTGGTTTGAGCATCAAAAGTGGTAAAAATTTTTGCCTCACAATGTAAGTATTAAGACTTGCTCACTGATGCTATCAGTAGCCTCTGAACTTCTGCAGTTTTTTTGAGGACAGTTAATACTTGTCTTTCAATCACTATTGCATTCAGAGGAAAGGAGATAGGAATTTAGTTTAGATTTGTTTTAGCATTTTAATTTATTTTTTAATCGGTGGGCGAAGTGTTTGCTATGAAAAAGGTTTGTATTTTTTGAGTCTCCTAAAATATCAAGTCATATTTTTCACGGCACAGTTTAACCTCTGAGCTATTTGGTTTAAGCCATTTGTTTATCAGTGGTTAGCACTGGAGTTTGGTTTCCAGTGGCTTTAGGGAACATGCTCTGACCTTTACTCTTGACAAATTTACCTTCACATCCAAACCTGAGGATGATTTATTAGAATAGTTGGCCAACATTTCAAACCAACTTTGTTTCAGTTCTTTCCAAGGAGTGAGGAGGGGGGAGAAAGATGTTTCACTGCACATAAAAATAAATCTTTCATTGGGTTGGAAAATATTTGTCCTGGGGAGAGTTAAGACCCAGCTGATTTCACTCCATTTTCCTGTCCAAGGATGAAGTCAGAGGTTAATATCTTGGCCAGTTTCTATCTGAATAGCACTAAGGGGAATAAAACTGTTCTCCCCAGAGCAGGAAGACTCTGGGTCTCACATGACTTAAAGATCTGAATGATCAGTTTGGAGTTATTAAGAGTTTATAATGTCTTTTGAGAAGAAATGGTATCATGTTACACATTATTCTTCAAGTTTATGTTCTAAAGAAGTCATTAAAGATGATAATATAATTTGCAATAGTGATACATATTGATCACAAAGAAGTATATACAAAGCAAGGTAAATACGTACAAAGTTAGTACAAAGCAAGGTCATGGGGAAGAGTAGCAGAGAGTATCAGGCATGGAGGGGATGCCATGTGTTAAATAAGGTCAAGAAAGAAATCTAGAGGAAATCCTGAAAGAGCACTCTCCAGAAAAGAATGTAGCCATGCAATAATTTGGGTTGAATACACTAACTAAGCAGACCGGACAAGTGTCAAGACTACAAAATGGGCATGGGATGTGGCGTATTCAAGAAAAAGCCAAAGACTAATACTGTTAGAACATAATGGAGAGGGAGAAAAGTGGCAGGAGATAGAGGTGAGGGACAGGTCATATAATGTCTTCTAGGCCATGGTCAGAAATTTGTATTTAAGGTGTAAGGGAAAGCCATGGAAGGGTTTTATGAAGGAAAGAAACATATACGATACTTATTTTTATTTTCTAAATTGTTAAAAAAGATTTATTTATTTACTTTTGAGAGAGAGAGAGAGAATGAGCAGGAGGGGAAGAGGGAGAGGGAGAGAGAATCTCAAGCAGACTCCATGCTGAGCTCAGAGCCTGACATGGGGCTCAATCTCACGACCATGAGATCATGACCTGAGCCAAAATCAAGAGTCGGATGCTTAACCGACTGCATCTCCTAGGCACCCTTATGATACTCATTTTTAAAAGATAATTATGTCTGCTGTGTGTAAAAAGGTCTGTAGGGAGTCAAGAGCAGGGTCAGGTAGACCAGACAGGACCAGGTGAGGCAGCAGGGGCAAGGTAAGAGATAAGGTATAAAACAATGGCAGCCTGGACTCGAGATCCAGCTGTGGAGGTGGTAAGGTGTCAGAGGCAGAATACACCCTGAGGAAAGAGCTGACAACATTTGCCAATGGGTTAGATTTGCAGAATAAGGGAAAGTTTTTGGCCTACATCATGGGAAGAATGAAGATAATATTTTATTGCTTTGGAAACAATAAAGAAGCAAGCTTAGGAGGGAAAAACAAAAAGTTTCTTTTTGTTAAATTAGTTTGATATGCCTATGTGATGGCCAAGTGGAAATGTGAAGGGGGGACAAATAAATTTCCAAGTCTGAATTCATCAAAGAGGTTAGGGCCAAAGATGTAATTCTAGGAGACGTTATCATAGAGATGGTATTTATGATCAGGTTTCTGAGTAAAGGAGAAAATGCATATAAAGAGCAGTAGACTAGGGACTGATCTTGGAGTAGTCCAGCATTTGGAAGTCAGGAAGAGAAGGGGACTCAGCAAAGAAGAATGGGAAGAAATGGACAGCCAGCCAGGAGAAAAACAAGGAAAGCAGGATGTTCCTGAAGTCAAATGAAGATAGTTCTTTAAGGACAGGCGGTCCCATATCAAAAGCTGTATGAAAATTGAATAAGATGAAGAGAGAGAATTGATGACTGGATTCAGTGAGATGAATGTCATTAGTGACCTTGACAAAAACAATATTAACACAGTGATGGGAGGAAGTCTTGATTAGAATGGGTTAATGGGTTCATGCATTTTAAGGGAGTGGTGGCAATAAATATGGATTTTTTGAAGATTTCTGACGTGAAGTGGGGAGAGAAATGAGGCAGGACTGGGGGTTGTAGGGTTTTCTTAATTTTTAAGGATTCGAGAATCGAGGGAGGATTTTTTTTATTTTTAAGATGGAAACTATCACAGCTTGCTTGTGTGCTGATGGAATGAATAAACCAGGGGAGAAGGAAAAGTTGGCTGTTGATTTGGGGAGGAAATTTCTTCGGAGGCCAAGAATGGCTGGTGTCCTGTGTGTAAGTAGGAGAGAGTAGCAGAGAAGGACTTATTCCAGGAGCAGAGCCAGGGAATAAAAGCCTGCAGAAACCACTTCATATGAGGGATTAAGGGTTAGAGGGAGGCCTCAGCCATAAGTTCCTATCTTTGTAATAAACTGAAAAGATAAAGAGACTCCAGAAACTAGAGCAAAATGGAAATCGGAAGGATATCTTCATATGTGTTAAGGGTAGGTGGTGTGGGGAAGGACAAAATTTTTCCTTCTACCTTCTATGTTCTCTAACTGGCCCTGCAAATTAGACTGACAAAAGACAGATTAACAAGAGAAGAACAGACAGAAAGTGCATCACACATAGGCACAGGTGTACTCAGTGATGAATAACTCAAAGGCATGATTAAAACTTGGGACTTACACAGCATCTCAACAGAAAAACAATGATATTGTAAGAAGTGACAAGACAAAGGAAAGAGGGTTTAGGCTTTTAGGTGGCAAATTATGGGAAGGTAAATATATGGGGAAGCTAATGGAAGCTAAGGGCTAGTAAAGTTTGTTATGTAGATTCTTCTGTTGCTTTCTTTGGGCTGATAAGGTCTTATCTCTAGTGATTAACTTCTGCCTTGCTGGTAGAAAGGAGACAGGGGGATACCTTACAAACATTCCTGCTTTGAGGAAAACAGGCAGAGGGTAGAGAGTTTTTCTTCTATCAGCTTCTCCTCAAATGCCTTCAGTTTGAAATATTCCTTCATGACACAGGGGCATATTTTGAGGTGACATAGTGTGAATCCCTTCAGTAGATCAACTGCATTTAGGGAATCTGGTTACTTCCTATTTCTAAGGATAGATCTTTTCCAGATTTCATTAGTTAGGCCAGGGTTCCACTCAATACCCCTGAGCCTTCCCATTGCAGCCCTAGAGTATAGGCTGGCTTCGGGGATTTGGGCAGAAGTGATTATAAGTATTGTTTGGATTTAGAACAACAGTTTATATTGATTGCTTTATCGATTGATATAAGAAAGATCGTGAATATTCTCTTTTAAACTGGTTAATAGGTAAAAGCCAGGCACTGCTTCCAGCATCTGAGGGTAGGGGAAATAGCCTCAGAAATAAGCCAGTTAGCAAGGACAAACCAGCTAGAGATCAGAAACTTCATAAATCATCCTAAGGTGGATAATCACAATGAAAATAACTAAAAATTGGCTGTATGTATAATATGTTTTTACAAAATAATGAAAGCTGTTAAATATTTTAAAATTTTAAGTTTATTAATTCTTTTCATTTTTTGAGGAATAGAAGATAATACGGAAATGTGAATAAAACATTGCATATTGTTTAACAGATGATCATAAGTGACTACCCTTATAACTTCACAGAAGATAAGAAACAGCACTACCAAAACAACCCCATCCCCCTGACCTGTAATCCATTCTACTCCCTCTCCCCTAGAAATAGGCGCTACTGTGACCTGAGTGATAATCATTTACATGCTTTTCTTTGTAGTTAATCATATCTAGAGGCATCCCCAATGCCTCCTCTCTCCCTCTCTCTCTCTCTCACATACACACACACACACACAAACACCCCAAGGTATTTCTGTGCCCTTCAGTTTTTTTTCTTTTTGTCCTCAATTTCCCCTGTGGATATGGCCACCTACATTTATATCTTGAAAGAGGAATTGGCAGTGACTCTTTCTAAGGGTTGTTTCAAAGGACTGCAAGGGCAGAAATGAGTATAAGGCAAAATCAACCAGGTACTTGTTGAGATGTGAACCTAACCTCTATCACATTATTCAACTTCACACTTGAAGAAAGTCATCAAAGAACTGTTTTTGTATGAACATACTTCCCAAGGAACCTTAGACCTTAAGCAATTTGTTTTCTTGGACTAGCCCTGGAGAAATTGGGGAACTGGACAAATTAACCTCTCTGTGGCACTCACATTTCTAGCCCCTCGTTTTGACAGCTGGTGCCCTCCTAAGTGCTGCCTGACTCCCCAGCAGGTGACTATTCCTCCTTCAAAGTTTTTTAATTTAACTTTGCAAATCATATTTCCTTCAAAATTTACCTACACTGTTTTCCCATTCCTGAACTGCCTGATCATCAGCGATAATAACCACACGGCCAAAATTGAGTAAAAGTTTGACTGTATTTCAAGTATTTTGCTAGATGTTTTATTTCTTTGCATGCATTATATATCATTTGATCTTAACATTAATCATACAAGATACATCCATTATTATCCTCATTTTACAAATGAGAAAAATTGAAGCCAAGGATAATATACCTAGTAAATGTCAGAAAGAACTTTGACCATGGTCTGGTCTATGGGAATATGCAATATTCTCCCTAATTATTGGATACTCACTGCTTTTCATTAGCTAATTCAAGCTTACATGTACAAGATATTATATAAATAGTATAATTTGAAGGTAGTAAGTTGGCTAGTGTCTACTCAAGCTACCAAACATAAAAAAGGTATTTTTAGTTTACCTATATCTCATGGTAGTTGTGCAGACTATAATGAATAGAAAATGTTGGTTTTATGCCCAAGGATTTATTGCCTCCAAGTTGTCTTGGGTTAACGCCTCACCAAAGGTAAATTTGAAAGGATAGAAAAAATTATATAAAATGAAAATTTATCAGGTAATATTTCATTAAGATATAAATTAATAAGATTAGGAAAGTGGGACATTTTATACAAGTGTAGGTTACTACAGACTTTTCTGTTAATATATACAGATTAGAAACTCTGCTGGGTCTTCCTATAATAAAATTGGATCTAGATAAACTATAATAGACTTTTTTTTTTTAAAGTGTACTTTCCAGGTGCCTGGGTGGTTCAGTTGGTTGGGCGTCTGTCTTTGGCTCAGGTCATGATTCCAGGGTTCTGGGATTGAGCCCGGCGTCAGGCTCCCTGCTCAGCAGGAAGTCTGCTTCTCCTTCTCCCTCTGCTTGCCACTCCCTCTGCTTGTGCTCTCTTTCTGTCAAATAAATAAAATCTTAAAAAAAAAAAAGTGTACTCTCAAGTAAGGAAAATACACAAATTCAACAAAAGAACACAGAAACCAACCACCAAAAACATCAACAAACACAGAAACTAATAAACAAATGCAAAATTAGTAATTGACCTACAGATAAATACCATTGCTCTCTCACCAAAGGTAAGGAATAGGAACATGAGACTCCCATGTTCATTATGTATCCAATAAGTAAGCTAAAGCAGTCCTGGATAGATAGTATCACCCAGCTCCTGGGTCAATCAAATGCAAACTATTATCCAATAAACCATTCAAGATTTTACCTCTCAGAACACCAAATTTTGAGTTGATACTCATCAGTTACCAAGTGTCCAAGGAAACTGAGCAATAGGAATAGTTGGCAGAAACAAACATAACATCAACTTAAACACCCCAAGGGGCGCCTGGGTGGCTCAGTCATTAAGCGTCTGCCTTCAGCTCAAGTCGTGATCCCAGGGTCCTGGAATCGAGTCCCACATGGAAGCTCCCTGCTGGGTGGGAAGCCTGCTTCTCCCTCTCCCACTTCTCCTACTTGTGTTCCCTCTCTTGCTGTGTCTCTGTCAAATAAATAAAATCTTAAAAAAAAAAAATTTAGACAACCCAAAACTTAAGATATTGAATTATCAGATATAGGATATAATGTGTATGAAATGTTTTAAAGAAATAAAACAAAATAATAAAACAATAATCAAGTAAAAAGAATATATTCTTAAATTTGAAAACAACCAATGAAACTTTTGTTTATATTAAATTTTTGTTCATATTAATTACTTATATCATAATATAATTTATAGTAAATTTATATTATCTTAAAAACAAAAAAGAAGGGTTAAATAAAAGAGACAGTTGAAAAAAGGTTAGTACACCAGAAGATGGATCCAGATAAATGACCACAAAGGGACACAGAAAAACAAAGAGAGAAAATATAAGAGGGAGATAAATAGACATAGAGATTAAAATAAGGAAGTTTAAGATATCTAAGCAAAGTCCCAGAATGAGAATGTGAAGAGAACAGAGAAAAGGCTTAATTTGAAGAGAGAATGGGTAGGAATTTTCCAAATACGTATAAAGAAATAAGAATTAAATATTCAATAATTTTTAAAAAGAGAGTTATCTACTCCAAGGCTTATTTTAGTGAACTGGCAGAACCATGATGATAAATGGAAAATCTTGAATACATAAAGGAGGGAGGGAGGGAGAGAGAGAGAGAGAAATCATTTGCGATTAAATGACAACTGGATAGACAGTAGATTTTGTAGAGTGGAAGTCAGAAGAGGGGCACCTGGGTAGCTCAGTCATTAAGTGTCTCCCTTTGGCTCAGGTATGATCCCAGGGTCCTTGGATCGAGCCCTACATTGGGCTCCCTGCTAGGCGGGAAGCCTGCTTCTCCCTCTCATACTCCACCTGCTTGTGCTCCTGTCTCACTATCTCTCTCTCTGTCAAATAAATAAATAAAATCTTTATGAAAAAAAAAGAATGAAGTCAGAAGAAAGAGGAGTATCTTAAAAAGAGAATTCAGAGAAAATAACTTTTAAATTAATATTGTACTTCTAGAAACATTATGTTCTAAGAATGAGAATGATAGAGGTATTTTCAAAAAAAATCTGAGTGAGCATAAGACACATAGACTCTCACTAAAGGAATTTCTAAAGGATTTATTCAGGAAGAAGAAAATGATCTTACAGATATGCTGATGTAAAAGGGAAAATAATGAAAAGTGAAATGTACATGTGAAAGCAAAAAAAAAAATCCATGGTATAAATAAATAAAAATAATTAATGGGGATAAAAAAGGACAGAAAGGGGCACCTGGGTGGCTCAGATGGTTGAGCATCTGCCTTCGGCTCAGGTCATGATCTCTCAGTCCTGGGATTGAGCCCAGATTGGGCTCCCTGCTCAGCGGGGAGTCTGCTTCTCCCTCTCCCTCTACCTAGATCTTTCTCTCTCAAATGAATAAATAAAATATTTTTTTAAAAAGGACAGAAATACAGCACTAGACATGAATAGGATGTAAGATATCTTCATCCTTCCCATAGGTACACTGTGTAAGACCTGGTGGTATGGTGAGCTAGGTTCTTGAACTGATCCTCCTAATTAAAACAACTGAAATTCTTAGATAAAATTAAAAACAAAAGGTCCTTAAGGCATCAATATGCTCCTGCAAAATTTAAGAATTCTCAGACCAAGATCTGAGCTAAGTCTGGAAACAGGGAAAGGGAATAAAGCATTCCAGCCAGAATCCACCCAAAAAGGGCAATTGCTAAACTTGGGAAATTCACTTCAGTTTTTACAGACTAAAGTGGCACAGAAAACAGACGAAACCTCAGGCCCAACCAAAGGTGGGAATCTAATAATAGATCAACTTTGTTAAAGCTTCCACAAAGGTCAAAAAAAAAAAAAAAAAGCTTCCACAAAGGTCTTAGTGGGGGGGAGAAAAAAAAAACCCCCCCCCCCCCCCCTTTTTCCCCCAAAACCAAAAAAAAAAGAAAAAAAAAAAAAAAAAAAGACAATCTCAAAACTTGGTAATGAGTGGAAGGAGGAGAAAAATTTCATCTAAGAATTTGAAAAAACTGGCTTCATGTTGATTTATAGCCCATATGCACATACCCAGTAATACACAGAATCGTAAACCTAGCATTTTTAGTTATTTGAGACCAGGAGTATCTACAGGTACCCAATAGAAGTGGATGAAATCCCTCTGAAGGAGCCAGTAGACACTCCATGTGTCAAAGAATTTGTATTAAAACAAATATTTTAGAGAAAATAAGAAATTCGTGGTTAAAAATAATTAAACATACAAGTGAGGTATATTTTCATGAGACTAGCAAAAACAACAAATCAGGCAAAATAGATTGGTAAGAATTTCACATAATGGAATTGTGAGGCACAGACTGCAAGGAAGAGAGAGAAAGAGAGAGAGGGAGAAAACAGAAAGAGAGAGAAAGAAGGATAGAGGGAGGGAGAGAGGGAATATATTTAATATAGTCAAAGAAATAAAAATACAAGTGTGATAATGCATGTAAGGAAGAAGAAATATAGAAATGAAAGGAACCTACTGGAATTTTAAAGATGAAAATGTGATTATTTAAATTAAAAATACAACAAATTAGTTAAACTAAAGATTAAGCACAACTGTTGAATTAAACTGAAAGAGAAAAATGAAGAAATTATCTGAAATCCTGAAAAAGAAACAGAGACATGGGGGTAAAAAGAGAGCTCGAGACCCGGAGGTTTGTATGAGAAGGTCGATTCAAAAACCAAGCATAAGAGAAAAACAAAATACGTTAGAGACAGTATCCAAAGAGCTATTATCTCAAAATTTTCTAAAACCAATAAAAGGCACAAAGCAATAGATTCAAGAAGCCACACGAATCCAAATCAGTATAAATAAAAAGAAATGCAAAACTGGATACTTTCTAATAAAACTATAGAACTCCAAAGATAGGAAACATGGAAGTAGCCAGAGAGAAAAGACAGTTGAAAGTTGATTCCTCATTAGCAGCAATGAAAGCCGGAAAAGGGAATACTATTTTCAGTGCAAAAAAAGAAGCAATAACCACCATCCCATAATCTCTACTGAGCAGAAATATCTTTCAAGAAAATTAAAGTAAAATATAATATAATAAATTGAATAAAATCTGAGAGTTTGCCATCAACAGACCTTGCAAAAGGAAATTTTACAAGATATACTTTAGGCTGGCTAGTGTGAGATGCAAGAAGTAATTTATAACACAAAAAGTGATAAATACATGGAAAATAATAAAGACAGGTGGATTAGAAAATAATGTCTTGTGGATTCTTAATAATATAATTAAAATATAATAGGTTGTAAAGCAAGGGAAGGCAAATGAAGCTGAAAATGAACTAAATGGGGGTGTCAGGATTTAGGGAATGGCAGAAAAAAGAGCACAATGGACCCTCTCCCCAACAAAACATTTAACTGGTGAAATTGTTGTTGTTGTTGCTGTAGTTTTAGAGAGGGACAGTGGGGGTGTGGTGGAGGGGGGAGGAGAGGGAGAGAGAGAATCTCTAGCAGGCTCCCTGCTCAGCGAGGAGCCCACCACAGGGGCTGGATCTCCCAACCCTAAGATCATGACCTGAGCCGAAATCAAGAGTCAGAAGCTTAACCCATTGAGCCACCCAGTGGGTTAACAATTCCAGTGGAATTGTTTTTAATAAGTAATTTGAAGTATCTGTAAATTGTCCTAAGGACATAATAGTAAATGGAGAAATATTCATTCAAGAAAATCTACCAAGTGTTGGTATGAACAGTCAGTCCATGGCATTTGGGCTATGTGCTGTTCTCTTACCCCTCCCACCCAATTTCTGTGTTATAGAGGCTTTACCTTGGACTCTATTCTGGGCTGGTGAGGCAGGTAAGACAGGAGTGCCTTCTCCCTGCAGATTAAGGTCTGGGGCTAACAGATACATCCCCCCCCAGGAAGGACAGACTGCTGACATTTCTCATTTCCTCTGATCCCACATTGCAGAGGCCCAATTCCAGGCGGTCGCAGCCAAGAGGACATCTCCCCTCCCCCCCCCCAGCTCCCACTCTAAGCATTGCAAGCTTCCACTCCTTTACTTGTAGGATGGAAGTTCCACACCAGGAGCAAGCTGCAAAGAGTGGGGGCTGCTCCCCGCCCCCAGTGTCCTCTCAAAGAGAGGATTGCACTCCTGGACAAGCAGGTCCCCTCCCCCAGCTCCACCATAGTAAGGGAGTTATGCCCAGGGGGAGAGCTGGCTGTAAGAATGAAGGGCTCTGCCTGTGGGCACAGACTTTACAGTCAACAGATTGTGGAGATTTCCATATCTAAGGGCATCATTGAAAACAGTGGTGATCTTGATGGAGAGCAATTAAAAGGAGGTCTTTAGCAACTCGATGCAAACAAAACAGTGGAGCAGTATAAGTTTAATAGAGACAGCCAGGGACGATCCCTCCTGGAATCACAGGCAACACGGAGGTCAGGAGGGCTGAGTGGGCACTGTAATCTGCTTCCACACGGGAGTGATCAGAGCAGGGCATGTGTGAAAGCATTTCCCAAGCAGTGCAGACCGGTCAAACCCAGGTGGAAGCCTCACTAGTAGCTGGAGCTTAAACACAACCTCCTTCCAAACACTGACCGACAGGAATCCCAGCTTAAAAATAAAATCACAGTCATCCCTAGTAGTCTGTAAGTCTGTAAGTCTGTAAGCTGTGTCCCTCAGGAGCAATCTAAGAGGGAACCTCTGAGCCAGTAGCCCCTGGGTAAATCTGGGGAAAGAAAATGCTAACTCTCTGAACCACGATAATGGTCTCAAAGCCACACATATATCCAAAGGTAGAAGGTGAAGTTCTTACTAGCTAAGGATTTACGCAGAACATTTGAGCAATAAATGGTGGAGGGGAGGAAAACTAATTTTACCTCTACCCTTCTGAGTTCTTACCTAAGACCACTGTAATAAAAAAAGATTAACAAGTGGGAAACACAGAAGTTTATTAACATACAGGATTCCTGTATACATGGGAGATTCCTCGGAAAAATTAGGTGGCTTAGAATTCAGGATTGAGTGCCATCTAAATAGAGAAAGGAGTAGGGGAGGGATGTAGGTCTCTTAGGGAAGAATAAATGACTTTTAGGAAAGATGAATGGACCATTAGAAAAATAAAGGTATGATAGTTTGTGACAAGGTTTATCTGGGTGTGGTGTGGACTCCTAGTCTCCTCTTCTATGATAAGAGTTAATCCTCCCCGATTGTTAAAACTTCTGGGGAGGGGATTTATAACAACGGAATTCCTTCGGGAGGATCTGTCTTTAGGCAGAAAAAAACTCTCTCTGCATTTGCCATGTTTCAAATGGCTACAGCTCAAAATAATCAATATATCAAAGGGAATGTTTTGGGATGGCATGTTATAAATTCCTACAGGAATATTTTGGAGCTTATACCATTCTAGGGGCCACCCCTAGGTAGCCAGGATAAAAGAGAAAAGAGAAAAAATAATATGAGCAGTGGTATCGGAGGCTTTACACAATGGAGGAAATAGACTTTGCAAAATTATTTCTGCCAAGTCACTAAACAATAAACAGATTGCCAAGCATCTGACAACAAAAGAACCCCTTCTGAGTGACAAGGGAAATCAATATACAGAGTCATGCAAATATCGTATTTAAAATAGCCAATATTCAACAAAAACATTAGGAGAATTTTTTGAAAGGGAAAGTGTGACCTATACCCAGCAGAAAAAGCAGGCAATAGAATCTGCCTTGGAAGGGGCCCTGAGAGTGGACTTAGCTGATAAAAAACCCAAGCAGCCATTTATTTAAATGTTCAAAGAACTAAAGGAAGCCATGCTTTAAAAAGTAAAAACAGGTACAATGACAATGTCTCATCAAATAGAGAATATCAATAAAGATATAGAAATTTTTTTTTTAACTGGAAATCAGCACAGTTGTAAAGCACAATAGTCAAAATGAAAAAATTCACTAAAGGCTCATAGTAGAGTTGGCTGACAGAAGAATCAGCAAAGTTTCAGATAGATCAATAGACACTATGCAAGCTGAAAAAATGGAGAGAAAATAGTTGAAGCTAAACAGGTCTTCAAGGAAAATATTTGGAGAAATAATCACTGAAAGGATCCCAAATTTGATGAAATATCTGAGAAGGTTAACAACCTCCAAGTAGGATAAATGCAAAGTGATCCATACACAGACATATCACAGTAAAAATGCCGAAAGAAAAAAAATCTTCGATGTAAAAAGAAAAAAAAAGACTCATCTTGCATAAGGAAAATTCTTTAATATTAACATTTGACTTCTCATCAGAAACAATTGAAATCAGAAAGCAGTGGGATGATGTATTCAAAGTACTGAACTGTTTTTCAAAAGCTGTCAACCAAGAATCTCATATACAGCACAACGATCCTCCAAAAATGAAGATACATGAATTATATCTCAGTAGAGTAATAAAAAAGAAAAAGAAGGAAACCAAAGATCCTTCTAGATGAGGATAAGGCTACTGTTCAAATCAGACTTTGAACAGTTGCACATGCATGTTGTAATTACCAGAGTAACTATTAAACAAAAATAAATAAAATTCATGCTTTCCAAATTGGTATAGGTGAAAACAGAATCAGGAAAAAGTACTTAATTAATAAAAAGATGATAAGAAATGAGAGGAAAGAAACAGAAAAGTAGGGCAAATAGTAGGTGTATATTAAGTGGTGTATAAAATATGCTAATCTATATGTAATTATAATTAATATAAATGATTAAATGCTTCAGGTAAAAGAAAGAAGTTATATTTAATTTTTAAAACCCCAGCTTTATTTTTATAATACATGCTTCTAAAACACAAGAATACAGAAAGGTTAAAAATATATATATAACCCAAATATTCTAGGCATATTTCAACCAAAATAAAGATGGTGTAATTATATTAATCTTAGACAAATGCACCATAAGGTAAAACAAACTTGCTAAAAAAAAAAAAAGTACAGGAGCTCCTGGGTGGCTCAGTTGGTTGAACATCCAACTCTTGGTTTCGGCTCAGGTCATGATTTCAGGGTCCTGAGATTGAGCCCCAAGTTGGGATTCACACTCAGTGGGGAGTCTGCTTGAAGATTCTCTCCCTGAGCTCCTTCCTCCATGCGTGCACACACATACATGCTCTCTCTCTCTCTAAAATAAATAAATCTTTTTAAAAAATACAGTTCATAACCAGGGAGAGAGAGTTAATAAAGGAAAAGGCATAAATAAATAGAAAACAAGTATGATTAACAAACCTAAAATTTGAGTATATGAAAGAATTATGATTTTTTTAACCAAATCTTTGGTGAGACTGAGCGGGACCAAAGTAAAGAACACAAATAATCATCATTAGAAATGAAAATGCATCATAACTGTAGAGAGTCTAGACCTTCACAGTATAGTAAGATGTTATTATGAACATTATGCCAATAAATTTGGAAACTGAAATGGATGTATCCCTGGAAAAATATAATTTAATGAAACTAACACAAAAATTAAAAATCTGACTTTTCTTATTTCTGTTCAAGTAATAAATCTCTATAATCTTGTACCTTCTCATAAGAAAATTTATATGCCTAGCTGATTTACAAGGGAGTGCTACCAAATATTCAAGGAATAAACAACTTTTGTTGTATACAAACTAAAGAATTAATTATAAAGAATGGTTACTCCCCAACTCATTTTATGAGACACAAAACCTAAGAAGACAGTAGGAAAAAGGAAAACTTTAAGCCTAAAAGCCATGAACATGCAAGACTAATTAAGAGGGGGGTGGTGGTAATACCCAAATTATAGCGAATTATAGGAATGAAAAATGGGACAGAATTATAGATCTTATAGGCATTAAAAATAATCAGGGATATAATAAACAACTTTATGCCAATAAATTCAACAGTTTGGATGAAATAGACAAATTCCTTTAAAAAAATGCAACTTGTCAAAGCTGACAAAGAAGGAATAGAAGTGGATGATTTCAAGTAGTGAATTCTCCCAAATATTCCAGTCTTACACGGTCTACTGAAGAGTAGAAAAGCATGTCCCAATTTCTTATATAAGGGTCTAATTCTAAAACTTGACAAGGCCATAGCAAATATGGGCAGTTATAGATCAAGCTTTCTCATAAATATAGATGAAAAAAATCCTTTAAAAAACAAGCAAATTAAATCTAACTGTATATATATACATACACGTATATATATATGATAATACAGTTCAGCAAACTAAAGATGATTTCTTAACATTGGAAAATCAGTTACTGTAATTCTCCAAATTGAAATAAAAAACATGTATTATAATGCTGATATGGTTAAATGAAGCAGGATCATTTGAGAAAGGTCAATACCTTTTCATGATAAAATGCTTTGCAAACTAGGAATAGGACTTATTTAAGCTGAGAATCTGTATTTTTAAAAAAGATTTATTATTTGTGACAGAGAGAGAGAGAACGAGCAGGGGGAGGGGCAAAGGGAGAGGGGGAGAGAGAATCTCAAGCAGACTCCCCACTGAACATGGAGCCTGACTTGGGGCTCAATCTCACAACCTTGAGATCATGAACTGAACCAAAATCAAGAGACAGGGGCTTAACTAACTGAGCCACCCAGGTGCCCCGAGATTCTATACTTTTTAAATCCTATGCTTTCATGTTGTAGGTTATGAGAGAGATTTATGCTAACACCACATTTATTCAAAATTATATCAGAGGTTCTAGCCAGTGCAATGAAGAAAAAAAAAAAGTCTAATTATGGGAAAGGAAGTAAGGTATCATTTATAGACAACATGATTGTATATGCAAAAAAAAATCAAATATAATACAGAAAACTATTAGAATTAATAAACGAATTCAGAGAGAAACTGTGTACAAAGTCAAAATGCAATACCAACTGCATCTCTATAAACTGGCAACAAATAAAAACCAAAACTTAAAATGATACAATTAATGCTAGCATTAAAAACCACCAAATACTCAGGAATAAATGTGAAGAAATATGTGTAATACATCTACACTGGAAACAACAAAATGCTATTGAGGTAAATTAAATAAGATCTAAAAAAATGAAAGTATATATTATGTTCATGGATCAGGAAACACAATACAGGAAAAACGTCAATTCTTCACAAACTATCTCTAAATTCAATAACATCGCAATTAAAATCCAAGCAGGTGTACGTGTGTGTGTATATGTGTGTATGCAAATTGACAAGCTGATATCTGCAAAAAGTTGAAAATATAAAGGGCCAAGAATAATCAAAAATAAAGGCGAGGGGATTACTAAAGATACTAAAGCCTATTACAAAGTTCTCATAATTAACACAGTGTAGAATTAGTGCATAGATAGACAGATTAATGGAGAAGAATAGAAAGTATAATAATAGACTCTCACATACTTAGTTAGCATCTGATTTATCATAAATATGACACTTCAGTAGGGAGAGAAGAATGGTATCTCTAGTCAATGGTGATGGGTCAGGTGGACAACTAAATGAACAAATGTGTGTCCTGATCTCTATTTATCAGCATACACAAATATCAATCCAGATAGAAGATAAAAATAGAAGAGGTATAATAATAAAGGTTTAGAAGTAAACATAGAAGAGCTTCATAGAAGAGCTTCCTACCATGAACAGGGTAAAGATTTCTTAACTTGGTCACCCAGATATGAACCAGAAATGAAAAGAAACTGATAAATTGTGTTATAATTGTACTAACTTCTGTTTATCAAAACCACCAGTATGAGATGGAAAAGTCAAAGCACTGAGTACAATGATATCCATCTATCCAATAAGGGACTAATATCAAGAATAAATAAAGAATTCTTACAAAGCAGTAAGAAAAAGATGTACTAGCATGTTGATAGCAACACTGTGTGTAATGGTTTCAAAAAGGAAATCACCAGTTGCTCATCAACAGTAGAATTTAGAAACAAATCATGATACATTCATACAATGGGATATGTACAACAATTGGAATAAATGATCTTCAACTACACACAGCTGTATAAATGAATATCACAGTTGTAATGTTGAGTGGAGAGAAGTAACAACACAAAAACATATACTATATGATTCCATTTCTATAAAGTCCAAAAGCAGGCAGAACTCATTTATCCTGCTAGAAGTCAGGATAGCATCTATCCTTCTGCAAGAAATGTAATGACTGGGGACAAGGGGAGGGGCAGCTGGGATATTGTTCTTCATGCTCAGTTTCTTGATATGGATGCCATTATATGTGTGTTCATGTGCTCAGATTGTGAATTTGATCAGATTTTACGTGCATGGCGTGTGTACTTTTCTATAGATAAGTATATTATACTTAAATGAAGTGTTTTAAAATATTTTTAAAAAGCACACGCAGTTGGAGCTGTGCTAAAAGTTCTGGGATGTCACCACCCCCAAAATGTTTTTTGACACCCATGAAGTTAGTAACTGCAGTGCTATTACAGAAAAAAAAAAAAAATCAAAACAAAAGCAAAACCTTCACAATGTTGCCTTCCGACCACCAGTAACATCAGAAACAACAGCAAGATGTCCTCCCCTCTCTCCCACCTTCCAAATATTGTGCAAATTCTTCTAATAGGTGGAACATGATTCATACCCAGGAAAACACTGCATGTGGGTCCCAGCCTCTGAAGTACTGAAAAGCACGCCCCAAGAGGGTCAGAATGAATGCCAGTGCCAATCCATCATATCCACCACAAAGAGTGAGACGCTTGTACCACACATGGGCATGTTCCCAAGGAAGTCAGACATCAGACTTGAACTCAGAACAGTGGTGATGTCTGGACCTATATATATCCTTGGGGCCACCAGCAAATGGGAGGATAGACATATCAGAACTGATTATCTCACCAAAGGCAAGTAGGAGGTGATGGGGAGAAATGGCCCAAGAGTGAGATCGTGGGCAACACTAACACTCCAAGAAAGCCAGAGAAAATGAACCAGCAAAGGGGATTGAAGAAGAGCCTTCAGAAAAATTAGAAAGAAACCCAGAAAAGAAAAGAGTCAAAGAATCCCCAAAATGGAAAAACATTTTAAGGAGTTCAAATATGGAAGAAGAGCCTCTGGAATTTGCTCGTGGCCAAGCAGAATATCCTATTTGGAAGACACCTTCTAATGAACATCCCCAGTCTCTTCACTAATAACGATCAGGAAGCTAAGTCCCAGAAGAGTTAAGCTGTTGTGAGCGAGAGCATGACAGGTTGCAAGGATTTGAAGGATTTTGAAATCTATTGACAAGCCGAATGGAATTAGACCAACTATTTCACCTTTCTTGGTATATATTTATTCAACTATAAAAACAAAACAAAACAAAACCCAGTGATTTGCCAGGAGGATTAAGTAAGTGCTGTCATGCATCTAGCACAGAGCTGTCACATTATGCCCTTGAGGGTTTGTGTTTTAATTCCTTCTTTACAAGTTCCTTGAGGGCAGGAACCGTTTTATTCCCTGTTGCATGCCCAGCCTTAGCACCCTGCCTGACTCAGAGAGGCACTCAAGAAATATTTCTTGAATATATGAGGGAATTCTTAGTAGAGCTGTTTAACCAGCGTTGCAACTGGTTCCCTCATTCCAGCTACTTGTCTTGAGGTGATCTTCGCTGCCGGAGGCCACGGGGACAGAGCGGCATCTGCTGTAGCAGGCTGCAATGGCTAAAGCAGTGTGGAACTCCATCACCCTCCCATCTCCTGAGGCCATAGAAGTGGCCCCATAAAAGTGCAGTTTCATATATTAGCTGCCCGTCTATTCAGACCACATGTTATTCTTGCTGCATCTGTTTGCAATCATTCACACACCACTATTCCTTTCAAGCAAGCAGAGGCTGACTGAACAAAAGGCTGAGGGGTGGTATGTGGTGTGAATTCCTCAACCCCTTGTGCTTTTCATTCAACTAAGCATAATTCAGGCCTTTAAAACAATGCAATTTCCTGATGCTCCATCAGGATCGGCAGAGGCTGTTGGGAACAACCTCATCATTGCTACTCCTCTGCCCCTTGAAAACAACAAAACAAGTGTTTCGATTCTAGACGGTGGGTGTGCTTGAGAATTTCATGTGTTCTCATTTTTCTTGTTGGTTTTATGGTGAACAAAGACCAATGGGACTTATCCACTGGACAAATCTAGTCTCAGGGCTCCACCTGATTGACCTGTTGGGAACCCTGGTCTCCCCATAAAAGCTAAGCTCAAAGGGTATCTGGGTGGGATGAATTCTGGCTCAGAGAGCCACAGACTTTCATAGTTAGAAAGGGCATGAAAGATTATCTACTGTAGCCTCCTTTCCCCGTCGAGTAAAAGCTGAAAACAAGTGAGGTGAATAATTTGCCCATGGTCTTTTGAGGCTGAACAAAATTTAGGATCTCTTTGATCTAATGCTTCTTCCTTTCATTTAAAATGGTGTGGATTTTAAGAGAAATATAATCCACATGCTTCTGATTGAGTTACATTCACTGCATCCAAAAATCATTTTGTTTGAGCCTGTCAGTGCTCAAGCCACCCTCTGAGCCTCTTTGCAAGCACTTAAGACTTTTGGAAATGTGACGTGGTATTTTTGCCATGGCAATGTAAAATCTCTTTGAACTAGGGCTTTTGTACTGAGAGAGGGAGAGAGAGAAAAGCACTAGCTAAGGAATAAAGAACAGAAGGGAGAAAATAAGAATTAGCACCTAAATATTATCTGCTTGTAAGTTGAAGCTATGTTTTCTCATTCCCATTGCCCCCCCAGTAAAGTCTGGGCTGGGACATAGTGCCTTCCAGCTTAGTTTGAAGAAAGGATGGCTCTAACACTTGGAATTCCCATTCTCAAAGGGCACCTGATCAGGCACAGGTAATTGGTCTTTTGATCAATAGAATCGGTTGATGTAGCCACAACCACCTGTGGACTCCTCCCCCTTAGGACCTGGGCTCACACCGTCACTTCTTCCCTCTGAGTTCTCTTCTTACAACAAACCCTGAGTGGGCTCCAGGGATAAGCAGTTTCCTTTATCTGTCATTCTGGAACTTAGAAACAATCAACCCCGCTGAGCTGTTAGAAATAAAAATGGTGGTCAGACCCCTCACGAGCATACAGAATTGGGAGCAGAGATTGACTTTGTGAATTGCATTAGATAAACTGAAAACCATCTAGTGGGGCCGATCGCCACAAAAGGTGAGGCAGATGAGGAAACATCTCCATGCTAGCTCCCTCCTTCCCACTGCTCAACTACCTGATCCAATACCACCCCAAATGAAAAATTGTTTACTATCACTAAGCTATCTCGAAATTGGGACTGAGAGACCCATTTGCTGAGTGGTATGTGGCCTTAAGATAAAGTGATTGACTTTCTCCCTTTTCCATCCACACAGCCCATAGAGACTATCCATTTGGGGCTTCTTTTCCTCTTTAAAGTCCTCCTGATTTTACCCAGACACACATCTAAGTGTGGGAAAGAAGCAGATGATGTGGGAGGTGACCAGAACCCTACTGGAGTGGTGCTTCTTGGAGGGGATCTGTTCAGGAAGGAAACTATGGTTCTCGGGGATAGATGGAAGAATCAGGACTCTAGTCCAATGAGAGAGCCCGTACATGCATGTTTCCATCATTACTCCTCTAATTCCAAGGGGATGAGATCATTACTGGAAAGATCAGTTCTAACGTGGCTTCAGCCTCCGGTTTCAAATGAGGACTCAGGAGTTGCTAAGCACATTTTAAAGAAGAGGGTTTCACAGGGGCAGCTGGGATGGGGACTCCATCCCCCATTTCTTCTAGACCCTTTGTCGTTTGGTCCCTAGTCAAGCAGTTTTCTCCATCTGGGCACTATGGACATGTCGGGCCAGATAATTCTATGTTGTAGGGGGCTGTCCTGGGCACTGTAGGGTAATAGGAGCATCCTTGCCATAGATGCCAGTAACAATCCCTTCAATGCTGACAAACAAAAATGTCACCAAATACTGTCCAAATGTCCCCTGGGGAATAAAATTGCCCAGCAGAGAACCAGTGGCCTATAGAATTCAGGTATTGATCAGTAACTGTTCATTTATTGTCAGAGTAGGTAGAACCTGTTCTAGTGAGATGGAATTGTGGGTGATGTTATATTGTCCCAAAATATTATTATGTAAATTATGAGATTATTCATATTTCACAGGGCCCCCAAATGACCTGCAGCTTTAGACCAAAACCACTTCTCACCCCTTCCCATCGTGCTGTTTGAAGGCTATCCCAGAGCCTGGGGAACATTCCTGCCAGGGCATGGATTCCACTCTCCCTTCTCTCTGCCCCATGCCCACACACCAAGAGGTTCTCCTCTGCCTGATCTTGGAGTCCTCAGCCTCCTTGGAGAAGACTGTGAGAAGGAAACAACTGGGGGGTGGGGGATGGGGTTAAAAACAAACAAGAAAAAAAGCAAAGTTTTTAAAAGTAAGCAGAATCTGGGCATGGGGAGAAAACATGATTTCTTTTCCTTCTCTCTCTTTTTCTCTCTCTCTTTCTCTTTCTCTCTCCCTCTCTGTCTTTATGGTCCTGGGCTTTCTCAAGGCCTCCTGCATCTGAATCTGGTTTTCATTTGCGTGCCCCACAGCCATGAGCCTAGCTTCTTCTCATAGATAATTTGACTTGATTACTCTCTGAAAGGGCAGACAGAGCCCGGAGTAGCCCTGCACTCATTTACTTGTCACTCTCCACACTGCCTTAATTTGGGTTGAGCTGCACCTCCCGCTGCCCCCCAGGAATGATTCCAAGACTGGACTCAAACTCCCCTGGGGAAGAACAGCAAGAAGAGGGGCAGTCCTCCGGCCTAGGATGCAGAATGCCTGACACTGTTTGACAGAAAAGGAATGGTAGTTTAACGAAACACCGAGGCAGCACATTCCCCACCGGGATGGATTTGGGCTTTTTCCCTTGACATCAACACCAACTAAGATATAAAATAAAAGGCAGGGATAATTAAAAATCACATCGGCGGTTTTGTGAATAGAAGAACCCTGGGCTGTACTTCTTTTTTTTTTTTAACTCTCAATCATCTGACAGCGCTGAACACATAAAGGTGATGGATCAGTATTTGTTCATTTATTGTCATAGTAGGTAGAACCTGTTTCCGTGTGATGGAATTGTGGGTGGTGTTATATTGTCCCAAAATATTATTTTATAAATTATGAGATTATTCATATTTTCTTGTACTGTAGTAAGATATTCCCAGACCAGATACTTTTTTTTATTTTTTAAAAGACTTTATTCATTTATTTGAGAGAGAGAGCACGTACAAGTGTGAGCAGGGGGGGCAGAGCAGAGGGAGAGGGACAAGCGGACCCCCCACTGGGCACAGGGCCTGATGTAGGGCTCTATCCCATGACCCTGAGATCATGACCTGAGCCGAAATCAAGAGTCGGATGCTTAACCAACTGAGCCACCCAGGTGCCCCAAGACCAGATACTTTTAAAATAAATGGTCCATGGTCATTTCACTGTAATTCTGTTTATTTCAATTCTACCCTTTCTAAAGGGCTTATCAAGATTCTACATTTCTGGGCAGCTTTCTGAAAACTCCCGTCTTCAATTAATTTTCCCTCTTCTAATTACTGGTAAATCTGTTTTCTAAGCTACTGTTGAAAACTGGTGACATGTATTTTTTGGCCCACAGATTAGTTTATGTTTTTACTTGTATGTTTATTTTCTTTTTTTTAATTTTTTTTTTAAGATTTTATTTATTTGCGAGAGAGAGAATGAGAGACAGAGAGCATGAGAGGGAGGAGGGTCAGAGGGAGAAGCAGACTCCCTGCTGAGCAGGGAGCCTAATGTGGGACTCGATCCCAGGACTCCAGGATCATGACCTGAGCCGAAGGCTGTCGCTTAACCAACTGAGCCACCCAGGCACCCTGTATGTTTATTTTCTGCAAATGCCTTTTGTCAAGGCCTGTTTGCTCCAGTTCTTCCCTTGTTCAGATATTCTAAAGCCTTCTGTCTAATGCTTCACATACTTACATTCCCTGCCGCACTCTTGTTTGAGATACCCTGGTTGGTGCCAAACATATAATACTTTGGGTATATAAAGCCATATTAAATTGCCATTTCTGTTGTTAAAAATGGTCAACAATCAGAGGTGCCTGGGTGGCTCGGTTAGTTAAGCATCTGCCTTCGGCTCAGGTCATGATCCCAGAGTCCTGGGATCAAGTCCTGTGCTGAACTCCCTGCTCAGAGGGGAGTCTACTTCTCTCTCTCCTCCCTGCTTGTGGTATCTCTGTCTCTCTCTCTCTCAAATAAATAAATAAAATCTTTAAAAAAAAAATGGTCAACAATCAGCAATATAGTTCAACCTGTCATATACTGCTCATTCCTGCTTCGAGATTAGGAAGGAACCTACCCCTTGCTTCATAACCAGGAAGGGGCTCAATTCAAGATTCACAGGAGGTGCATCAAAGTCTTCTTTTGATTGTTTGAAATGTTAAGTTTCAGTATATGTGTGGGAATGAGTAGAAGAGTGTGGCCAAATTTTGGAATTTAGGATCAGAAACACTGATTTGAGAACCAGTTCAAACACTGTGTCCTTGGGCAAACGACTGAATCTCCTCACACTTCGGTTCCTTTATCTATACAGTCAAATGATAACAACAATATCGATCACATAGCATTTATGGGAGGGGTGTCGTAGATAAAGAGCTTAACACAAAGCCTTACATATAATAAGCACTTGTTAGCTGCCGGCTATTATGACCATCAGCATAAATTCTACTATTAATAGTTAATTATGAAATGAGACAAATACAGACACATAAGGGAAACAAAAATCTGTCTCCTGAAAAACTCCAAAGAGACTAACAATACGAATTATTCAACAAAGATGTGTTTACGTGATATGTGAGCGTACACACGTGTGTCTGCGTGTCTGTCTCTGAATATGTGGGTGCCTGTGTTTTGTGTTGCCAGCACATGTATGGGATTGGTTTCTTGCATCCAAGTTTTAGTTTTACATGTTACCTCAATTTGACAACTGAGAAGAAGCAGGGAGGTGAAGTATTACAGGCAGACGAAACTCCTGGCTGAGCAATAGCCAGCCTTTGTCACATTCTGTTGACTCAAGGTTGTGAAAATTAAGTATAGGAATGTTGCTTTCTTTTTTTCTTCTGGCAAATGGAAAGGCCAAGGCTCAGAATTGTTGGAAGTGGCTCTGTACTTCAAGCTAGGTGTGGAGCCTGCCCATGACTGTGAAATTTTAAAATATGACCCCTTTGTCTTCAGTAGTGCCAAAGTGAAATTCTTATGGAATCACTTGCTTCTTGGCACCTGGTGTCTGACCAGCAAGAATGTGGGACCAAAAGTTCTTTAAAGAGCGGCCAAGCTGTACATTTGTTTCCTCTGCAAGAAAATGTGAAAGATGCACTTTTATAGAACGCAGCAGTTTATCAAACCCTGCTACTGTATATGCCTCTGGCAAGTGGCTCTCTATAAACAGATGAATCCAAGTCCACATGAATGTTGACGCCATCACTCACCATGGCAACAAAAAAGGGAAGTTACAATACTCAGAGACTCGTGGAATGGAGGGCAGCGAGGAATGTTTGCATTTTATTCCAATCTCCTTCCCTCCCACTCCTCTGATTTTCTATCAGGTGGTAAAATGGAGAGCAAAGGAGTAAAACTGCCTGTCTAAGATACCACAGGCAGAGACAGATCTCCCAGCGCCCCGTGCACGGTCCCTGCATCATGATGAAGACTCCAGCAACAAGAGGCCTGTGAATTCTCTTCCTCCATCTGCTGTTTATATCGACTGAGAGAGATATCCTGTTTTACAAAGCCCACATAGTACTTCCACTTTATCTCAGTTTTTCCTGATTATAGTACTGGGCATTAGATTGGACAAGTATCACTGATATTCTACTCACAGGGAAACGGAGACTCAGAAAGGTTAAGGGGCTTGGTCTAAAGTCACAGGGAGCTGAGCCTCCTACCCATGTTTCTGAACCCCAACACTCTGTATTAGGATGGGATGGAATTATTTCAAATGATATATGACAGAAAACAAGAGATATTAAATAATTTATCTGAAGTTACACAGCCATTTCAGATTAGATAACTTCTCCCTGCAACCTGAATGCCTGATAATCAAGGCCTTTTACTGCCCTTTAAAGAAAACGTCAGCACTGATAACCTGTAACTTGAATGCCAGAGAAGCAAAAATATGCCTCGCCTGCCAATAACTTGCTCAGTGAATACTTTTTTTGGTCACTTATTATATACTTGAGAACCTTGCTGGACACTTTATGTATATTTAAAATTGACCTCATTTGAACTCTGAGAGTAAAATATTACTAATCCAATTTTTCAGATGAGGAATTGGGGCTTTGAGAGAACAGTTAACTGCCCGAGTCACTTTGCTAAGGAGTCAAGGTAGAACATGTTGTAAGTGATTTGGGGCCTAGTAGACATTTATGGCTTGACTCAAGAACTGGCCAGGTGCAGGGCCAAAGGGAATTAATAGGCAGAATTAAAACCCTCACGTGTCCTCTCTGTATATAAAGTCTACACCCTTTTTCTACTGCCCAATCCCTCCGCAGTGAAGATTACTTCTGACCTAACACTCCTTCTCCTCTGAATAGGAGCCACAGAGATTATTTTCCAAGGCTTTCAAGATCTCCCGGATAATACATATTCATAAAATAATAGTTACAACTCTCTCGAAGACACATGGTCTGATTACTGCTACAGTCTTGACTGATTCATTTAACTTCCCTATAAAATTTCATGATTTGCTTTATTTCCCACGTGAGTATTAGAGTGTTAGAGTAAGTAGAAGTTAAAAACAACACAGTCCTCTGTAGTATATAGTGAATTAGATCATCACAGCCCAATTTAGAAAGTAATTTTCCCAAGACAGGCTTTCTTTAAAAGCAGGGAGAAAGCTTCCATTGGGAATGCTTTCAGCTGCAAGAAGCAGCTTCTAATCCCAGGGAGGTAACCCCGGGGGCAATTAGCTTTCCAGAAGCTTTGATGACCTGGTTTCCTCGGCATCCTCCCTCCAGTGGGCACAAGCAGAGCTAGAATGGGCTAGTGCCTGCTTTGCCTCAGTTCCCTGGTTCTCTTTGCCTCATGCCTGGTTCACCACCCCTTTCCCTAACTCTCTCCACTCTCCAGGACAGTAGCCCCTAATCTTCTTTGCCACCCAGCTGATCCTCTCAATTAAGTCTTGAGAGCCTGATGGTGAGCACGACAAATTGTAGCTCTGCATAGCTGTCTCTGAACTTGTCTTTACAGGATGTTTGAATTCTCTCTCCTGTATCTCCAGAAACATGAGCAAAGCAGTATTTCAAACAGGTACAGGGGGAAATTTCCTGAAATATATACTTCGGAATACTAACCCCTTCTGTGGTTACCCTCTTGATCAGTCTTTGAGAAACACTGTATACTCTGCTTCCTGTCTCAGAGATTCGTATGGCACACCAATACGTTAAACTTTATGAGAAATTCCGCAGTAGAGAAACCTACTTGATTTTATTCAACCCAGTCAATAATTAATTTATTTGACCATAGAACTGTGTTTTCCAGTCAACGCTAATTAACATCTTCTAGCACTGGTTGTTTATGGAACATACTTTCCCAAAATGCCAGATGAGGGAGTTCTTTGTTTCGTATAAGAGTTCTCCCTGTTCCCAAATTTCAAGGGCATGACAAAATTGAAGACAGTCTCAGAGGCAATCAGGCCCCAAAGTTATCCCTTTACGCTGAACCCTCAATCAAACCTCCCACCTCGTCACATTCTCTTTGCTGGTGCTGTCCCCATGACTAGCACTAAAATGTCGTTCAGGTCTTGGCTCAAATGTTTAAATCCACAGAGAGGTCTTGCCCGACACCACTGGCTTGAGTCCCATTATTAGGGGAAAAAAACTGCTGCAAGGATGTAATAATATACACAGGAATGGGAACAGATATTACCTTGGGCTTTAAGATTAATTGGGGTTTAATATTTCCCTCTTTTTTCTTTTCTGCGTTTTCAGGATTTTCTATAACTATTTGAAAATAGAAAAAAGTGTTCCTTAAAAAGAGGAAAATAAAGTTCCAAACAACACTTGCTGATCTCTTTGAAGTGCTCATTTTTAACTTCTCCAGTGTCTCCCTATATATCTTGCTTGTCCTCTTTCAAAGCCAAACCATAAACTTTATAAGTTTTACTGTATTTTTTGAAATTTAATTTGCTTTTTATCCCATATAGAAAAATCTGCAGATGTTTTAGTTTTACACACTTATTCATGCCATCTGGTGTTCTAAAACCTCACCCAAATGATATCTCCTGACCCATGGGATTAGTATCCTATAATTAGGCCAGCATTGCCCTCAACATGAGTCTTGCCTCGGCTGAAGGCATAGTCTGGTTTCTGCCTATGCCTTATTTGTTGTAGTATATGCCTGACCCTCATCTGTTGAAAACACAACTGTGTGATTTGACTTCAGGGGAATTTTTTTTCAGCGTATTTATTTAAGTGGAATAACCCTCTGCTAGGTCCTGGGTTAAAATAGAATGCTCCAGACCATTTCTTGTTTTTGTCTTCTGTGTTGTCTTTGGGTTTCCCAGAAACTTTTCCTTAAATATATTCTGAGACTTGCACTTTTTTTGGTTATAATACCTGCTATTATATGGGAACCCTGTTGATGTAGTAGTAAGTTGTGGGGCGGGGGGTGTTCTCTGTAGGCCTATGACTAGGCCTCAGTCTTCTAGTGAGCCTGTGACCCTATCATGACCATCACAATGCTTCTCCATCCCTCTCTCCTTTCAATGGCATAGGAAAGCTAGAGAAGAATGGAATTGTGCATTTCCATAAAATTTTAGCTTAATTTCTAGCTACAAAAACATAAAACCTGCCAATAAAGTTCTATTTGCCTTTCCTTTTACCCAATACATCATATCCATCACTCAACAAAAAATACAAGGTGCACTAAAAAGCAAAAACCAGTTTGAAGAGGTAGAGCAAGTATCAGAACCAGGCACTGATATAGAAGAGATTATGGAATTATCAGATAAAGAACTTAAAATAACTAGGATTAATATGTTAAGGACTCTAAAGGAGAAGGTGAGTAATATGTAAGAACAGATGAGTAATGCAAGAAGATAGATTAACAAGCTAATAAAGTATTAAAAAGAAATATTAGAAGTCAAAAACACTGAGAAAAATGAGCAATGCCTTTGATAAGTAGACAAGACATGGCTTTGGAAACAATCAGTGAGCTTAAAGATATGCTAGTAGAAACTTCTTAAACTGAAAATCAATAAGAAAAAAGGAATGAAGAAAAAGAAGAAGAAGAAGAAGGATGAGAATGAGGAGGAGGAGAAGAAGAGGAAGACAACGATGGCGGGGGGGGCCATATGCAAGAACACTGGGACCAATTTAAAAGATGTAACACATGTGTAATGGGAATATCAGAAGGAGAATAAAGAGAATTGAGAAAATATTTGATGTTATAATGACTGAGAATTTTCCCAAATTAATGATAAGCACCAAATCACAGATACAGGAAGCTCAGAGAACATCAAGCCTCATACTACCAAATATGTACATCTAGACATTACATCAAATTGTAAGAACCAAAAACAAAGAGAAATCTTCAAAAAAGCCAGAGATGGTGGTGGTAGGGATACTTTCCCTAAAGAGGAAAAAGGATAAACATTGCATTGGACTTTTTGTCAGAAACCATGCTAGCAAGAAGAGCATGGACTGAAACATTTGAACTATTGAAAGAAAAAAGAAAGTCAACTTAAGATTCATTATAGAGTGAAATTATCCTTCAAAAGTGAATGAGGAACAAAAGCTCTCTAAGACAAAAACTTAGGGCAAATGTCAGTAGACCTGCTTTGCAGGAATGATTAAAAGTTCGTCAGGGGCACCTGGGTGGCTCAGTATGACTCTTGATTTCGGCTCTGGTCATGATCTCAGGGTGGAGGGATCGAGCCCCAAGTTGATTCTCTCTCTCCCTCTCCCTGTGCCCCTCCCCATCTCAAGCCCAAGTGCGCACGTGCTCTCTCTCTCTATGTATATATATATATATATAAATTAAGTTCTTCAGAGGGAAGGAAAATGAAATAGGTCAGAAATTTAGAATTTGCGTAAAGAAAGATAATCATAAGAAAATGAAGGTAAAATAAAAATCTTCTATTTAACTTATTAATTGATCTAATAAATACTTGTTCAAATTCATAGTAACAACAATTTATTGGGTGATTATACCATATGGATAAATTGAGTAAATGACAGCAGTGTTCAAGGAATAAGAAAAAGGAGTAGGAATACTCAATTATAAGTAGGAAAATTATAAATGTTCAATTATTCCTGTTCTACAAATGAAGTGGAATAATATTAGAAAATGGACTTAGATTACTTATAAATGTTTATTAAAAACTCTAGGGCAGGGGTGCCTGGGTGGCTCAGTCGTTAAGCGTCTGCCTTCGGCTCAGGTCATGATTCCAGGTCCTGGGATCGAGCCCCGCATCGGGCTCCCTGCTCGGCAGGAAGCCTGCTTCTCCCTCTCCCACTCCCCCTGCTTGTATTCCCTCTCTCGCTGTGTCTCTCTCTGTCAAATAAATAAATAAAATCTTTAAAAAAAAAAAAAAAACAAAAAAAAACAAAAAAAAACAAAAAAACTCTAGGGCAACTTAGATTTACTTTTAAAAAATATATGTAATTGATACACCAAGAGGACAGAGGGTAGAATAATAAAAAGGCCTGAAATAAAATCAAAGAAGTCAGAAAAAGAGGGAAGCTAAAAAATAAACAGAGAATTAAGTGTAACAAATTGAAAAAATCATAATCATATATCATAATCACTTTTTATGTGGGTGTTTTTTTTTTTTTTTAAGATTTTATTTTATTTATTTGACAGAGAGAGAGAAAGCAAGAGCAGGAACACAAGCAGGGGGAGTGGGAGAGGGAGAAGCAGGCTTCCCATGGAGCAGGGAGCCAGATGTGGGGCTCAATCCCAGGACCCTGGGATTATGACATGAGCCGAAGGCAGACGCTTCACAACTGAGGCACCCAGTGGCCCCATATGTGGGTATTTTAAATATACCAATGAAAAAACATAGAGATAGAACAGATATGAAATCAAGACAAGATTATATGTTGTTTATAAGAAACCCACTTTAACACAGACACAGATAGGTTAAAAGTTAAAGGATGGATAAAGATGTACCATAACACTAATCAAAAGAAACCCAGAGTAACTAAATTAATTTCAGATAAAGCAGAATTTAAAACAAGGAAAATTATCAGGAATAAAGAGGGGGTATTACACAGTGATTAAGAAATTATTCTCTAAAAAGACAATAATCTTTAGTTTGCATTCACCTAACAACATAAAATCAAACTACATGAGGCAAAACTGATAAAACTGATTGAAGAAAGGACAAAACCAGGTGCCTGGGTGGCTCAGTTGGTTAAGTGTCTGCCTTCGGCTCAGGTCATGATCCCAGGGTCCTGGAATCGAGTCCCACTCAGGATCCCTACTCAATGGGGAGTCTGCTTCTCCCTCTCCCTCGGCTCCTCCTCAATGCTCTTTCTCAAATAAATAAATAAAATCTTTAAAAAAGAAGAAGAAGAAGAAAGGACAAAACCACTATTAGAGTTGGAGACTTCAACACCCCTCTGTCGCTAACCACCAGATCCCTAAGCAGAAAAATCAAAAAGGATATAGATGAATTGAGAAATAAATCATCAATCAATGGGATCTAATTCACATTTACAGAATATTTCATCCAACAGTAGCAGAATACACTTTCTTCTCAAGCTCACATGGAACATTCAGCAAGATAGACCACATTCTGGACCATAAAACACACATACAAAAAAATCACACATACAAAAAAATCATGCAAAATATGCTCTCTTAATTCTATTGAATTACACTAGAAATCAACAATAGAAAGATAGATGGAAAATTCCAAAATATTTGGAAATCAAAAAACACACTTCTAAAAAATACATGGGCCAAAGAAATGTCAAGAGAAATTTTAAAATATTTTAACTAAATGAAAATTAAAATACAATTTAATATCTGTGGGATGCAGCATGAGCAGTTCTTAGAGGGAAATTTATAGCACTGAATCCGTGTATTGAAAAAATAAAAATTAATACTCTAATTTTCGTTCTCCCTTAGTAAATTAGAAAAAAGAAGAGCCCCACGTGGGGCTGGATTCCAGGTCCCTGAGATCATGACCTCAGCCCAAGTCAGATGCTTAACCTACTGAGCTACCCAGGTGCCCCTAGGAGAGTTTTTTTTAAATCATAAATGCATATTAGATTTTTCTCAAGATTTTTTCCAGCAGCTATTATTATTATCATGTATTTTTATCTATTGATATGCTATATCACATTAGTATGCTATTGATCATTCTATTGTTATTATTCTATTGATATGCTATATTATACTATTTGACTTTTTAACCCTATCCTAACCTTGCATTCCAGGGTCGTGTTGCATAATTCTTTTTCTAAGTTATTGAAGTTGATTTGCTAATATTTTCTTGAAATTACTGTATCTATATTATGAAGGATTATGGTTTGTAGTTTTCTTTTCTTCATGATGTTTCCATCTTTGGTATCAGGTGAATACTAGCCTCAAAGAATGAGTTGAAAAGTGATTCTTGCTCCCCAATTTTCTGGAATAGTTTATGAAAGATTTGTATTTTTTTTCATAAATGCCCTATAAATTTCACCAGCCATCTGGCACTGAGCTTTTATCTGTGAGAAGATTTTAAATTACTAACTTAATTTCTTTACTTGATACAGGTGTTTTCAAATTTTCCATATCTTTTTGAGTCAGTTTGGTACTTTGTGTTTTCCAATAATTAGTCTATTTAATCCACATTGCCTAAATTATAGACATTGAGTTATTTATAATATTACTTTATAATCTTTTTTATTTCTTTAAGATCTGTTAGGATATTCTCTATTTTATTCCTGATTTTGGCAATCTGTCGTCTCTCTTTGTGTCTTAGTTGCTGAAGATTTGTCTATTTTGCCAATATGTTCAAAGGACCTCTTTTCAATTTCATTGATTTTCTCTATTATTTCTGTTTTCCCCTCATGTTATTGTTATTATTTTTTTTAGATTTTATTTATTTATTTGACACAGAGAGAGACAGCAAGAGAGGGAACACAAGCAGGGGGAATGGGAGAGGGAGAAGCAGGCTTTCTGCTAAGTAGGGAGCCCGATGAGGGGCTCGATCCCAGGACCCCAGGGATCATGACCTGAACCAAAGGCAAACGCCTAATGATTGAGTCACCCATGTGCCTCCCTCCCATGTTATTATTGCCATACATATTGAATCTTTATGCATTATAAATCCAACAATACAGTATTATAATTATCTATGTATATAATCATATCTTCTAAAATAATTATGACAAGAAAGAAGAAGAGTATATCTGTAGAGTCTTTTATTTTTTTTTAATTTTTTTTATTTTTAAAGATTTTATTTATTTATTTGAGAGAGAGAGAATGAGAGACAGAGAGCATGAGAAGGAGGAAGGTCAGAGGGAGAAGCAGACTCCGCACTGAGGAGGGAGACCGATGCAGGACTCGATCCCGGGACTCCAGGATCATGACCTGAGCCGAAGGCAGCCGCCCAACCAACTGAGCCACCCAGGCGCCCCTGTAGAGTCTTTTATATTAACCCACACATTTATTATTATGTCTGGAGATCTTTATCTCTTACTTTAGATTCAAGTTATCATCTGGTAATCCTTCAAGTTATCATTTCCTTGCCTCAAAATAACTTATTTCCTTTGTTCTTCCTTTGGGCTATTGTTATGATAGTAATTATGTAATATCTACTACATCTTTATATGTTATATATACAACAACACAGTTTTCTAATTATTGTTTTATGCAGTCATCTTAAATTAAGAGAATGGAGAAACATATGTATTTATGCAGTTTTCTATTTTTTACCTCTGTAATTGTCTTTACTAGTACTCTATTTTAATGATTTCATTTCCTTTGAACTGGAAGCACTTCTTTTTGCATTTTTTATTTCTTGTAAAGAAGGATTTAGTATCAACAAATTCTCTGCCTTTGTTTATCCAGGAATATATTTGTTTGCCCTTATTTTTGAAAGGGAGTTTTGTTAGATATAAATGGTTGACATTTTTCTTTATGTACTTTAAATAGGTTATCACACTGTCCATTGCTTTTATAAAGAAGTCAACTCTTACTTTTATTCTGGTTCCTTTGTATATGATTAGTCATTTTTTATCTCTGAATAATATTCCATTGTATGGATGTACAAGTTTATTCATCCATTCACCTATTGAAAAGCATCTTGGTTGCTTCCAAGTTTTGGCAGTTATGAATAAAGTTGCTATAAACACCTGTGGGCAGATTTTGTGTGGACCTAAGATTTTGACTCATTTGATAAATATCAAGGAGTGTGATTCCTAAATTGTATAGTGGGACTATATTTAGGTTTATAAGAAACTACTAAAGTGGCTATACCATTTTGAATTCCATCAGCAATGAATGAGAGTTCTTGTTGCCTCATCCTGGCTAGCACTGATATCAGTGTTTTGGATTTGAGCCATTCTAATGGGTATGTAGTAATTTTAATTTGCAATTCCCTAATACATTCATGTTTTATTGTTGAGTTTTAAGAGGTTTTTTGTATATTTTGGATACTATCAGCAGATATGTGTTTTGCAGGTATACACTCTTAACAGTGTCTTTAACAGAGCAGAGTTTTTAATTTTAGTGAAGTTCAAATTATCAGTTATTTCTCTTTTTTTTTTTAAAGATTTTATTTATTTATTTGACAGAGAGAGACAGCGAGAGAGGGAACGCAAGTGGAGGGAGTGGGAGAGGGAGAAGCAAGCTTTCCGCTGAGCAGGGAGCCTGATGCAAGGCTCAATCCCAGGACTCTGGGATCATGACCTGAGCTGAAGGCAGACGCCCAACAACTGAACCACCCAGGCACCCCCAAATTATCAGTTATTTCTTTCACAGTCTGTTTTATCTATAAAGTCACTGTGAAACCCTCAATCACCTAGATTTTCTCCTATGTTATCTTCTAGGAATATTATCGTTTTGTATTTTACACGTATGCCTACGTGCTATTTTGAGTTAGTTTTTGTGAAGGTATAAGGTCTCTATCCAGATACTTTTTTTTTTTTTTGGCATGTGGATATCCAATTGTTCCACTACACTTTGTTGAAAAGACTATCTTTTCAAAAAGACTACTGGAATGCTTTTGCTTATTTGTCAAAAATCAGTTGGCTGTATTTGTGGGTGTATTTCTGGGATTTCTAATCTGTTCCACTAATCTATTTGTTTATTCATTCACCAGGACCACACTGTCTTGATTATTGTAGCATTATAGTAAGTCTTAAAGATAGCGTAGTGTCAGTCACTCAACTTTGTTCTCTTTTAATATTGTGTTGATTATTCTGGGCATTTGCCTTTCTATACAAATTTTAGAATTAGCTTAGCAATAACCATAAAGTTACTTGCTGGAATTTTGATTACAATAAATCTATACATGAGTTTGGAAAGAACTGACATCTTAACAATATTATGGCTTCCTACACATGAATATGGAATATCTGCCTATTTATTTAGATCTTTTTTATTTTTTTATCAGAGTTTTGTGGTTTTTCTCATATAAATCACATATTTTGTTAGAGATACACCTAAGAATTTCATTTTTTGGCGTTAATATAAATGGTGCTGTCTTTTTAATTTCAAATTCCAATTGTTTATTGCAGGTATATAGGAAAACAATTGACTTTTGCATATTGACTTTGTATCCTACAACCATGCTATAATCTCTTATAGTTCCAATATTTAAAAAAAAAAATTGGGGACTTTCTAAATAGATAATTACATCATCTCTGAACAAATATAATTTTATTACTTCCTTCCCAATATTTATACTGTTTAATTCCTTTTCTTGTCTTATTTTATGAGCTAGGACTTCAAGTAACATATTGAACAAAAGTAGTGAAAGGGCATATCTTTGCCTTGTTCCTGATCTTAGCAGGAATGCATCTATTTTCTCATTTTAAAGTATGATGCTATTTTGTAAATGTTTTTTATCAAATTAAGGATGTTTCCTTTTCTTTCTAGTGTAGTTGTCAAATGTTTTTCTGCATATATGAATATGATCACATGGTTTTTTTCTTTGTTAGTTTGTTTCTCTGATGGATTGAATTGATTAATTTTTTTTAACTTTGGACCTGGCTTGCATACTTAGAATAAATCCCACTTGGTCATGGTGTGTATTTTTTTTTAATATATTGTTGCATTCAATTTGCTGATATTTTGTTGAGGATTTTTCCATGACCCATCTATGGGTCAAGAGAGATATTTGTATTTTCATTTCTTATAATATCTGTGCTTCTGATAATAAGATAATGTTGGACTTATAGAATGAGATAGGAAGTATTCCCCCTGCTTCTATTTTCTGGAAGGGGTTGTAGAGAATTGGTATAATTTTTTTTCTTAAATGGTTAGCAGAATTCACCAGCAAACCCATCTGGGTCTGGTGCTTTCTGTTTGGAGGTTATTATTATTGTTCCAATTTCTTTAATAAATATACCTTTACTCAGTTTACCTATTTCTCCTTGTGTATGATTGGGTGAATTTTGTCCTTCAATAAATTGATAAATTTCATCTATGTTATCAAAGTTTTAGGCATAGTGTTGTTCATGATATTCCTTTATAATCTTTTTAGTATCTGTGAGTTTTCATTTCTGATGTTAGTAATATGCTTTTTCTCTTTTTTTTCTTCATTAACCTGTCTAGGAGTTTGTCAACTTTACGTTTTCAAAAACTAGCTTCTGGTTTTGTTGAAATTTTCTCCTTGATTTTGTTTTAAATTTAATTAATTTTGCTCTTTTTTAGTTTTTTTTTCTATTTCCTTTGGATTTAATTTGCTCCTCTTTTTTCTAATTTACTAAGGTAGAAAGAAAATTAGAGTATTAATTACAATTTTTTCAATACACAGATTCAATGCTATATACATTTCCCTCTAAGAACTGCTCTTGCAGGGTACCTGGGTGGCTCAGTTGGTTAAGCGACTGCCTTCAGCTCAGGTCATGATCCTGGAGTCCTAGGATCGAGTCCTGCAATGGGCTCCCTGCTCAGCAAGGAGTCTGCTTCTCCCTCTGACCCTCCCCCCTCTCATGCTGTCTCTCTCAAATAAATAAATAGAATCTTAAAAAAAAAAAAGGACTGCTCTTGCTGCATCCCACAGATATTAAATTGTATTTTAATTTTCATTTAGTTAAAATATTTTAAAATTTCTCTTGACATTTCTTTGGCCCATGTATTTTTTAGAAGTGTGTTTTTTGATTTCCAAATATTTTGGAATTTTCCATCTATCTTTCTATTGTTGATTTCTAGTGTAATTCAATAGAATTAAGAGAGCATATTTTGCATGATTTTTTTGTATGTGTGATTTTTTTTGTATGTGTGTTTTATGGTCCAGAATGTGGTCTATCTTGCTGAATGTTCCATGTGAGCTTGAGAAGAAAGTGTATTCTGCTACTGTTGGATGAAATATTCTGTAAATGTGGATTAGATCCCATTGATTGATGATTTATTTCTCAATTCATCTATATCCTTTTTGATTTTCTGCTTAAGGATCTGTTGACTACTGACAAAGTGGGACTTAGCAGGGAGTCTGCTTGTCCCTCTGCCCCTCCTCTTGCTCATGCTCTCTCTATCTCTCAAATAAATAAATAAATAAACTCCTAAAATGGAAGGGAGCTTCCTCAACCTATAGCTAACGTCATAATTAATGGTAGAAAACAAAATATTTTCCCCCTTATATCAGGATATCCACTGTCACCATTGAAATTCAACATTGCATTCATTGTACTAGATAAGTCAACAGGTAAGAAAAAGAAAGACATCTGGGGCTCCTGGGTGGCTCAGTCAGTTAAGTGTCTGCCTTCAGCTCAGGTCATGATCCCAGGGTCTTAGGATCGAGCCGCATATCTGCTCCTTGCTCAGCAGGGAGCCTGCCTCTCCCTCTGCCTGCTTCTCCCTCTGCCTGCCACTCCCCCTGCTTGTGCTCTCTCTCTCTCTGACAAATAAATAAAATCTTAAAAAAAGAAAAAGAAAAAAGAAAGACATCCATATTAAAAAGGCAGAAGTAAGCCTGTCTTTATTTTCAGCGATCTTGTGTGTAGAAAATCCTAAAGAATACACACACACACATACACACACATAACTAAAACTTATAAATAAATCCAGCAAGGTCTCATGTTACAATATCAATATATAAAAATGAGTTGTATTTTTATATACTAGCAATGGATTGCTACTGAATTTATTTAAAAATAAAATTAAAGGAATAATTCTATTCACAGTAAAATAAAATGAATGAAATACTTAGGAATGAGTATAAGAAATGAAGAGCAAGATTTGTATACTGACAACTATAAACATTGTTGACAGAAATTTAAAAATAATAATTAGGGGCACCTGGGTGGCTCAGTCGGTTAAGTGTCAGACTCTTGATTTTGGTTCAGGTCATGATCTTAGGGTCGTGAGATTGAGCCCCTGGTTGGGCTCCCCACTGGGTGTGGAGCTTGTTGCTTGGGATGCTCTCTCCCTCTCCCTTTGTGCCCCTCTTAAAAATAAAAATAATTAACTGAATGACATTCCATATTCATGGATTGAAAACTTCAATATTATTAAGATGGCCATCTCCTCAACTTCATCTATATATTCAGTGCAATCCCTATTCCAACAGTTGTTTTATAGAAACTAACTATCAAAGGACTCAAGGGGAGGAACCTATAATTTTCAATTGCAATATTTCCTTTAAAACCACTGCCATTAAGACAAAGTGACAATGGCATAAAGATATACAGTTATATCAGTGATATAGATACACCCTTAATGGAACAGAATTAAGGGTTCATAAACAAACCGTTTTATTTACAGTCAGCTGATTTTTTTTTAACAAGGGTCCTGAAGCAATTCAATGAGGAAAGAACAGTCTTTTTAACAAATGATTTTGGGACAAGTGGATATCCACAGACAAAAGGATGAATTTAGATCCTTACCTCATACCGTACATAAAAATTAACTGAATATGTATCACAGACTTAAGTGTGATTTAAAAGTTAAAACTTTTACAAAAAAAAAAAAAACAGAAAAAAATCTTTGTGACGTTGGGCTAGGCAAAGACACCAAAAACAAGATCCATTAAAAAAAAAATAAGTTAGAATTTATCAAAACTAATTGTATTCTAGTCATGAGGAGGGCAGAAGAATGGAGGGACAACCCCTTACCTTGAAGGTTACATTTCTGCTGGGATTCCATTGGTAAAACTTAAATGCCCACACCTAGCTGCAAGTGTGGTTTAGAAATACAGTGTTTGGCAGGGCCGCCATATGCAGAACTAAAACTCAGGGGTCTGTTAACTGCTGAAAGAAAAGATGAATGGATCCTAGCTGTGATACATTGTATTTATTTGTTCCAAATATTCACTGTCCCTCTCTCAGGCTCAACCCTATAGAGTTTAATCCCTTTACGACTTATGGCTGACTTGACTATATTTTCTTTGAACAGATGCTCTAGGATATGTAAGCTCATGCTGTAAGATGTTTCCCTAACATGTGAAGTCTCTGGTATAAAGAAGACATGGTACAAAGCCAAGCACACCAGAGCTGATGTGCATGTGACTAAGAAATTAATCATTTTATTATAAACCACAGAGATGTAGAGGTCATTTGTTTCTGCAACGAAGTTAGACTAGCGGCATTATGCTTATACTCTTACATTGACAACTAGCAATCTCTGCCATACTTCCCAAAAGATAAACTTTAATTTTTTTCTTTATTTAGCAACATTTATCAAGCATGAACTATGTGACTGGTATTTTGGGGGGGCACAGGAAACTTACACATAATAGGTATGGAGTTAATAAACAATACTGTAAGAAATGCTTACAAGTCAATAAGAGAAAGGTCAATATTCCAATAGTAAAATGGACATGATACATGAAAAGGCAAATTAAACAAGTAAATGAATGAAGACGTAAATAAAAACCAACAGTCTATAAGCTTATGATGCATGTTTAACCATAAAAAGGTGTAAATTGTCTCAAAAATGCAAGTATTTTTTTCAGTCAAATGAGTGCAATTTGCAGGGCCATAAATTAGATAAGAGTGTTTGCGATTCTGTAGCTCTAGTGGGTTTAACTAGAACCCCTTTAAGGCCTCGCAGTAAAATGCAGAGACTACAAAACTGGGTCAGTAGGCTATAAGCTTCCCCTTGCTCCTGGCATCTTCCCCTTGCTCCTACTTCTGCTTTATTCCAATATGCCATTTTCTTAAAATTGGTTACTCAAATTCTCTCACCAGATTTTTTTTTTAAAAGATTTTATTTATTTATTTGAGAGAAAGAGAGCACAAGAGGGGGGAGTGGGAGAGGGAGAAGCAGACTCCCTGCTGAGCAGGGAGCCCGATGCGGGACTTGATCCCGGGACTCCAGGATCATGACCTGAGCCGAAGGCAGTTGCTTAACCAACTGAGCCACCCAGGCGCCCCCCAGATTTTTTTTTTTAAAGAGTCAATAGCTTCTGGTGAAAATGCTTTATTTTAGTTAAACTTTCATATTTCCTCCTATTCTCTTTGGCCAGGAACATCATAAATTTCTCTGCCAATCTGTCAGGAGCAAGGGTATAGAAGTGGTGAGTTGGACCTGAACCTAGGTACACAGTATGGGAATGGATTTGATAGTCTGATTCTAGCAGCTTGGTAAGTAGATCCCGACGACAAAGGGAAGTGATACCTTTCCCAGCAACATTCTTTCAGCCTCCGTAAGAACTCTGGGAAGGTACCTATGCCCCTCATAGCAGAGTTCAGAAACCAGAATACTCAGATTTGGAGCTGGAGAAACTTCAGAGGCAATATTCACAGATATCTGAGATTTGGGAGCAAAGGTCAATCACTGGGATTATCCTGTAATATTATACCTCAAATAAAACAGCCATCAACTCTATGGAACTCATCCTTTACCAGCTGAATAGTTATTAAACAGATACTGGAATGCTAAGCTATAAACTCTTCAGAAACATCATTTATTTTCACCAAAATTGAGCAGACTCATAAACTGGACCTCTAACTTGTTAGGCAAACAAATCACCTTCTAGGATGTCTTTCAAGTACTTATGGTTATTTTATGACTCTTAACATGGCAAAGGTGGGGTGCTGGACAATGATTAGAGGAATCTGGGAAAATCAAGAAAAAAATGGAATTACAAAGTTATTTGGAGTTCAGAACAGTGAGATAAAAGATTACTGTCAGACATTGCAAGTCCCCTCTTTGCAGTTTGATTAGGTCTGTATTGTAAAGAGAGTCAGTATAGTTTTGAGGAACTGATTTGAAACCCTGGGAAAGTACTTCCTAGCTTTCCAACCAGGCATTACAACCCATCCACAGTTAACTGACCAGCTATATCTCTGTGGTTTTAAGACAGATACATTCAGCCCTGTGTATTTCTGTTGGCTTTATACCTGGATGCTGTTTCCTGGGTCCTATGCCTCCAGTTTTGTTCTTATTTGTCTGTCTATCCATCCATCCATCCTTCATTCAATAGAAAATATAGTATAAAGGATAAGCTCTTGGACTCTGACATCAGATTTCTTGGGTTCGAATTTTGGCTCCAGAATTTATAAACTCTATAACCTTGTACTAATCACTCAAGCTCTCTGTGCCTTGGTTGACTCATTTAAAAAATGTTGATAAATTTGCTTACCTCATAGAATTGTTAGGAGGATTAAATCAATTAATAATGTAAAGTACTTAGAATAGTACCTGGCATACATTAATTACCACATAGATGTTAATACCACCGTGAAAACGTACTCTGGGAAATGCCCTGTTGAAGAAAAGGAAAGACACATAGATAAACAACACATTGATCTTGTTCTTAGGAAACAGTAAAGGAGAGAAGACATGAACACAAATAAATGTTAACATTAGGCATACTCAAAGGCCCCAGATGTTCTCTTCCTTCCTCTTCACCAAGACAACTATAATTCACTTCTCACCTGTCAGCTTGAACTTCACTTCTTCCTAGAATCCAACCATTGGAACTCCTGTGGAATACTTCTGGAGCACCCTGAACTTTTCCTCCCATGACACTCACCTCACTTTGTTAGGAATTATTTAATTGCCACACCTCTTCATTGAGTATTAGCTACACAAGAGTAGTAACTATGGCTAGTGTTCATTTTCTCCTTACTGCCCAGTAAATAGTTGTTAAATAAATACATAACGAATAAGTGCAAGACAAAATAATCTAATAATATTCAATTGTTTAACCTTTTATCCTAGCTGTCTTAAGATTGTTAAGAGTGATTAAGCATGGAGCGCCTGGGTGGCTCAGTTGGTTGAGCATTCGACTCTTGATTTCGGTTCAGGTTATGATCTCAGGGTCGTGAGATCCCCAAGCCCGGTGACGGGCTCTACATCGGGCGTGGAGCCTGCTTAAGCTTCTCTCTCTCCTTCTTCCCCTCTCCCCATCCCTGCCCTGCACTCGCATGCTCTCTCTCTCTCTCTTTCTCAAAATAAATAAATTTTTTTAAAAAGAGTGATTAGGCAATTTAAAAATTGGCCTTTCTAACTGTATCAGGGGTTGGGGTGGGGATGCATGGGACCTAGACTATGGTAATTATAATATTCCTTATTCTTGTTTCTATCAAAATTCCCCCTAGTAGTTTCCTAAATAGGGCTGCTGGAGTAGACTTTTTTGTTTGATTGTGAAGCTTTGAAAAAGTAATCCCAGGGGCGCCTGGGTGGCTCAGTCGTTAAGCATCTGGCTTTGGCTCAGGTCAAGATCCCAGAGCCCTGGGATCAAGCCCCGCATCGGGCTCCCCGCTCAGCGGGAAGCCTGCTTCTCCCTCTCCCACTCCCCCTGCTTGTGTTCCCTCTCTCGCTGTGTCTCTCTCTGTCATATAAATAAAATCTTAAAAAAAAAGTTATGAAAAAGTAATCCCAGAGCTGAAAAAAAAAAAAATAATACATCTATGGGCTAGAGAAAAGGAAAAAAAAAAAGAGGTGGGGGAAGGGAGGCAGGGAGAGAGATGTTTTAGATATCAAATTTTATATATATATTTAATATATTTATTATATAATAAAATATACATTTTTATATATAAATATATTTATATAATAAAATTAAAATTTTATTTATTTGAGAGCGAGAGTGCAGAGTGAGAGAGAGAGCTCAAGCAGGGGGGAAGGGCAGAGGGAAAAGCAGGTGGGAGCCCGATGTGGGCTGCTAGATGCGGGACTCCTTCCCAGGACCCTGGGACCATTACCTGAGCTGAAGGCAGACACCACCTAGGCACCTCTGGATATCAGTTTTTAAGATCCCTGAAAACTGTTTTGGTTTGTCAATTCATCCTATGCAACCTTTTCACTTAAGCTAGTTTGTGTTGAGCTTTTATAAAATGTGTCTGAAAGAACCCTGACTATAAACACATTTAGCATGAATTTTTACTGGGTAAAGATAAATAAATACCACCATTTATGTGGTTACAAGCTCAAATCCATAGTGGGAGAATAGAACCTTTAAATACTAATACAATTTTGTTTGGTCAAAACTTTCTTGAACTGTTCTCCTTAGGTGGTTTTGTTTTTGTTTTTTTCCCCCCCAACTACATCTAATTGTCTCAAAAGTGAATTCCAAATACTTGCTCACATCTAGATGCCAGCCAGCCTCAGTCACAGTGGCCTGAGACATGCAGGTGTGTCTGAGTGGCCCGGCCAGGTATGGGCTACAAACCAGAACAGAGATATGGGTAATAAAAACAAATTCTACCGAATTTCTTTAAGGATGTCTAAAATGAGAGTTTATACTCCTTGTTAAAATGTTATAAGATAGAATTCTCAAACTTTCTTGGAGCAACAATGCTGGTGTGGTTTCAAACCAGATGCCCTAAGTCACTCAAAGAAATGTGAGCCCCCTACCCTACAGAGATCTCCACTGCTTAGTTGAGGGAGAATAAGCCATAAACATGGCGGGGGTCATTAAATAGCTGTAAAATGAAAATACTAGTTCAATAATACAATTAAAGGGAAGGGGCAATGCCTGTTACTGCCAAGAGAATAGGACAGGTAGCGCTAAAGGAATTCGAGAAAAGGCAAAGTCACTTCAGGCTGGACTGATCAGGAAAAGAAGCTGGGCTTAAAGTCAAGGGTAGCTTGGCATGAGGAGTTCTAGGCCTTCAGAGTACCAAGGATTAGGAGGCAGTGGTGATTGGTGGTTCCTAGGAGGAAACAGAAATACCAATAACAACAAAAACAAGGATGAATAACAACTAACATCTTTTTTTTTTTAAGATTTATTTATTTGACAGAATCTTCAAGGAAACTCTCTGCTGAGTGCTGAGCCAGAGGTGGGACTCAAACTCAGGACCCATGAGATCAGGACCTGAGCCAAACCAAGAGTCAGACTTAACCCACTGAGCCACCAAGGTGCCCACAAGTAACATTTTCTGAATTCTAAATAAGTGTACTATGCTCATTGCTGTGCATGCATTCTTATCCTATCTTATCTCACAATAGGTATATAAGGTATATGGAAAGACCATGCTCATTTTACAGACGTGAAAACTGAGTGTTTCTGGGTTACTCAGCTTGTTACTCTGTGAGACTCCAGAACACACACCCGCGTACCACTAACCGATGCTGCTGGAGGGCACAGGCTTTGAAGTCAGGCCCTCTCGAGTGTGGATCTAGATCCAACATCTATAAGATTTGAGTTGTAATCTTGGGCAAGCGGCTTGATGTAATGAGCCTTCTTTTCTTCCTGGTAGAAGTGGGCGTGTTCATACCCGCCTCCCACGGGAGCAAGGGGAGTTAGAGCCCACGTGCGATGCTTAGGAAAGCGTCCGGTGCGCAAGACGTGCCCGATCTATGCAGGCTTTCTTCTTTATATTTGCCTGTTGCCAGGTCTCCCGCTGGTCCTCTTTTAGCGAAATGACAATATTTTAACATTTAACCTCCATCCAGGAGACCAGTTTGAGTTGTCTCTCGTTGCTCCTTCCAGAATGCCGGAGTTCAGACTTTGCGTGGTGATCTGGGTGGGGAGTAAGCAAACCTCAGAAGGTTAATTTAGGGGCCAGCTTGGCTCAACCAGGGGATCCTTCAAGGGCATATTTTGGAAATGCTTGCAAGCCCTTTTGCCTCCCTCCTTCCCATCAACATGCCAACACACCCTTTAAAATGCCCTCAGATCCTGCTTCTACCAGACAGCATAACAGTCAAGCTAATTAATGGTCTGCCTGCCCCTTCACAGTCTAAGTGTGCACTCCCAGTGGTTTAAAGGAATGGGGGAGTCGGGAGCAAGGGGGTGGACTTAGGGCTTCTGGGACTTGACCCCAAAGCTGTCTGAACTTCAAGAGTCAAAGCAAATCCAGGGGAAAATGGCAGGTTCTGTTCCAACATCAGCCTCCAATCAACATGGTACAATTTCATAGCTCATTATTCCTGTGTGCCAAAGCACAATTGGGGAGGGGGTGGGGACAGTGATGGCGGTTGGGAGGAGGGACAAGGGGAGAATCATATGGAAGCAATTAGCAGAGCCTTCATTCAAAAAAGCATTAAGGTGCTTGTAGCACTGAAGTTCAAGTGACCCCTAGCCTGGGACCATAATTCACCAACACTTAATACCATTTACCCTGCAGATGTGCATTTTATACAGAAATATCAGCTTACCACTTTGAAAAATTAACCTATTGAAGGCTGTCAAATTCTGACGCCCTCGTGGGGCTATTATATATTGTCTGCACAACTCTTTGTTTCGCCTTTCACCTCCAGAATCAGGGATCCCAAGGTTAATTGGGAAATGAGGTGGTTAACAAGGGGGTGGAGTATGGTAGAAAAATGAAGACACAAATAGAAATGCTGGTTTTCCTAAACAGAAACTTTTCCTTTCATTAGTTCCAAAACACAAAGGGTTTGGGGAAATAATCCCCCTCCCACTACACACACACACACACACACACACACTGTATCTGGGAGTTTTAAGTCAGAAAGGCCAGAGTTAGTGAAAAAGGAGCATGAAGAGAAAATGAGGCTAAGTGCGTTAATAAGTCTAAAATATGATTTAAATCAACATTTTTCATTACAGTGGTGTTGATAAACTGTGACTAGTGCAGAAATCCTATTTGGCTAAGTAAGTTTCTTTATATTATTATTTTGTAGTATGATGTGATGCCAGTAAAAAAATTTCAGTGGACACTAATTTTTACTTATCAAATTGCGATTTAAAAGCATTAATATCCAGCGTGTTTTCGAGGTTGGCAGACAGGGGCACCCTTTGACAATGCAAGTGGAAAAGTAGTTTAACAAAATGAAACCTTTTTTGCAGACAATTTTGTGAGTTCTTCACTAGGTCTGAGAATCTGAGCTACATCTCTTGACAACAAACTCCGCCTCTTGTGCCTTTTTGCTTGGGATAAAAGAGGTTTTTTTTTTAGAAATGGTGCTAAGAATGACAAGATATAAAAAAACTAAGGAAAATGCTCAACAGTTTTGTTTTTTTTTTTAAGATTTTATTTATTTATTTGACAGAGAGAGACATAGAGAGAGGGAACAAAGCAGGGGGAGTAGGAGAGGGAGAAGCAAGCTTCCCACTGAGCAGGGAGCCCGATGCGGGGCTCGATCCCAGGACCCTGGGATCATGACCTGAGGCCGAAGGCAAATGCTTAACGACTGAGCCACCCAGGCGCCCCTCAACAGGTTTTTAATAATCACTCTAAGTATCACGTTCTTTTCTAACTCCTTGTGCATCCTCTAACTCATACTGTGAAGACAAAGGTGTTTTTGATTCAGAAATATACAAAATCGACATAGTCTTAATTTGTAAAAAATAAAGAAAAGTCCTTAACCTTAGAAAAACAGAGAATCAACAAATTTATGGAGAGTTGCTATAGGGGGTTTCATGAGAATGAAGTCTTTTTAGTCCGTTCTCAAGCCAGAGGCTGGAGGCAGCAGCTAAGTCCAAGAGCAGCGCCCCCTGCAGAAGCAAGCCATTCTGGGCTGCATGCGGCTCCAGGAAAACACAGAGCCTGGAACAAATCGTTCCTTCCATGGGGTGCCACAGTGACATGACATGCTGTGAAACAGCAATTTAGGAAGAGGTGTCAGGGACCTTAAAAATATGCCTATATAAGACCCAGCATTTCAACTTGTAGGAATTTTACATTAAAAATAAGTAAAGATGTAGAATTTGATATAATCTTTACCATAATTTTATTTTATAAAGAGGACAACTGGATAAAAGCTAGTCCTACCACAGGTTAAATATGGCACACACATGTAGCATAATAAAATGCACTTGTTAAAAATCATATTTTAGAAAAATATTTATCAACATAAAATTTTCAGGTTAGAACACTAATAGAAAAAACACAAGCAGCAAATCAGTATTTGCTGCATGTCTTCAGATTTTGCAAATTAATTTTGCATGTACAGTTGACCCTTAGACAACACAGGTTTGAACTGTGCAAATCCACTTATATGCAGATTTTTTTTTTTAGATAAATATAGTACGGTACTATAAATGTATTTTCTCTTCCTTATGATTTTCTTAACATTTTCTTTTCTGTAGCTTATTTTATTATATGAATACAGTATATAATACATATAATATACAAAATATGTGTTCATTTATTGTTGATGTTATCAGGAAGGCTCCCATTCAATAGTAGGTTAGTAGTAGCTAAGTTTTTTGAAGGGGGGCAAAAGTTTCAACCGCGTGGGAGTCAATAACCCTGGCCCCCGAGTTATCCAAGGATCAACTGTATATGCATGTTACTATATCTGTTGACAATATCTTTGGCTAATGAGAATCAAGTTTTTAAGCTTTTGTTATGTTTGTTTTTTCGCTGACCAAGTACTATCCTAGTCCAGGAAGGAAGCCTCACGCCAACGAAGTTGGTATCATTGTCTTCTGAACCATCTTGGCCTCACTCTTGAGCCTCGTTAGCACTTCTTTTGTCCAAAAAGAAGTAGCCTCAGCTACTTTTGTAGCCTCAGCTACATTTGTAGCCTCAGCACATGCCATACCTTACATCCCTTTTGCTGCCCGGTCTCCCCTCCTGATCTGTCCTTTGGACAGAAATCTCCAGCACTCAGTGGTGTACCAGGTCAGACTTAAGGAGGTAGGAATCCAGCTTTCTGATCTTTGGCAAACTATTTTCTCTCTCTGCACTTTACTGCCCTGCTCCATAAAATAGAAACCTTAAAGTCTGTCTCATACGATTGCTGTGATTAAATTATATGAGAAAACGTATACAGTGAGCTTGATCATACAACACATCAATATTAATTGATTATTAGCTATTCTTAATTAATGACTATCAGGTCAATATCCATCCCTTCCAGTTTAAGAAGTATCATCCCACTGACTGCAGATGGTGAGAAGTTCACGCAAAGTGTCCTCATGCCCCCCCTTGTCTGACTGAACGGGTCTACTGATAGCCATGACGAGGCCAACTTGGTGACCTCTGGCATTTCACAGTCACAGTGTCCTGCTATGCTGTTGTTTCAGCTAGAAATGCCTTCAGACCACAGAGATGAGGTGGGCATCTGCGGACAAGTCTCTGACTTCTTCCAGCATCCATCAGGAAATTCAGGGCTGGTCTTTCTGATGTCTTTAAAGCAGAGGCAGTAAACATATGTGCCCGTGAAGCTTAGGTGCCTTGTTAAGGAAAAGGGAAGGGATGAAAGGAACAAAGGAAAGACTATTTTGGTGCGTTCTGAATGTCCTTCCAATTAAATTTCATGTTCCACAGAAGCAAAGGCCTAGTCATTTAATTATCAGAAGGATGCACTCTCTTGAGAAGATCCAGGACTCATCGTCTCGAGAAGATTAGAGGTAGGAATAAGCCACCGTAGCTTCTTGCTCTTGTATCTGTGTTCCTCTCTATTGTCAGTAGTTTTCAAGTTTGGTGACACATTGGAATCACCGAGGGAACTTTAAAAAAGTACTGATGTCTGGATCCTGTCCTCAGAAATGTCAAAATATTTGATCTAGGGAAATGTTTCTCAAAATGAGATCCCCGGACCAGCAGCATCAACCTCATCCAAGAACATGCTAGAATTGAAAATCCCAGACCCCACCACAGACCTACTGAATCAGAAACTCGGTGAGAGGGACCCGACAATCTGTTTTAAGAAGCCCTCCAGATGTCACTGATGCATGTTCTAGTTGGTGAGCCATTGGTTGGTCTAGGCTGGAGCTTGGGCATCCAAATGTTTCACAAGCTCCTCACATGAATTTCATGTGCGTCCTGGTTTGAGAATGGCTGCTCTTTTTTTCTCCCCAAAGATTCCTGGGTGTTTCAGTCTCTCGCCTTATTTTCATATGAATTCAATGGCTTTTCCCGGTGTTCTTATGGCTTCAGTGGAAACAGTTTTCTATTATTTCCAGGTGGGGTGGCAAGGTTTGCCATTGCATTAAGGGATGTCAAATTCTCTGAACCACTGATAAATGGACCAAAGCCAACTGCCCTGCAGCCACAACTTCTGGTAAGCTAGCACGCCAAGTGGCTCAGTCAGGGCCAAGAGAGGTATAAATCAGCAGAGCCAACAGAAACAGGAAGATAGGCCAGAAGACAGTCGGCTCAGCAGATCAGCAACAGCCTTGAAATGCAAGGACTGTAAATTTAAATCTAAGCCCCTTGCTTTCATGCGAGGGAGCCCACAGTAGGTCCAAGGTCTGTTTGGTTTAGATCCAACATGACTTTAAAGGACAATCACAATATTCATGGTCCTGATGGAAGAAACTACATGTTTGACTGGAAAGGACCCAGCCCAGGTATCTCGTGTCTGGGCTAAATTTGAGGGCTGGCTTTGCTGTTAAAAGATGCACACCAACTTGAATAATTCTCTTGTCCTTTCTGGGCCTCAATTTTGCCACCTATAAAATAATTGCTTAGGAGCATTTTCCATTTGGTCAAGCTTGAACAGAGTTCTACAGTATTTTTAAACAAAGTTTGAGTGAGACCTGCCTGGAGCTGAATTTGAGGATGAAGATGATGTCCAAGCTTTCTAAAACCCTTCATAGGGCCTGTTTCATACAACTCATCTCAAGTCACAATTTATACGTCCAGGTAATCAAATGCCTTATATTTATATTTCCCACTTATAAAGCACAGTTGACATGATACATCACTAACCCCCATAGGAGGTCTGAGGTGGATTAATGGCCCCATTTCACAAATGAGGAAGCTGAGGTAGATTTGAACTGACCTGTCTGCAAACCATGTGTTAGCGACTAAGCACAGTAGCAAAGTTAACAATGGAACTCACGTCTTCTGACTCTTTCTCCTTCACAGCTGAACTATTAACTCTAGCTTGGTAAAATGCAATTCCTTTCCCTGTAGCCAAAACAAAATTACATTTGGAAACCAGAATCAGAAGCTTGGTGATAGTTTGTCAAATGTTTCATGAGTGATTAAAGGAGTATCAGGGCTCCCGCACCCCCTAGGCCCTCCTATTCCTCTCTCAGGTCCCTGAACACTTAGTATAAATTATCTGGCATTGGGATAGAGATCTTTTCATTAGTGTGCCTTTGAAAAACATTAATGTACAGGAAAGAAAAATTCCTCTTCATAGGGACAAATGTAATCTTATCAGAGAGGAGCAGGACAATAACAGGAAGAGGGAGGGGATTCTGGAATGTAGAAGAGGGTGGGGCTGTAGGGAAAGAAGACAGGCTACAAGCGAAGCCCCAGGGAGGCCTCTAATCAGGGACTGGCAGCCATGACATTATTGTGAGCTGGAAACATGGGCAGGGAGCCATCTTTCCCAGAGCCGGGACAAGGAGGAGTGCACATCCCCACATAGTTGCCTTGGTGTCACTGTTAACTGGGTCACAGGGCTATACCAAGACAAAGACATTTGTGCAGAGCTCATTTTCCTCACTAATGACCTCTAGGGGAACCACATAGCCACTAAAAAGATGAAGGCAGAATCCCAGTCCTGAAGCAAGAGAGGAGTGACCTTCTGGGACATGGAGTTCACCTCCCGTGCTTGAATCCCCTACAGCGTCCATCCCTTTCTGTCACAAACCCAGAGACAGCCATCGCACTGTTGACGGACTCAGCTGTAACAAGCTCTACCCTGTCCCTCCTTTCTAACTCTCACACACCTGTGGGGTTTCCCGACCACGCGACACCTAAACCTTCCCACACCAGAACCCGCTATTAACAAAGAGGAATTCCCACTTTTTTCAACTCTCAGATCTCAGACTTTCCATGGCCCCAAACTGCTTTCTCATGGCTCACCTAGCCTCTTCCTACAGTTTAAGCTTATTTACTTTATTTGTCCTCAGTAGAGATAGGGAAAAGCTGGCCAACATCATGGGCAAAATAACACTTTCAGCACTTGACAGAAACAATGGAGTCAACAGCCAGGACCACCCAGACATATGGATCCATCTCACAAGAGAAGTTGAGGGCAGAGCAAATATTCCAGGACTTGGCAGCATTCTGCTTCTCTAATTATGCCCTATACAAAACTATAAAAACACTCAATTCAGAACTTTTGTCTTGAATATTCTATTTAACATGGTGTACTTGTCCACATAGCTCACACACACACACACACACACATCTGTTCCTGGAATTCTTGCAGAGTAACTTGCTTTCCTTGCTCCTTCACTTTCCCTTTAATTGTTGTCATGAATATAGCCTTCCCCTTGTCTTTCCATAATGCTCTTCCCCATTTTTAAAAGCCTTTAATCTTCCCCCCTTAGACTTTCTGAGGTTAAATGATAAAATGGATCAGGATGTCAGTCCAGAAGAGCCCTGTGCTCTGAAAATCTCAGACATACTGCCTGGGAGATGGGTCTTTGGGGGTAATTGAAAGATAATGTCAATAAAGCTGGACAATGTGACAAGCTAATGGTCTCCTTCTGCCAAAGAAGAGGCCTCAGAGAAACTGAGACGTTATTTTCAAAGCCGGAGACCATTATCCTGTCACAGCACCGTCCTTCGATGACTTGGCTGCTATTATGCCCAGTGATTAGAACAATAAATAAAAAAGAGGCAGTGAGGAGTTAAGTGCAGGTTTCCACAGCTAACCAGAAGCCTGACTGATCTTACTGGCTTAGGCTACGGGTGAGTTGTACAATGCAAGCAGATTGTAAGTGCTTATACGGTAGAGATTGTATCTCATACATATTCATATGTCTTAAAATACCAATGTGTGCTCTTAAGAAATATCTATGAAGTTGTTGGCCTTCTGTGAATATTTCTCTTTTGCGTTCGCTATGGCTGGGAAGGTGTGGTCTATGTTAGGGCATGATGTCTATCTCCTTCAACAGGTGAGGAGGAGGAAATGAATGTTATCTAGCATGGGATCACTAGAATGTGAGACTGGGATAGAATGAGAATCCTTTGTGGTCAGCTGGCTCAGGTCCCATTCTTGTGTCAATCCAATATTCTATCCCTTTCTGAAGTGGATTGACCCTCTAAAAGTTCTAGGGCCTGGTGTCCCATTTATTTCTGATGGACCAATTGATTTCTGACCTAGCACTGCTATTTGTTTTTCTGCAAATCGAAGAAAAGAGAGTGGTGTCTCCTGATATTGCCTCCCCATAGAATTCTCTGTGCAAGTAATTTTGCATTTAACCTTGTGGGACCTTTCCTTTTGTATTTATATGTTTAGTTCGTTAGTTAGCTAGCTAGTTAAAGTTTTGTCACACTGCGCAAAGATAAGTATATATAGAAAGCTAGGGTAGACTTCGTTAGTGTATGCTCATTATTCTCTCTAAACTTTAAACCAATTCTGATTTTTTTCTAACATTTTCAAGTATTTCAAAATATTGAATTCTTTATTATCCAAAAAACCTCTATTATAGGACCGAGTTTTCTCCTCAGACCAATAGACTAGACTAAGAATCAGAATACTTGAGGTACATTTATTTTTACCACTAATTTGCCATGTTACCCAGTTTTAGAATGTTTTTGCTCATGTTCTTATTCTCAAGGATCTAAGAAGAATACACGATCTGTATCACGTACTTGCTTTTGAGCATCTGACAAAGAAGGCATTTTTTTGCCAAGTGATTGATCAGGTTACAATTACCCTCCCTCAAATGTAGGTACGCCTAGAGAAATGGAACAGCTGTCCATGGTCCCCTAAAAGTGTGGACCAAACCAGGCTTCATACTTCATAATCCTGTGCACCTAGTGTTTCATTCCCTAATGGTTACTATCAGTGAATCACAAGGTTGTATGCAGGCCTCTAGAACAGCAAGCAGGCCAGCAGCCCTCAATTCAATATTACTTACTCTTGTTTCTCTTCATCATCCTCAAGCATTTTGAGAAGATGGTTTAGAGCTTAAGTCATGTGATGTAAAAAGACAGTAAAGAATTATTCCTATGTTAACTTCATCTTTGTCCTCAAAAGCCAGCAGCATAAACACCCTCATGAACAACTGACCCTAGTTCTTAGATGGGCCACCAAGTGGCTGCAGTGAAACATTTACCTCTGCTGGGTCCTGGCCCGAAGAAAGATACAGAAACCTATGCATGGTAGGTTGAAACTCCAAGGATGTCTTCAGACCCCGAAATGGGTTGCAGGTGTTTGTATCAAAGATGAGAACAGATAATGAATAAAACATGCCTGGAGCTTTGTGTCCAGAGGATGTGACAAGCTTGAATCTGATGACTTTGGGAATGAGATGAAATATGAGTTTGAGCTCATCTGCAAAGCTTTTAACGAAGCCAAGATGCTGTGGCTGGTATTGCTGCTTATGGACTACAGTTTGCCCCAGGTTTATGGGAGGACAGGGAGAACAATGGGGGTGGAAGAATCTGGAAGGGAAAAGAAGGGGGTAAGACAAAAGAAGCTCAAACTGAGTTCTGGCTGAAGGTGGCATGTGGAGTTTTATTTTTTTTTTAAAGATTTTATTTATTTATTTGCTAGAGAGAGTGAGAGTACAAGCAGGGGGAGCGGCAGGCAGAGGGAGAAGCAGGCTTCCCGCTGAGCAGGGAGCCCAATGCGGGACTTGATCCCAGGAGCCTGGGATCATGACCCGAGCTGAAGGCAGCCGCTTAACTGACTGAGCCACCCAGGAGTCCCGGCATGTGGAGTTTTAAAAAGGGAGCCCTCCCAGGCAATCTCCTTGAAGACTAAAATTGAAATTCATTTTTGAGCCAGAAGAAAAGAGATACAGATTACTTGGCAGATCAGCACATTTTATAAAAATACTCAGATTTATATATGCTGGTATTGTTGCATTTCTATATCATCAATGGTTCCACTTTGACTCTGAATGGTAAAATAGAGACATTCCTACTGTATTTTAGTGTAAGATTAAACATTTAATGTTATCTCTCTACGACATAGAAAAGCTAACCTTAAACATATGAAAAGTGAGATAAATTCTTGTGACTATATTGTCCATGGGAAGTTATCTTATTCCCCACATGTGTGAGTGCACATCTTTTTTTTAATAAAGATTTTATTTATTTACTTGAGACAGAGAGAGAGAGAGAGAGAGAGAGAGAGAGAAAGAGCACGAGACGGGGGAGGGTCAGAGGGAGAAGCAGGCTTCCCACTGAGCAAGGAGCTTGATGCGGGGATCGATCCCAGGACCCTGGAATCATGACCCGAGCCGAAGGCAGTCGCTTAACCGACTGAGTCACCCAGGCGCCCTGAGTGCATATCTTTAAAAACAAAGACGGATTGGCATTCAAATTTTTAAATTTTCTTAGAGTGTCACGTTCTATTGAAACTCCAGTTGTAGTTTATGGAAGGTCCAGTAGGGGGAGCTGTAACACCGCTCAATCCAGTTTGGCTCTCTTAACAGCAAGATGGTCTGGAGCAAATGTGGAGTCCAGGCTGCGTTGTGAACTCTGTTCTCTCTGAACTCCGAGTGAAAGACGCTGTCTCTTTCAGAGCTGTTCCTAGCTTCAAAGAAAAGCTAGAATGCTGGGACTTGAATTCAATTCCTTATATTTTGGGATCTCCAGGGAAACATATAATCAAGTTACTAATTAGCGCAACTCCCAGAAAGAGCAATTTGGTGATGGCCCCCTAGTGATCTAAACTGGTACATGAAGCTTCGTGAAATGCCACCCACCCATTCATTAAGATTCATTCTTCAGCACCTACAAGGTGAGACGCCCCTATGACTGCCATTGTGACTCTTCACTTACATATACTTAAAAGTATAAAGCTTGAAGGAATCCAAGAAAGTGTCTAACACAGAAAGAAAAAATTTGCTACTGTCAGTGGAATAACTCAGAGCTCTACCCTTTATGAATGTTATAATCGTAGGAGATCATTTGGCTTCCCTGAGCTTCAGTTTTTTTAATCTTCCCAAAGGGAAATGATTATTACACCTGTCTCAAAGGATTGTAGTGGGGGGAAACAATATGATGTACATGACAGTGTTTGATATTCTGCTATTACCAATCTTATTTTTTTTCTTAGTAATACTGATTTTATCATGATCAGAAATAGCCTCCTGACTTCTGTCTAGGGCTCATCTCAGTGTATCAAAATACAAAGTGAGGGACCTCCCCTCTCTGGTCTGCTTGTAAACTTCATTCCATTCTGTACTTATCTCTAAGTGGTTCTCTCAGTCTGTACGTTCATAACTGATTTTTCTTGTTAGTCCTAACCGTGAACTGTCGTGGTCAGGGACTCTGAGGTACTCATCTGGTTTACCAAAACATCTGGCATAATGTTTAGTGCATTGTAGATGCTGCATAAATGTTTGTGAACTAAATATTATTGAATAAAACATAATATCACATTTTTAAGAGAATGTTTTCATTCCATATATCTACTTACTCTTAGGGGTCTTCAAACCACATAACAGGGTAACTTCCAGGCACTTTGGGGCAATTTAGCCATTACTGCAATTCTTAGGTACTTTTCCAATTTAGTGCAAACCAATCATGACACATTAAATAAGAACAAAATATGTTCAAGTTAGTTATATGACGTTGTCTTATTGGGTCATCATCAAGAATTTTAATGAGTGGGGACACCTGGGTAGCTCAGTCGGTTAAGCGTCTGCCTTCGGCTCAGGTCATGATCCTGGGGTCCTGGGACTGAATTCCGCATCAGGCTCTCTGCTCAGCAGGGAATCTGCTCCTTCTCCTTCTGCCCCTCTCCCCACTTGTGTGTGTGTGCGTGCGCTTGCTCTCTCTCTCAAATAAATAAATAAAATCTTTTAAAAAATTAGAAAAAAGAATTTTAATGACTGAAATGAGAAGTATTGGACAGACAGAGATTTAAGTACAAAAAATGTGTGAAAGACAATTAACTATAAACCAAAATTCAAATTCCCACTTCTATGGCTTACAGTTGCATTCAGAAGGGGTTATCCAGCCACAAACTACATATTCTCATCACATTTGCAGGTGAAACCATGTGATTGGTTCTTTTCCAGAGGGATAAAAGAAAAATACAAGTTTGTCACTTCTAGGTTGAGATGGTATGGCATCTCTGGACTGTTGGATGGATACAAAAGACTCCAAGGGCCTCGGAGCACATTGTAGGAGAGCATGATGAAAGGTTCCTGGATCACCATTCAGAGGAAAGACATCAAATGGCTAGAACTCTGCACTATGTCATAAACAAGAACTAAGCATCTATTGGGTTAAGCCACTGAAAGTTTGGAATTTGTTAAAGTAACTTGCATTCTCCTAACAAGGCACCACATGATTTTCAGATGAATTGGGTTAATATCAAATACTTTGGATTCAGAGGAGGAAACAATCACGTGGGATCAAGTAGGCTAAAGGCTTCCTTCAAGCGATGAATTTGGAATCAAACCTTATAGAGGAGGGACCCCTACCCACAGTGGAAGATCTGCACAAACAGGGAAGCCAGGCAGGAGGCTGAACACATACAGAAAAGACAGTGAACAGAGAGTTGTTCCAGAACACCAAGACAATTCTGACTCCAAAGGCCATATACCAAGCGCTTGATTACCCATTCTTTAGCTTGCTATTGTCTTCTCTGTATTTTGGGCTGTAGGCCATGAGATCTGCCTCAGGTAGGTCTCTTATTACAATAATTAGACATTTCATTCTCCCACAAAAGCCTGCTTTGGATCTGAAAGTGTCAGGTCTTGACAGCAGCATAGTGCCTGAAGCACTTGTTTAAATTGCATTTTTCATTTGCAATTTCTGATATTACTGAAGTCACAATCACACCTAAGTACAAGAACTCAGAATCAGTGGGGTGGGGCAGTTACTTCCTGTTCTGGCTTCGCTCAGAGCTGGCATCATGAGCTGATGCAGTCTATGCATGGATGTCTCAGCACTGTTCCATGAGGACAGAGACGATATATTATTGTCTTTATATTCTCCTCTAACCACAACCAAAAGTTTGGCCTTAAGAGAAACAGAATCATAAATAGAAAGTCAGAACAGGATGGGGTGACAGAGCTCATATAATTCAGCACACTGATTATGTTGAAGGTCATTTATTTTCCTTATTGAGAAGCAAAGATTTATAAGTGACACATCTATATAAAGATGGGAACAAATCAGAGGCAAAACTCCTATAAAATATTAAATTATTTAGCCTTCCCTTTTTTCTAAGTGGCAAACTAGCTTAAGAAAAAAAAAAAGAAGGAAGGAATAAGATACTAGAATTTCACCTAAAATCCAGGGAGAGGAGTAAAGCTAGGTTTCAAGAATCATCTGAGATTTTTTTCTTCTCTTTGTCTATTTATCATTTTATTCTTCTGTTTTGTCCAGAATAGTTTTCTCAACTTTCTAGTACACATGATAGGAAATGGCTACTGCCAAGAGATCTCATGTCTGAATTCAAGAGAATAGACAGATTATTTTGACTTGGAATCTTTTAGTCCCTATTCCAAACAAAAGGGAAAGAATTTGATTGGAGCAATGAATTTGGGCCATGGTGTGAGGGGGCAGGCTCATTGTTTGAATGGAGCTGGGGAAATTCTTGGAAGAGAGGGAGAGGGTGAGGCTTATTGGATAGACAAACCAGTGCCAAGTGACTTATGCAAGGAAACACACAACTAGTTAAGACAGAAAAAGGGCAAAATACCAAGAGGTCAAGTGCCTTATCCCAGGAAATAGAGTCAGTTAACAGAAGAGAAAGGATTAGAGTCAGCTTCTTAATCCAGTGCCGGTAGTTGTTTATTAAATGTTTCTTTCTCATCGTTTCAATCCTCAAGGGAGAGTCTTAGTCCCTGAAACCATTCAAGACAGGAATTTGTCTCGAATGTTCAACTTTTGGCATATAGTCTCCCCTGAGATTCTAAATACCAACCTCCAGGGTCATTTCAGACAATAATTTCTTCCTAGGCACTGTTCTTTCCCTTTCTGTTTCATGTAGACACTGTATATTGTTCGACACAGATGGTCTCCTGTCAAAATGATTGCTTGTTGGAGTTGTCAAGGCAGATGCCAAAATGTACAGTTTGGTCCAGATGATGCTTTGGAAGGGGAAAGACACATTCATCATAGGTTGAATTCACACTGCCTGAATTTGCTAAGAGCAAAACAAAAAAATGAGTGCATCCCAAGTGTTGGTCAGAGTTTACTCCCTTCTGGAGTTTGGATTTGCCAGGTCAGTTGAAGAGTAGACGAAACAGCAACACTTAATTAGCAAAGCTGACATTTCTGTCTCAGCCTCAGCTGTGATGAGACACTTTAAAATGTCTGCACCCAAAAGCTCACATTGTTTCTTAAACTTTAAAATACCTTCTCAAGAGGATTGGCTGATTGAATGTAATCTCTTGAATTCTGTATAACGTATGCATATAAATGATGATAAAATGATCCCTTTAGAACTACAGGCAAGGGTTGTCCATGGTGTTGCTGGAGACAGTTTGGATCAGAGGTTGTTGGTTCTGAGAAACCACTCTTCTACCACCTCCAAGAAAGACCCATATTAACTAGTAGCATAAATAGCACGATTGCCTCTCCCAAAGCCAAGTGTCTCACGTGACTGGCATTTGAATTGCTGCCAACGGGTTGACTTTGATCCTAAAGTAACATCCTTCCTGATCAAATTTCTTGATAAATATAGAGTGATGTTACTCAGGAGCAATTATAAATGAAGTTAAGCAAGAGAAAATATCTCATACATGTTTAATTTAGAGGGTAATATTGAACACTCTATTAGCCAGTTTCTCTCTGGGATGAATACTTTTGGTCATACTCTTTTTAATAATTGCTAGTCACCAAGTCTTTTTGTATCTATAATAGGGCTAATACAGTTAGGTATAAGAACACTGAGGTCGAATGAAGGCTAATTTTATCAATATTTTGCAGTTTGAAGATTTGATATTCTTTTTCAAATGTATTCCTTTAAAGAAAAAAAAATCTTTCATGGTTATGCAGAAATATGTTCTTTTTAGAAAATCTTGAAGATAAAGGAATGCAAAACTAAGAAAATTAAAGTCACCCAGAATCCCCAAACCCAGGAATAACCACTGATATTTTGAGTTTTATCCTTTTAATCATTTGCCTGTCTGTCTGTCTAGACATTTTCTATCTCCTTCTCTCTTTTCCCATGCATCTCCCACCCAGTGTGAAGAGGTTTTGACTTTGATAGCTAGAGGTGGTCAATATTGGCAAAAAGAAGTGCTTATTTGCCTATGGATAATTTATTCTTAAAAAAAAAAGCCTATAAAATCTAAAATGCTCACAAGCAACGCAGTGCTACCCCTTCAAGATGAGCCTGTTATCACACCCAGAAAATCAAGAACCACATACTTTTCCTCTAGGATGAAGCAGGACTTTGGTGAGAGAAGAGAGAGATTTAAAAACAAAGGGATTGTCAAATATGAAGGAAATATGAGATACCTCCAAAGTAGATTCAGTATTATAATTTGAAAGATGACCTTTATACTAAAGAAAATACATGGTTTTTATCATCTTCTGGGCTCTAGGTACATGTGTACTTGTGTAAATGTAAATTGGTTTGCTTTTTCCCATCACAGACTGGACCTGGAGGTGGGGTTGCATCTGTTATTAGCATAATTAAGATGTATGTCGTATGTTTTCTAAAATTAGAATTATATTCAAAGGGCCTTCCCATCTTGCTTTTTAAAACTTGACTGTATTATGAGCACTGTCACATCATTAAATATTTTTGAAGTATGATTCTTTGAGGATTGCATAATATTCCATTAAGCAATGGACTATAGTTTCTTTAATTGATCTTTTTATGTTGATTGGTTTAATTTCAATATTTGTTTTTCATTTATAAATGCAAATATAAAATATGCCAAATTTGGGGTCTATTCACTATTGTCATTTTTTACATTAACTTCCTGCAAGAAGAATTTTTGGTCAAAGGTTAAGGACATCTTTAAAAGTTGCTGATAAATATTACTAAGTTTCTTTCCAGAAATGTATAAGAGTTCCCATCTTCACTCTCATATATGTTTATTAGTGTGAAAGATGATTTAGATCAGATCATTCAAAAGGTATCTGTATGCACCCTGAATTCAACACACCCAAATTATCAATGTGTCCTAGCTCTAATAATTTTAAAAGTGCAAGCCATTGTAATTTCTAATTATAGTCAGGAATTCACTATCCCTGAATACATTGATTCAAAGGCAGGATCCATCTGAAAGCTGCTCTCTAGGATGTCACCTCTGGGGCCAACCCACAGGTCTTCCCATAGTGAATTCAGTTAGTGCTTGCACAGGACCCGTAGGTGTGAAGTCTGAAAAAGAACATGGTCCTTGGGCGCCTGGGTGGCTCAGTTGGTTAAGCGACTGCCTTCGGCTCAGGTCATGATCCTGGAGTCCCGGGATCGAGTCCCGCATCGGGCTCCCTGCTGGGCAGGGAGTCTGCTTCTCCCTCTGACCCTCCCCCCCTCATGTGCTCTCTCTCTCTCATTCTCTCTCTCAAATAAATAAATAAAATCTTTAAAAAAAAAAAAAAGAACATGGTCCTTATTTGCACTGCTTTCCACCTAATCAAACTGATTACCTTTCAAAATCCCTTTGTGTACCCCCAGTAAACACGTACCGAAATAGAAGTCTTTGGTTGTCCATTTACTGTTCTCATACCTAGCCAGCTAGATAAAATAATTTTTCAGAGCGTTCTGAAGGTATAATTAGGAATAAGTAAGTAAAACAAAGGAAGAGACTTTAGACTTGAACGTCAGAAAATACTTCCTTGCATGCACAAAGAGTTACTCAAGAAACTAGCTCCCCAAATAGAGCAAAGGAAATCTTTCTGCTTAGGACAATTGAAACTAGTTTATAAAAGGATTCCTTACTGTCAGAGGCTGAGACTTAGATGGTGAATACTGTATTTCTCCCTTTTTTACAAAAGGAAGCTCCCCAAAGACACTGGTCTAAGGAATCGCTTCTCATTTTGAACCCTAAATTTGCATTCAAGTGCATTAAGTCTGCTGTTGTAAGATTCTGTGTGCACGCACACACACACACACACACACACACTTTCATCAGTCTCAAGGCCAGGCAAACGTGACAAGCACTCCCACACACTAACTGATCCAGCAACTTACATTAGCTCCTGAAGAACTCCCTTCCTTTAGAACACCCCTCAGTGTGCGCACGCACGTGTGTGTGTGTGTGTGTGGTTCTTAGCAATGATGCCATTCCTAAAAGATGAGAGACAAAAGATTTGAAGAAGGAAATAAAGCAAAAGGAAATGCCCTTCCCTTCACTCTGATATACTATGGACTGGCTTTTATTTATGCTGCTAGCTTTTTATATATGGATTCTCCTGAAAATGGCATTATTTACAACTGCAAATTATTAAGTTGATCTTTTCATAACTTAGGACTGGGCATTGGAAGCCTTTTCCATCAGATATGCTAAAAATTCAGATGTTCAATGTATTTTTGAATATTTTTTTATTTTTACTTTTAAGGATTTTACATTCATCAAAATAAATTTGAGTTTCCCTAGCTGAACTAAATTTCCAACAGGCCCCCCCCCCGCAAAATCTTAAAAAACCCACTACTGAAAATTGTTTGCAACTAGCTTCTTAATGACTAAGAGGTAAAAACCAGTCTAGCCTTTCTGCCTTCTGAGCAGGCTGGTTTCCCATGAGGCTTTGATTTTCTTCACTGCGTTTATCTTTGCTCTCTTTCTCTGCTCCTTTCTTTGCCTTATCCTAGGCTTTCCCCTTTCTTTCTTTCCTTTGAAGCTTCTCTCCATTTCCTTTTTCTTTTCCTTCCCTCTCCTCGATCTTTATGACTCTCTTTTTGTGCTCTGTAGACAAATCCATGGTTGAGAATCCTTGTTCAAGTTTAATCGGGACAGATCTTGGGGAGCACTGTTTCCATCATCCAATTCCTAGTCTTCTGGGTCCTGGGATTCCCCTCCATATCTTTTTGTATATCATTCTTCTCAACTCTTTCTCTTCCATGCCTATGTCCATAAAAGTTGTATAAACTATTCTGGAATCTTCTTTCCCAAATGTCTTTGGGTCAGATAAAGAGAACAAAAAAGATTCAAAGGAAAAAAAGCAGGTATTTTTAACATTTTCAAGATCTGCTGTCTTGCAGAGACCAACTGTTTGGGGCCAAGGAAAGAATCACCAAGTAAACTTTCTGCTACTTTCTTTTATCATGCTGGAGAAGGCCATACCAGTAATTCCTTCTGAGTGGTTATGATGTCTCTTAAAAATTTACCTGGGAAGGATTTTGAAAATCAGGCCCATGCTATTAGAGGAATAGTATGAAATTGTGGGCAATTTGATGTTGATTCTTAATTATAATGCTTGGAACCTCACAGATTAGTAATATCTAACAGTTATATAAGGTCATTTGACTTTTTTATTTTCCTAAATTTAGCTTCAGCAATTATTAAAATTTGTTTATTTCTTTTATGTGAATTTCTGTTAAGAAGGTAGACTGCTGAGCTCAACAAAACTTGGCAATGTGTCCCCCTACTACTCCTGAGAGCTGAGGCACCTGGACAGCATTATTCCTACTAGGTATCCCTTGTACTCCTTCTAGATGAGTCAGTGTCACCAGCTTAGGCTTATGAAAGGTAAATCAAAAAACTAAAGAAAGATAGGAAGGAAGAGAGGGAAGGAGAGGGTCCTGTGTTGAGGCACTCTCCTACCCATTTTCTTCCTTCCTTCCTCCCTCCTTCCCTCCCTTCCTCCCTCCCTCCCTTCCTCCCTCCCTCCCTTCCTTCCTTTCTTCCTTCTCTCTCTCTCTCTTTCCTTCTTTGTGAGTCAGGCATCAGGCATCTTCTTTCCTTCCCTTGCAGAAGATAAGAAAATGGATTCAAACCCTGGCAGAAAACTTTTAGAAGGTTATCAACCCTTGCTTTAGTACTAGATTGCTGTTCCATCCCACCTGGCCTGTTGACTTTTCAATGAGACAATATGTTATGCTTTACTTTGAATTTGCTGCAAGCCATTCTTGCACGCTCTCTACCCTCTGTGGCCCGCAAAGCTGACCCAGGTGTGCAGCATCCAAGATCTCCAGGCTTCTGGTGGAGCTCTGCCAGGGGAGACTGCCCAGGGGAGAGCAGCGGGTAGGAGGAGAGTGCAGTTGGGACAGTTATTCCCCTAATTTAATTTCTGGCAGATCATATTCAGTTAGCTCCATCTTTCCAGAAAAGCTGCAGCTGCTGTCAGAAGGCTTTCTCTGTACACTTCTTTTTGGGCTCAGGTAATTGTTTCTTCACCCTTCAGGAATAGGGGTAGTGATGGCTCGTGTGTTACTAGCACCAGGGTCCCTCCTTACTATTTTGCCTAAATCCTGTTCACATCCTTGTAAATGATCTCTTCATTAAATTTGCCTCGACTCAGTTTTAGTGTGCTATTTCCTCTTAGGACCCTAACTGTCAATCCTGAGTAGTTATTAGGTTCTATCTATCTGTCTATTAAATATATATATACACATCTATACATATATGATGGTCTCACTCTGATAAAAGGAGTGGAAAACAAAAGAGAATGTGAAAAAGCCTTATATATATTTAGTTTATATCCATACATTGCAAGTTTCCTTTATAAGCCAAAGGGTTTATATATTGGTAGGGGGAATATCCAGATCCTTATTAATAAGCTATTTGTTTTCTGTTTTCCCTAATGTTCATATATAATAATAGAAAGGTTTGGTTGGTCAGCCAATTAACAAATATTTATTGAAGTTCTATGACATGCTACCATGTCCTAAGAGTGTGGGACACAGCAATAAGATGGGCAGAATCTCCACCTGCAAGGAGATTGCATTATAGCAAAGACAATCGGGCAACATATAAGTAAATAAGCCAATAAATAAGATAGTTAATGTGGTAGGTACTAGGAAGAAGATACAAAAGGGTAATTTCGACAGAGTGGACTGTAGCAGAAGAGATTGCTTTAGTTTGGGATATCAGAGAAGTTCTCCATGAGGAGAAGCCATGAATGGAGACGAAACCGATAAGAATGAACCAGGGGAAAAGGTGGTTGCAGTGGAGATGGTGGGCAGTGGTGGGATTTAGAATACATTTTTTTAATTTTAATTTTTTAAAAGATTTATTTATTTATTTTACAGAAAGAGAGAGCATGAATGGGGGGAGGGGCAGAGGGAGAGAGACAGAATCCTGAAGTAGGCTCCCCGCTGAGCATGGAGCAGGATGTGGGGCTCAATCCCAGGACCCTGAAATCATGACCTGAGCTGAAACCAGAGTCAGACGCTTAACTAACTGAGCCACCCAGGCACCCCAGAATATATTTTAAAGCTATAGCTGATTGGTGGGTTAGATGATGGGACTGAGGGAAAGAGAAGAATCTAGGAGGACTTCTAAGTTTCTGTCCTAAGCAACTAAGTGAACAAATGGTATTTGCTTAAATAAGTAACACTTGGAGAAATGAATGCTGGGCATTTGGGGCAAGCAAGAGTTCTGTTTATGCCATATTAAGTTTAAAATACCTATTTGACATCATTAGATATTAAATAGAAAGTTGAATATGCAGGGGACCACAGTATTCTGTTTCTTAGATTTTTGGTCCCTTTAAATTGAAGCATAGTAGGTAAAAATAATGTATAACACAACTGGAAGTTTGCACTTTAGCTAACTGCTCTGTGGACCGTTGGTTAAAATGTCTAAGAAATTTTTCTGGATTGGGACGCTTGGGTGGTTCAGTCAGTCTATTTTTTTTTTTTTTTACTCTACTTTTATGTAGAGTCTTGACTAATAAAGAAAAGTTGTCCAGGCAAAAAAGTGAAGGAAAGATACTTCAGAAACGGGTAACAGTAGAGAAACTCAGAGTGAGTAGACCAAAGTGTGAAGGGACTGGAATGGTGTGGAGTGAGGTTATGGAGATGAATTTGGGACAGACAATTCACGCATGGTAGACCCATCCAAGGAGTTTGGAATCTATCCAGTGGGCCAGAAAGAGGCATGGGGCTTTAAAATAGGAGAATAACGTGCTCAGTATTTTTTTTTTCTTAAGTTTTTTTCTGGCAGCAGAATTTGCATTTGGGCAGAAGAAAAGCTACTGGTGGGTGATGGCTACGCATTGACAGAGATGTTTGTATCCTACTGAACAATGCTGTTCCATTTTTGGCAGTGTTCTTGTGCTTCTGCCCTGTGTCCTGTCACAGTTTTATTCAGAATCACTTACTACTGAGAGCTGACCAGGCACAAAGCACCAATGTCAGTAAGACATGTTCTGGAACCTCTAGGAACATTCCATATTTATTGCACAGCACACTGTTACGAAGTAAAAGAGTGAAAGAGATTCAGAGCAGAGAGAGGAATTAGAAAGGCTTTTTTGGAGTAAATAAGATTTGGCCTGGAATGGGACGGACAGGTAGGACTTTTATAAGTAGAGAAGCTCAAACATTCTGACCAAAATGTCCGCCCTCTTGTCTACTAAAACACAGACTAAATACAGAGACCAGAGTTTCTATTTCTAACATCTATCCACCATTTCCTTCTTGGAACTCAGAATAACAAGTGCTCTACCAACCCACACTAAGTCCCTAACAAGCCAACATTTCTTGTTGAAAACTAAAGGAGGAAAATTTCAACTGTTTTTTCTTTTCTTTCTTTCTTTTTTTTTTTTTTGGTGGCGGGGTACATGATAGCAACACAAGTCATGTTTTCATTGAGTTGACTAGCTGTTGGGGCAGTACTGAATCTGAGCCAAATGGTTGCCTTGGAATTCTGAGGCCTTGGCATTCACTAACCCTAATTGTAGAGAACTCAGCCAGTTTTTCCCTCAAGGTTTCCAACTAGAAGCCATAACATAAAACACAATCTCATTGTCTCTGGCTGTTTTGGAGTTCCTTCCCACAGATTGGCCTAGATAGATTTATTATATTTTTAAGTCAAGTCTAATTTCAGTAATGCCAGAAATGCAACCCAAATTATAGGAAGGAAGGAAGGAAGGAAGGAAGGAAGGAGGGAAGGAAGGAAGGAAGGAGGGAAGGAAGGAAGGAAGGAAGGAAGGAAGGAAGGAAGGAAGGAAGGAAGGAAGGAAGGAAGGGAGGGAGGGAGGGAGGAAGGAAGGAAGGAAGGAAAGAAGGAAGGAAGGAAGGGAGGGAGGGAAGGGAGGGAGGGAGGGAGGAATAAAATAAAGTCTGCCCCCATCTATAAATAATTCATTGCAGCCCACTCTATACTGTGGGTAATTATTCCAGGGAAACAATCTTGAAAAGAACACAGAGTGCTTACTATTGCTCTCTTGGTTTTATTTCTCTGAAAGACATTGTTGTCACCTGTTATATATGGCCATAAGCAAGCTCCCAACAACATAACTGGAAGGCCAATGAAAGAAATTACCTGAGCCTTTCTGCAAAAATAAGGAAGGTGCTGATGGATAACTGCAAAGCCAAACCAGTTAGGAGTAGATGAGGACAAGAGAGCCTTCTCTTTTAGCTACAAATGCATCTGGCCTGTGTCCATGGCTAGATCATATATCTGACAATATCCTCCCTTTTAATGCTTTGCAGATCCAAGGTATATTATCATACCCTAAGCCTGAACTCTCCAGGGAAATTATGTCAAGCCATAACCAAGGAAGTAGGATTGTAAAAATCACCCCAAGGAACCAGCTGTCTGGAAATCACCTTTAGGAAACAGGGGACCATGTGCCAAAAGGGGGCACTGTGAGACTGAGGAATGATGAGAGATCGCTGTGCTCCCTTCTCAAGTTGAGGCAAGAACTGTGCTCAGCATTTAGCCCTGCCTGGAGGGGGTGGAGGGGTTGGGGGGAGGAGGGAAGAAGAGAGTAGAAGCTAGTTTTATTTTTAGAACTTATCTCTGTGCACTCAGGGTGGACCTACAATTCTCATAAACTAATCTTCCCGGTTTATTTTGCATACACAACACATTCCTGATGTGGGCAGGAAACAAACTAATTTTTATAAAGATCCCGTGTCAAATATATTCATTATTTGGATGTGCTGACCTGTGTGATAGTGCTATTTTAGAAAAAAAAAAAAAGGATCAAATCAAGATGACTTATCCTAAAAAAAGATAAGTTTTCTGCAAATTCCTGAGAAACAGTTTAGCAGGCGGTTAGAAATATTAATCTGGGTAATGTGGACATAAAACTAAAATAGTCATACAGCTTCCACCTGGAATGTTTGAGACTGTGTCTTTTAAAAAGTGAGATCCCATTGCTATGCGTTACTTAAAATGCAAGTAGGCATTCTTTGTTCACAGCAAAGCTCACAAACACGTTTTAGAAGGTTTGCAGAGAAACTGAAAAACAGAAAAGCCTCATTCTTTCTTCATGACTGAATTCCTTCCTCCCTCCCTTCCTCCCTCTCTTCCTTCCTTCCTTCTTTCCTTCCTTCCTTCTTTTCTTCCTTCCTTCCTTCCTTCCTTCCTTCCTGCCTTCCTTCCTCATCTGTCTACACTACGAAATGATCACCACCAAATGTCTAGTTGCCATCCATCACCATCCAACTGACTTCCTCCATCCATTTTACCCACAGGCCTGTTTGTTTTTTGTATGGTTTTGTTTTGTATTATTTTGTTTGTTCATTTGTTTTGTTTTGTTTTTTTAGATTCTACCTGTGAGTGGAATCATATGGTATTTATCCTTCTCTGCCTAATTTACTTCACTTGGTGTAATACCTTCTAGGTCCATCCATGTTGTCGCAAAAGGCAAGATCTCATCCGTTTTTATGGCTAATATTCCTATCCCCTTTAACAATTCATCCTTTGATGGACACTTAGTTTGCTTCCATATCTTGTCTATTGTAAATAATGCCACAATGAACATAGAGTGCATATATCTTTTAGAATTAGTGTTTTTGTATTTTTTTAGATAAATACCCAAAAGTGGAATAGCTGGATCTATGGTAGATCTATTTTTAATTTTTTGAGGAACCTCCATATGGTTTTCCATAGTGGCTTCACCAATTTAGATTCCCACCAACAGTGTACAGGGGTTCCTTTCTCCACATCCTCTCCAACACTTGTTATTTCTTGTCTTTTTCATAATAGCCATTCTAACAGGTGTGATGTGATAGGCCATTGTGGTTTTGATTTGCATTTCCCTAATAATTAGTGGTGTTGAACATCTTTTCATGTGCCTGTTGGCCATCTGTATGTCTTCTTCAGAAAAATGTCTATTCAGATTCTCTGCCCATTTTTTAATCAGGCCGTGTGCTTTTTTTTTTTTTATTGTTGTTTAGTTGTATGAGTTCTTGATATATTTTGGATATTAAACCCTTATAAGATATATGATTTGCAAAAATATGGTCCAATTGAGTAGGCTACCTTTTCATTTTGATGATGGTTTCCTTCACTGTACAGAAGCTTTTTTGTTTGATGCAGTCCCATTTGTTTACATATTTGTTACTCTTGGATTTAGAGTCAGATCTACAAACATATCGCTAAGACGGATATCCAAGAGCATACTGCCTATGTTTTCTTTAGACATTTTATAGTTTCAGGTCTTATATTCAAATTTTTAATCCATTTTGAGTTAATTTTTATGTATGATGTTAGATAGTGGTCTAGTTTCATTCTTTTGCATGGCTGTTTTGTTTTCCCAGCACCATTTATTGAAAAGGCCATCCTCTCTCCACTGTATGTTCTTGGCTTCTCTGTTGTAAATTAATTATCCATATATACTGGATTTATTTTCTAATTTCTAATCAGGCGTTTTATGGAATAAATAATAAAATCTCTGTTCTCATCTATGAGAAAAAAGATCACATTACCCGTAAAACGTTATGTCCTGAGCATCAAATACATACTTAATGTGCCAGGTGCTGGAGAGAGAGACAAGAAAAGTAGAACCCGAATTCATTTTCCTTGAGCCAGTTCCAAAAAAATACACCAAAGACTCTATGATACTCTTTTGATCATTACCATGATAGGATTTGAACTAAATCCTGGTGTCTTTAAATCCGCATAGTTAGTTTTCTGGCCAGAGTTCATGGAAGCATATAATCTCAGAACTTGAAGGGACTTGAATAAAGGCTAACATTTATTTCATTGCCATATTTTGTATGTGTCTATAAAGGGCTACATGCTTTATATGCATTATCTTTTTTAATCTTTATAACAATTCATTAGGCTTGCCCCCATTTTACAAATAAAGAAACGGAGGCCTAAAAAAATTCAGTAATTTACTCAAAGTTAATAAAAGGCAAAGTCGTGAGTTTTACTCTAAATCTATATGATTCTAGAACCTATGCTGTGCTACACCCATTTTCAGGATGGGAAAAATGATCCTGAGATCAAATCCAAACACTGAACAAACATGTTCTTCCCAAGGGCACCTGGGTGGCTCAGATGGATCCCAGGGTCCTGGGATCGAGTCCCGCATCGGGCTCCCTGCTCCTTGGGAGCCTGCTTCTCCCTCTGCCTCTCTCTCTCCGTCTCTCATGAATAAATAAATAAAATCTTTTAAAAAAATAAAAATAAAAAATAAATTAAAAAAAAAACATGTTCTTCCCAATACACAGCACCTCTCAACATGCCCACCAAATGCTCACCCAGTCTTCCAAACACAAGGAACTCAGTTCCCTTCTCAGGTCATTTATTTCATCTTTGAACGGTTCCCATTATTGTACAACTCAGAGAGTCACATTTTCCGAGAGAGGCAAAATCTTGAGTTAGAAGTCCAGAAACATCAGGAGTTAAGCTCACACGGTCTCCGGCCCACATTCAACTTGAAAGTTTTAGCTCCTCTAGGTGATCCATGAAGCTTTGAAGTTGCAACAAATAGCACTTTGGAAGAGATTCCTTTCTGAACTCTCATCCTTCTGTTAGAAATCCTACAGGGGGGTTATCCTTGGTGTGTGGACTGAATTGGAAGAACAGTCTGCAGCATACCCTGGGCAGAGTAGGAGTCCCTCAGTTGCTTTGCAAATACCTGTTTTTTTCCACAGGTGGTGACTGGGTCACAAAATATAGGAATTTTATTATTCTGCCATCTCCTAGGGAAACTTCAAACCTTCCCCTTGCCAGAAATCTGTGATCAAATGCAGTACAACATTCCCCCCTCTTCTTTCATCTTTGTGTGCCTTCAAAATCGGGAATATCAGATGTATCCCACATAGGGTTACCAAATGAACCACAGGATGCATATTTAAATTTGAGTTGCTGATAGATTACAAATGTAATCCCATCCTTATACAGAAAGACTGTTATCTATCAGCAATTCAAATTTAACTCATTATTCTGTATTTTTATTTCCTAAATCTAGTGACCCTTATCTACATAAAAGCAAACCCATATTTGATTGGGATATTAATGAGTACAAGACCCATATAAATGAGTTTTGAAAATAAAAAAAAACTGCATTAAACTGTTTTTGAGTCAAGGAAATCAAACTATATTCAAGACATCTTTTAAAAGCTTTTTAGGGGCGCCTGAGTGGCACAGTCGATTCAGCATCCAACTTTTGGTTTTTGCTCAGGTCATGATCTCAGGGTTGTGAGATCGAGCCCCATGTTGGGCTCCACACTCAGGGGGGAGTCTGCTTGGGATTCTTTCTCTTCCTTTCCTTCTGCCCCTCCACCCCCCTAGAATAAATAAATAAATCTTTCTTTTAAGTTTTTTATAAATCAAAGGTTAACACCTGGATTTACACAAATTCAGGTTTCCCACTCTCAGATCTGTCTGAGTGAAGCACTCCTGAATTTCATTCAGTTAGTGATAATAGTTGTCTCACCGATAAATGCCTTGCCTTCAGTGTCTAATATTTGTTTCCCAGAAGAAAGCTTTGCCACTGACATTAAATAGGTAGTTTATCCTCCACCAGTGCAGTCTCATTGTTAAAGTGCTCTGCTCTGTGTGGACCAAGGAGGCTCCACAGATCCTAAAGCTGTACTTTGGACATAGCTTAGTGGCTGGTGAAGTAGAGAGTGTTTGGGAAGATCCCCGGCCTGGAATCAGACACTTCCAAAAGTAAAACCGGTTTTCCTTCCTTCAGAATGCCCAACTGTGTCCTGGGGATAAAGTTGCCAGATTTAGTGAATAAAAATACAGGGGTCCCAGTCAGACCTGAATTTCAGATAAATAGTCAAATAATGTTTTAGTATAAAGATGTCTCCTGTATTGCATGGGACATGTTTATACTTAGACATCCTTCCTTGTTCCTCTGAAATTGAAATGTAAGTGGTACTCTGCATTTTATGTGGTGACCCTCCCTGGAACACTGGAGATGCTTGCACTCCTCAACAGTGAGATGCAAAAATTGCTAAATGACTAAAACAAAAAAAACCCCAACCAAACAAAAACAAAACAAAACAATAAGGCAAAAACAATAAGACACATCTTAAAGATACTAGGAAGAGTTTCCAAGTGCTCCTTCCAGGAGCACTTCTTGCTTGCTGTTGCCTCCACATCCCAAAACTTTTGAATTTCCCTGAAATGCTTCCCCCACTTTCTAGAAGCTTTGTCTGACCTCCCCTATGACCTATTCTTTCCCTAAACTCGGGGGCAGATCCATTTTTTGTGGGACCTCAAGCTTATACATTGTGGGGAGGATGCTCTTTAAGAAAAAACCAAATACAAAATAAAAAATACAAAGTACAATATAAAATTAGTTTCCAAATAAGTCTTAGAATAAGAAGTATTTTTTAGAAAGTTTTAAAAGTTGACATATACCACAAGCATTATATAACCAAGTGTATTAGTAAACTGCCGGACTCTATATGACTCTATAATACATTTTTTTGGCTCTGTCCTCTTTGATCACCTTTTCAGAGGACAATTTTGTAGCATCGTTTCCTATACAGAGACTATAAAGAAGCCAGTCTTGCCTCTAGCCTGAATAATTGACTTTAAAAAAAAATTGAGGGGCACCTGAGTGGTTCAGTGGGTTAAGCGTCCGACTCTTGAATTCTGCTCAGGTCATGATCTCAGGGTTATGAGATGGAGCCCTGAGTCAAGCTCCTCGTTCAGCAGGGAGTCTGACTGATATTCTCTCTCCCTCACCCCTCCCCCGCTTGCATGCATGCACACTCTCTCTCCCTCTCTTTCAAATAAATAAATGAATCTTAAAAAATATTGAAAGTTGAAGATTGCTGTCAAGTTTGGAGAAACATCTGTCAGGTTTTTTTCATATATGACCTATAAGATTTCAAAGAAGTTAAGATTTCTTATGTAGTGCTTAGTTATACACAGTCTTTGAATTGAAACACTCATTAACTACCCACTCTCGAGGCAGGCACCATAGGGGCTGGTCATGTGGGAGAAGACCTCTAGCCCAGAGGTGTGTGATGCTGGTGAGCTGGCAGAACAGGCAATAGAAGTGCTCCTGAAAGTCCTTCACATACCAGGACTGTTCACTGTGTTTTAACAATACACAGGAGTGAGTGTGAGATGTCTAAACATATCCCACTAAACCCAACTCAAATCCCTCTTAGCCAGAACTCTAAAATGTCCAGGGCCACTCCTGCACCCATGGGCATGAGGAGGAATGTAATGCAGTTGAAGTCAAAGCAAAAAGAGAAAGTTAAAGTACCTTACAATTAAAATGTCTTACTTATGCACGTTTTACAAAAATATATAACATCATGAACACCTTGATAGGGTCCATCCCGGAACTTATGCATACAAGTGAAGGGCTCTGAAATTGAGCTTCCTGAGATACATTAAATCTACTTCCATCTGATCTTTAGCAGTTCATATGATCCACAGTACTCATTTTGCACTTAGCTTAGCAGCCTGGTGCTATTAGTTATCTATTATAGAAATATATGTCGTATCTTTGCATTGAGATTGCAGGCTCTTTTGAGGGCAGAAATCATGATATCTTCTACTTTATTTTTCTTTCTGTACTTGATGTAGAGTCCATCATTTTTTTTAAAGATTTTATTTATTTATTTGAGAGAGAGAGAATGAGAGACAGAGAGCATGAGAGGGAGGAGGGTCAGAGGGAGAAGCAGACTCCCTGCCGAGCAGGGAGCCCGATGTGGGACTTGATCCCGGGACTCCAGGATCATGACCTGAGCCGAAGGCAGTCGCTTAACCAACTGAGCCACCCAGGCGCCCCGAGTCCATCATTTTTAAAATGCATGTAGATATATGTATATATAATACATACATATAATAATATAATAAATATATGCATATTTATGTATCAAGGTATACAGCTAAAGGCCCCCTTTTATATATGTCTCCATCTCAAAAATCAGTATGGTGATCAGTTCCCCATAAAAATATGTACTGGGAGGGAAAACATCTGGATTGAAACCCCCACTTTATCATGTAATGGCTGTGCATTTAATCTCTCTGACTCAGTTTCCTCATCTGGAAAATGGAGTCGATGGAGGTGATAACAGTCTCCCAACATTCATCCTAGGATGTTATGAAGAGTTTTGCAGATCAAGTGCTCTGTATATGAAAACACTTATGCTTCATTTATTTTTCAGGCCTGATTTTCTCTGATGAGAGAAAAAAAATTAACTCTTTGACACTTCTGGGCAATATTAGTGAATCAAAAATATGTTCTTTTCGTGTTCCATTTTTTACAAGACAATGAGGGAAAAAGGGAACAGGGTTATGTGGCTCTTTGTTGAAATTCTCAGGGATCATTACAGTAGAAGATAAAACCAAGAGTTAACTGAATGAGTGGTGCTCCAACTGACTGGTCAGCAGAATCACCTGTGAACCTTATAGAACACTAATACTGGACTTCAGAGAACACACCAGCCATGTGCTTGCTGAACTAGAATACCTAAGGGTATAGATGTCATCCTAATGATCAGCCAGGCTTGAGAATGTCCAGTCTAGATGGAGAATAAATATGGATCTTCCCAGTAGATGTTGAAGTCTTCACTAGATACACCCAGTGATTGTGTTCCTTCTCCATCATCTTCTCCATCCCTTCCTCTCCTAGCAAGGAAAGTCCACAATTCCCCACCCCATCAGTGTTTAGTGCCTTCATTCATACCATGTTATATTCTGGCCAGAGGATTTAGGAAAATGAAGAAAAAAAGTTTGAGATGCAGGACAAGTCTACATTCTCCCATCTGTTTAGACATCACTTGTACCCTTTGGTACTCCCAGAGATTAAACTCCATAGCATGTTGGTGCCCCTCGAATAATGTCTCCAGGTGTCAACCTGGGATTGAGTTTGGGTCTTTGAAAATATGCCATGCACCCACCCAAACTGGTCTTTTATAGGTCATTAATGACTCCCATACTCCCAAACCTCATAGGCATTTTTCAGTTCTCATGGTTTCTGCCAATTCAGCTGCATTCAGCAAAGTCAGTTACCCCTTCTTTTATCCATTTCTCCTTCTGAGACTCCGGGGATATTATGTTCTTCTTGTCTCTCTCTCAATTCTCCAGAAACCCTCCTCCTTCTTCCTTCTGGGATCTTCCTCCAATTTGACCTCTAACGTTAGAATTTTTCAAGTCTCAGTCTTCAGCCCTCTTTTCCTCCTGGTCTATTCTTCCCCTCAAAATGATTTATCCCACCCTTTTGTTTTAAATTCCATCTCTGTGATAAGGATTCAGAATTAATACCTCTCACTCTGCCCTTTCCCAGCTCAGTAAATGTCATCCACACAGTTGCTCAAGAAAGAAAGCAGGACATCCTTCTTATCATTTTCTCTCCCTCTCTTCCTTCAATCTCCCATCACATCTTGATGATTTTGCCTCCTGGATATCTCTCTACACCACCTAAGTCATTCCATTTCCACCATCTTCACCTAAGCCCAGGCTGCAGACATTAGTCACCTGGATCCCAACCGCTCTCTTGGCTTCTTCTCCTTATTCTCTCAGTCTTGTCTCCATTCTCCATGGAGCAGACAAAAGAAATGTTTAAAATTTTAAATAATATCATCCCTTCTATTTAAAAGGCTTAATTTAGTGCTGCTTTTTTTAAAGATTTTTTTTAAGATTTTATTTATTTATTTGACAGAGAGAGACACAGTGAGAGAAGGAACACAAGCAGGGGCAAAGGGAGAGGGAGAAGCAGGCTTCCTGCCGAGCAGGGAGCCCGATGCGGGGCTCGATCCCAGGACCCTGGGATCATGACCTGAGCCGAAGGCAGACGCTTAACGACTGAGCCACCCAGGCGCCCAGTGTTGCTTTTTTTTTTAAAGTAGGCTCCACACCATGTGGAGCCCAATGTTGGGCTTGAACTCACAACCCTGTGATCCAGACCTGAGCTGAGATCAAGAGTTGGACACTTAACTGACTGAGTCACCCAGTCACCCCTTAATTTAATGGTTTTTTTGGACACTTAAAAATATAAATCTTTTCCCAGCTTTACTGATGCATAATTGATAAATAAAATTATAAGATATTTAAGGTGTACATAGTAATGATTTGATACATTGTGAAAAGATTCTTCCCATCTAGTTAATTAATGCATCACCTCACATATTTATATACATGAGAACATTTAAGTTCTATTCTCTTTATCAACTATAGTCACTATGTTACACATTAGATCCTCAGACTGTATTCATCTTATTACTGACAGCTTGTATCATTCTATCAACCTGTCCCTATTCCCCTCATCCCCCAGCTCCTGGCAACCACTTTTGTGGATTTCTTAAAAAAGATTTTATTTATTTATTTGAGAGAGAGCGAGCGAGCATGAGCAGGGGGTGGGGGAGGGGCAGACAGACAACTCCTCACTGAGCATGGAGCCCAACACAGGGCTCAATCCCAGGACCCTGAGATCATGACCTGAGCTTAACTTAAGTCAGATGCTTAACTGACTAACCATCCAAGTGTCCCCCTGCATATAAAATTCTTAAAAGAAACCTCAAAACCTTAATTTGTCTCCTTCCTTCTTAACACTCCCAGACTTACCTAGACTATCGCCCTATGGTGTAGCCACACCAGGCTTCCCACAACCCCTGGAATTCACCAACATCCTTAGTCTGCTGTTCCCTCTGCCTGGAACTCCCTTCCTCCTCTCTGGAGCTAATCTCTACTCGTTCTTCAGTCTCAGAATTTAACACCCCTTACCCACAGAAAACTCCCATGACTCAGAACACTGTACTTCTCTCTAACACGTGTCACTTCCACATTCACATTTTCATTCATGGGATCATTTATTTAATAGGTGCCTCCTCCCCTTGACTGCGGGCTCCACAAAAGCATGAGATGTATCTGTGTGCTCACCACTCTATAATCGAAGAAAACTGCCATCTCCTAAGTATTCAGTGAACATTTGCTATATGAATGAACTAATGTGTGATTGAAGGAAGAAAAAAAGAGCATTCCACAGTTTTTTTTGGACCCGTCTTCACAATATTGTATGTTTGGCTTGCATTTTGAGATTGTGCTGTGTTTTCTTTCCATCTGGGGTAGTTCTCCCAGGCCCAATTATACCTGAGCTCCCCCAGCTTTCTTTTGCAACTCTGGCCAAGTCACTAGGTTTCCCTGAATGTTAACCAAGCCATCTGGAAAATAGGGCATGAAATTGTACGTCCCTGACTAGCAGCAGATGCAGCAAGTGAGCTGAGCTGCATTTCCTTTTCAGTAACTAATTGCACACATGGTACAATATGGAGAAAAACATTATAAATCAATTAGACCATTACAGCAACAACTGCGCTCTGTAAATAGGGAAGTAGGCCTTGTGTTGGGAAGGGGGAGATAGGAACACCTGATTCTCCTTGCAGTGGCCTTGGATAGCTACTTACATCTTTACATTTCATTTGTCTCCCCTCCCATCCAGGTTTCCAGGAAGATTACTTTACTGATATTTGTTAAGGGTTTTAATTTTCTGGCTTGGAAGGTGGGCTATTGCTGGAGGTTAATATATATCATCTCAGTTTATTGTTCACAATTTGTCTCCTCTGCAAGGTTGCACAGCTGTTTGAGGTTGCTCAGAGAGTGAGAAGTGGAAGCGGAACTGGGGCAGGCTAATTCTGGCCCGAAGGCTCCTGTGCAAGACACTGTCTCTTGTCTGCCTCAGCCCCTAGCCCAGAGCTCAGCATGGAGAAGACCCTCCCTAAGGACCAAGTTGCTGGTTCAATAATTGAGGGAATGATCTGCCATTCGATCATTTCCATGCTCAAATGCCACAAGGCATCTTATCTCGCTCAATTGCTTAGGTAAACATAACTCCAGACAGACGGGGAACCCTAGAAATTATTAGTCACCATACACATTGGCAACACAGCACCTTGCTTCCTTCGAATATATTGTCCTTTATTTAGTGTTTATCTAGGGTGTCCGGACCACAGCTGCTGTGTCTCTAGACCCAGGCCTGGGTCACAGGGTGGGGAGAAAACAATGACTGTTTTGCTTGCCTGGTGATAGATATCCTCTGCCACTTTGTGTCACTTGTTGCAAATTCAGCCCCACATCCTGTGAACTGTCCCTCCAGGCTGGAATCTCCAGCACCACACAGGGCCTTCAGGCATGCCTGCAAGCCATCTGTGTTCTGACCTTGGCGTCACTTGGTCCATAAATCACAGAAGGTGGCTCACACTTCAAGCAGGGCCCAGGGACATGATAGGACCAGGGAGCAAAGAATAGAAGAGGGTGGTGGTGAGGTCCAGGGGCCAGGAGAGGAAGGTTATACTGAGGAACAATGAGACATGGAGGGAGCTTTCTATTCTTTAAAGAAATGAGCTGTTTCCTAGACGTCACGATCCTATCAGTGAGGTGGAGATCACAGGAGGCTGGTTGGGGGTGGAGGGCGGAGGGAGAGTCAAGTAGATCTTTGATCATGAGTGATGTGCTTCGCAGGCATCATTCCCAGTAAACAACTTTTGATGAGGCGGTGGACCCTCTCCAGACAACAAATGAACCAGCTAACACTCGAGAAATGAGAGAAGCTCAAGGGATAATTCCTTATACTTCAGTGATTCTTGACAAAGCTCTATCATACACAGTCACCCATCATTCCTTCGGTCAACAGAGCATTGCCCTGCTGCATCTCTGTGCTGGGCCATGGGCTCATTGTTGGAGACAGAGTGGCCTATGGAAAGACCATCATCCCTGACCCCCTGAGCCTACGGTCTAGTGAGGAACGTAGACATGGAACAAGAAGTACAGTGTGAGGAATATTGTGGGAGGAAAAGTACAGGAACTTGTTCTTATTGTGTCCATTATTGACATTATAATGTCAGTATTATCCCCATTATTTTTAAATACATCTTTTTGATTATTAAGCTCATTATAAGTTTTATTATTAATGCCATTTTACATTGCAGATCAGAGGGGTTAGGCGGTCACACAACAGTTAAATGAAGGAGCCAGGACTTTAAACGTGTGTATTCTTGGGTTCTTTGTGCCCTTTTCACTCTCTAATCATTACCTCAGAACACTATCAGCTTAGCTGCTCCCACGCTTCTGGCCTGAGGCCTGAGACAACTTCCATCACATGCAGAACGGTCGTGCTGCGCTTCAGCCTTCTGGCCTGGCACAAGCAATAGGCTCCGTAACCAAGTGGCCCTTGACTTTTACGTCCAACACCTAAAGTGACCCAAGCCCAATCAACAGCTGCAATTTATGTCATGAAAACAGCTACCCACAGAGAAAACCAGAACCATGAAAGTGGGTCAGGTCCAAACCACCTTTACACCATGTGGTTCGCTGAAACCCCAAACTTGTTTGTTTGCTGACATCGAACTCCCTCCAACATATACAAGTCTTGTTTCTTTAATCATTTTTAAACTTTTTTTTTTACTGTGACACAATACATGTAACATAAAATTTATCATCTAAACCATGTTAACTGTATAGTACCCCAGTGTTAACGCTACGTGTATTATTGCATGACATCTCTAGTCCTTCTCATCTGGCAAAACTGAAACTTTGTACCCATCAGACAACTGCCCTTTTGTCTCTCCACCAACCCCCGGTAACCACCATTCTACTTTCTGTTTCTCAGAGACTATTTTAGAGACCTCATGTAAATCAATCATTCAGTGTTTGCCCTTTCGTGATGGGTTTATTTCATTTAGCATAATGTCTTCAAGATTCATCCATGTTGCAGCCTAGGACAGGATTTCCTCCTTTTTGAAGGCTGAACCATATTCCTTTGTGTGTACATAACCCTTTTTCTTTATCCACTCACCCATCAATGGACATCGAGTTTACTTCTACCTCTTGGCTATTATAAACAATGTTGCATTAAACATTAGTGTGTTAATATCCCTTTGAAATCATGTTTTCAGTTCTTTTGGATATATACCCAGAAGCAGGATTGATAGATCAATTAATAATTGTATTTTCAATTTTTTGAGAAGCGTCCATGCTGTTTTCTATTAGTGGCTACGCTATTTTACGGTCTTTCCAAGAGTGCACATGAGTTCTATTTTCTCCACATCTTTGCCAACACTTGTTTATTTATTTATTTTCTGATAGTGGCTATTCTAGTGAGTGTGAGGTGATATCTCATTGTGGTTTTCCTGATGATGAGTGATGTTGAGCGTCTTTTCAGTTGCTTGTTGGCCATTTGTATATCTCTTGGGGAAATGTGTGTTGCATTGGCTTGTCTGTTTGTTTGTTGTTGTTGAGATGTAGGATTTCTATATATATTCTGGATATTGGCCCCTTATCAGATATATAGTCTGCAAATATTTTCTCCCATTCTGTAGACTGCTTTTTTGCTCTGTTTATTGTTTCCTTTGCTGTGCTGAGGTTTTTAAGCTTGGTATAGTCCCATCTATCTATTTCTGCTTTTGTTGTCTGTGCTTTTGATGTCATCTCTAAAAACTCATTGCCAAATATAATGTCATGAAGCATTTCCTCCATGTTTACACATGTCTTTTGAACAGGAAACTGTATTCTTAGACACAGTCTTGGCAGTTTGAAGCTAGAGTCATTGTAATTTTGCACACTTACTTAACAAAAGGAACTGAATCTATTTTAAAAGTTATTATTTGCTAATCGTCATATAAAGGGTATCTCCTCCCTCTCCTCACCACGGTAGTTGAATATTAGTCAGTGTCCCCATATCAGGTGGGATTTTGTGATATATATACTTAACACTTTACCCAAACTTCCCTAGTTACACTTCATGTTAAAAAGTATTAAGCTTTCTTTTTTTTCTTACAAAAGTCATGATTTGCACCTTTTCTTTCTTTCTTTTTTAAAGATTTATTTATTGTAGAGAGCGAGCACGAGCATGGGAAGGGGCAGAAGGAGAGGGAGAGAATCTCAAGCAGACTCCCTGCTGAGTGGGGAGCCTGACTCAGGACTTGATCCCAGGACCCTGAGATCATGACCTGAGCCGAAACCAAGAGTCAGAGGCTCAAATGACTGAGACACCCAGGTGCCCCTGTATCTATTCTAAGTCCAAGACTCAGTGGTCTGAAACAGGCATTCCTGGGCAAAAGTGACCTAGCATTAGCTTGTGATTATGGTTTTCGAATTTCTTAGAAGCCATGGGATACTGAGGTGCCTGGGAGGCTCCGTCACTTAAGCATCCTTGAGTTCAGCTCAGGTCATGAGCTCAGTGTCGTGGGGTTGATCCCTGCCAGGGGCTCCGTGCTGAGCATGGAGCCTGCTTAAGACTCTCTCTCTATCCCTCTCCTTCTGCTCCTCCCATTACCACTTTCGAGGGCTCTCTCTCTCTCTCTCACTCCCTTAAAAAAAAACAAAAAAAAAACTATGGAATATTTCCTTTTTTTTTTCTTCCCAAAAGAGATCTTACACAGAAATCTCCATACACTGAACCAAGCATATCTAAGTGAGGCTCTCTGGTTGAGATGGAAGTTGAAGTACCTGTAGATGCAACTCTACCATCACCACCACGCAGTTCTGGGAACGCGCAGACCATGCTTTGTAAACCCCTCTTCCAAATGAGGGCCAAGCCAGCACAGCTTGAACCTGGAAGGCAGAAGCATGAAAGGGAAGAACACTGGATTTTGGAATTAGAGATAGCTGTGTTTTAGTCCCAGATCTAATAGTCACATGGTCTGGGATAAGTGGTTTCAGTGATCTGCAGGTAAATTTTCTCATCTGTATCTGTGTCACAGATTTGTTATAGAAATTAAATTATATAACATGAGTGAAACACTTACATATCAAGTGCTTGGTACATTGTATGCATGAGATATGGCTGGTTTCCTCACTTCTCACCTTTATAACCGTTCCCAAATCTGCTAACCCCATATTGCATCATATCATCTGTGTATCTGGGGGAATTTGTTGTGCACACCTATAGATGGTAACCTACTTTTCCACTGACAATTATCTTTTCAGCTGTGTCTTACTTTCATTTTGTGTATTCTTCAGTTGCAAGTGAATAGTGAAGCACCAACCTTTAGCCTTTCTGTATCTTTTTGGTCAAGTGTTGAATACCCTCATAAACAGCTCTGAAAGAATTCTTTTATAATTTGAAAATTTAAATTCTCCTAAAATAAAACACAATGACATAACTTAAAAATAGAATACTTTCATTGTTTCCTTTCAGGACAGCAAGTGGTAGATACTTGAATGATACAAATTGTACTTCAGGCAGACAAAATAATGTACATTGTAGACACACCGTCAAGTATTAACATGATGGCAGCTGACTCACCTACCTATCACGTGTAAGTGCCCAATGACAGATATTAAGATGGAGGTGAAATTGAAAGAAAGATTGAATTACTTGAACCTTTGGCTATACATTAGCAGAAATACATTCGAATTAAATAAAAAGAGGAGGTAGGAAAGGGTATCCCACAAAAACTGGGGACAATGCAGCAACTGAGCTTTGGGAATGAAACTATTGGCTTAAATGCTGTCAGGAATTTGTTTATTAATGGGTAAGCATTCTCAAATGCCCCCCGCCCCCGAATTACTTGTTCTCTTCTTGGGTCTTCGGGCATGCTGACTAGAGCAGTAAGTACAGGTTGAGAACTGTGGGAAAAAAGCATATAGCTTTATATTTTGGAGGCAGTGAATGCAATTTAAGGAATGGAATTATGTATAAGAAAAGAACTGGTGACCATGCAGAGGATCAACTGGATAAATGACCAATGGTCTGGATGACCAGTGGGTAACCAGAAAAAAAAGATGGCTGAGAAAGAAAGTTTGGAGCAAAACTGGCAAGCTATGGTGGCCAATTTAATTTATGAAATCAAGGACAGAGCAAACAAAAAGATATTTGTCTGATATTCTTTGATATTCTGATCATGATAACTAAAAGCGCTTATTGTTATTGATACTTCCCATCTTTTATAACTCCTGCTCTATGCCATATTGAAATACGATTCTTTTCCTTTCCCTAAACTTGCCTTATGTTTTTCTGACTCTACTCCTTGGCTAAATCAATTCCTTCTTTCTTAGTGGCCTTTACTACTTAATTAAATCATTGTTTAAAGGCTCATTCTGACCTTGTTTCTGGAATCCTCAAACCCATCAAACATACTCCTGTCTCAGGATCTTTGCACTTGCTCTTTGCTCTATATTGAAAAGTTCTTTCCTCAGATACCAGTGTGGCTCTTACCCTTACTTTTTTGGGACTTTCTCATTGAAAATCCTTTCTCTGACCTGTTTGTCTTATCATCGTAGTAATTATCTATTCCCTTACTTGGCTTTATTTTTTTGATTGCCTGACATTTTATTATCAGGGAATAGATATAAATATCAATAATATCGATATAAATCAATGAAATGAGTTTTGCTTATTTGTTTATTGATTGTCTCTTTATACTTGTACATCAGCTCCATGAAGGCAGGGATACACCTTGTTCCCTACAGCACCTTTACCTCTTGAAATACTGCTAGGCTTATGGCAGGTACTCAATAAATACTTGAAGAATTAACATTTGAAATAAGTTTTGGCTAGAATCAGTGGTGTCCATCTTAGTTTGAAATAAAACTTTAGTTAAGAATAAATCAGTAAAAGAGAAAAATTTAGTAATGGATAATAACCTTTCCCACTTTATGTGCCTTTAATTTGGCTTTGTTACTTTTGTGAGTGAGCAAACTTCTTTCCTAGAGTACGAAATAATGAAAGCGGCAGATTAAGGCAGAAGATCACAATTGAGCCAACCTGGTTTCAGATCAATATCATGTAACACTGGTTATCTTCTCTGTGCCTCAGTTTCTTTTTGCCTTAGAATAGCCTTAAATCACTTAACATATGTCATGAATTGAATTGTGTCCCTCCAAAAGATGTTGAAGTCCTAATCCCCAGTGTCTGTGAATGTGACCTTACTTGAAAATAGTCTTTGCAAATGATCAAGTTGAGATGAGGTCACTAGGATGAGCACGAATCCCTTATGACTATGTCCTTATAAAAAGAGAGAATTTGGACACAGAAACAGACACATAACCAGGGAAAATGATGTAAAGACAAAGAGAAGACAAGGCATCTACAGACAAATGCCTGAGACTACCAGGTGCTGGGAGAGAAGCATGGAACATATTCTCTCCCCCACAGTCCTCAGAAGAAACCAACTCTGCCAACTCCTTGATCTCAGATTTCCAGGCTCTACAACAGTCAGATAATAAATTTTTGTTGTTTAAGCCACTTTGTTGTGGTACTTTGTTGCAGCAGCCCTAACAAACTAATACAATGTGACATACACACACACACAAACACACTCCCACTTGCACTCTGCCCCCAATGCATGCAGTGTTATTAGCGATGCCCATCTGCCCGTCTTCTCTCCCTTTCTTTCCTTCCAGAAGGCACAACGAGGAGAAGGACTTGGTTCAGTTTAAGGGATGCAGCTAGTTCCTGAGATCACTCCCATTTTCTCAGCGCTTTAAGAAAGTAGCAAGAAACACATTTTTGTGAATGAGAAGCTGGCCGTGGAGCCTTGACAACATCTGTTGGAGTCTCCCAATTACTCGGGGCCAGATGCTAATGGTGTGTGCATTTGCACATGGAGGAAAGTTTCACTGCCACTAATGAGCCATTCATTGTCCTGCATTCCAGGGTCCCTCCCACACAGGCCTGTTTTCAGATGTTCTACATTAAGTGGAATGCAGCACCCTGTTTCCATAGGAACTGGAAACAAGGGCTCCCAGAAGACCTCACATTCTAACATAGACCAGAGCTTTGGAAGACTTGCTGGGTGTTGATTCATCTGATAGTGAACAAGCATTCCTGAAGATGTACTATTGCCAGGCCCTGGGCTGGGTTTTGGAAACACAGCCCAAACAGACCCTCAGAGGGAAAAATTCAGAGGTTGAGGCAGACAAGCAAGGAATACCCATGTGAAATGCTGTTCTACAGTAAATGTGCAGTGCTGTCTGAGTTCATAGGATGGCATCTAACTAGACTATGAGTCATGAAAAAACACTTTCTAAAGTAAGTGATCTTTGGGGCATCTGGGTGGCTCAGTAGGTTGAGTGACCAGCTCTTGGTTTTGGCTCGGGTCATGATCTCAGCATTGTGGGATTGAGCCCTGCGTCGGGCTCCGTGCTCAGCAGGGAGTCTGCTGGAGATTGTCTCCCTCTCCTTTTACCCCTCCTCTCTCTTTCTCAAATAAATAAGTAAATCTTAAAAAAAAATTAAAGTAAGTGGTCTTTGAGGCTTCAAGGTCAAGGAGGCAAGCCAGGCAGGATGACGGGAGGAGGGCAGCTGTTCCAGACAAAAGGAATATGTGCCATATCTCAAGGACTGTGAATGAAGGAAATCTGACTTAGAATTTCTAACTTCAAAACTCAGCTGCACTGTTGACTGTGCTCTGTGATTTGAGGCTTTCATAAATCCCAGAACTCCACCGGCCAGGATGTCCCAACATGTTACGAAACCTCACCCTTCCTTCAGAACAGCTCTAGCTGTGGATTAAACTTCCAGCTCTGGAGAAAATGAGCGTGTATGGTGTAATGGGAGCCCTGTCGCTCAGCAGTCACATCTGTCATTTTCTTGCCCGAAACGTCATGTCACACATTCCTGACTCCTTGCACCATCCTAACACATGTGTGTTATCAAGGATTGATGTTCCCTATCTTTGAACTCAGCCTCCTCTCCTTTATATATTATTAGGGACAGGAGTGAAGCCCAGGTCCTGCTGGGAAAGTCATTCCAGTTGTCTGCATGGTCCATTTTCCCAGCAGGGTCACTCTGGTATATACAGAAAATGAGGGCCAGGGAAAGGACTTGCAAGCAATTGTTGAAAAATATTTGGCTGAGACATTTTACTTGACTTTCACAAATTTCACCATCTGTGCCCATGTTTCTAAATGACAAACCCATCTCAACTGATACCCTGCAGAATGCCTGTATATAGTAGGTATTAAATATGTATACATACATATATATAATATATGGTATATATTATAATTCTGTATAGTATATGAGTACATATATAAAAGCTGAATTGACCTTCTTCTTCAAACTTTACTGTACATAGCAGAATGCCTTTACACATAGTAGGATCTTCATAAGCATGTGTTGGTTGGTTAGCTAACTGTCTGAATTGTGGGCAAAAAAGAAGCAATAGATTTTCCTATCACAAGGCCAAAACTATATAAGAAAATAATTTGAATTTGAAGCAAATTCACCCAATGTTCTCTTTTAAACAAAGAAAATCTAGAACTTAATATTAAGACAAAAGAAAGAAAGAACATGATAATATCTTTTGGGCTCTAAATCTTTCTTTCTTTTTAGAGTCTTTGTTGACATTTCCTTATTTATTTATTTGGCTGCAAGCCTGTAGATTGGAACTTGTTTGTATGACTGATTAAGCATAATAAAACAAATTAGGACACATTGGAAAAATATGCACAAAGATTAAGCTAGCACTTGAACCCTTTAATGGATATGAATCAGGGTTTTTACTTCCAACTTGAAAAGTGGGTTGTGTGATAATGAGAAGTCAGCGTGGGGGGAGGGTGTCCAAGATATGGGACAATGTTTTAGGACTACATTGGGGTAACTAGAGCAGAACTTTATAACCCGTATTTGGTTGTACACCTGATGCCTCGCAAAAAAAAAAAAAAAATGTTTTTATTGCTGTTGTTGTCATTGTTTTTACTGGAGAACTCTATTTTTTTTAAAGATTTTATTTATTTATTTGAGAGAGAGAATGAGAGAGAGAGAGAGAGAGCATGAGAAGGGGGAGGGTCAGAGGGAGAAGCAGACTCCCCGCCGAGCGGGGAGCCCGATGCGGGACTCCATCCTGGGACTCCAGGATCATGACCTGAGCCGAAGGCAGTGGCTTAACCAACTGAGCCACCCAGGCGCCCAGAATTCTATTTTTTTTTCAAGTATAATTAACATACGGTGTTATACTAGTTTCAGGTACACAATATAATGGTTCAACAATTCTTTTTGTTTTAAAGTTAGTTTCCTACAATTCTCTTACACACACACCTGCACACACACGCACAATGCACATACATACCTATGGCACTCTTTGTTATGAGGAAAGTCAGGAAATTACACTATGAAAGCATTTTCCCATCTTGCAATAAGAAGAGATCATAACCATATTAAAGCACATCACAATGGGGCCTGTCCGTAGACACTTCTGAGAAAAGGCAAGCTGTGGTTTTCTCACTAGCATAAAGCAGAGGAGGACACAGGCTCTGAACCACAATCCCTCCCACCACCCGCCACAGTCAAAGGGCAACCATAGCACATGGCCGGGTCCTAGGCGAGGTGGCTCTCGCCACTCCACACAACCAGTAGACTACAGAGGGACAGATTCCTGGCCATCTGAAGATGTAAAGGAACCAGAAAAACACCCTTGATTCTTTCTCACCTCAAACACATTCTGACCCCTGCCGTTGGGATGAATTGAAACATCCATATCCTAATTCAGTCTCTCCTCAGATCCTGTCTCCAATCTAGTCCTTCAAGGAGTGACAGTCAAAAGAACTCTAAGCCCGTGCTCACCACTTGGTTTTGAATCAGTGCCTTAGGTATCATTAAGGACTTTTCCCTCAGGTGAGCTCCTTGTTCTGACCCTCACCATCCACATGACTCCATCCTAGGCAGCAGATGCTTGTTCTCTCAGATGCCAATGCCTTACCTCTCCGGTAGTCAATACTTCCTACCTAATTTATTTTACCTTGGTCTTTTAAGAAGTGTAGAAAAATTGTGGACTCCTTTTCTTAGTTCAGACGTGATCATTAAATTACGGTGAAAATTCAGTTATCTGGGATCTCCTAGGTAAAATCGACACATTTTAGTTTGAAATGTGTGAAAATAATCCCTAAATAGTTTTTCTTCAAGGCTGGATCTAGAATAGAATTCTAGAATTCCAACACCCTGGAGTCTAAAGAGCCATCAGATGGAGGAATCCCGGGTCCTGAATGACTAAGCATGGGACAGTGGACAGAGCAGCTCTTTCTGCTGCCATGGATCCGCATCGTACATTAGTATGAACAAGAAATAGACCTTTGAGCCACTAAGCTTTGAAATGTTGGCATTATTTGTTACTGCAGTTGGACTCTGTTGAATAATCCCTGCCCATTTATAGAATGTTCCCTCCCCAACATCAATCCCCTGCACAGACTGCACAGTTTTGTCTGTCCCTAAGGCTATTTCTCACTTTGTGGTCCTGACCTTCCCCAGCCTCATTTAGCTATTGCTTGAGCCCGAGTTTTGAGAAGTTATTATCTTTAATGTCTTTATAAACAACCTGGGCTAAAGGAATGGCTGTGGGAAAATGGGAGATCCTCCTTCCATAACAATCCTTTCCCTTCTATTACACCCCTTTAAAACACCTACATTTTCTATGTTTGAAAGCACCATATCTCTTGACACAGAAATCTGATCATTTATTTATTTTCCAGTAGTCTTTTTCCTTCATAAAAATTTGAGTTGATCCACATAGTTAGTTAACTGTATTAACTACATTAAGAATTAATTATCTGATGAGTGTTCAGGTGCTATATTTTTAATTTGCTTCTCGAAAATTGTACACTTGACTCACACGCACAATTTTTTTTTCTTGAAAAGGTGAAGCAGGGGCGCCTGGGTGGCTCAGATGGTTAAGCGTCTGCCTTCAGCTCAGGTCATGATCCCAGAGTCCTGGGATCAAGCCCCGCATCGGGCTCCCTGCTCAGCAGGGAGCCTGCTTCTCCCTCTGCCTCTGCCTCTCTCTCTCTCTCTGACTCTCATGAATAAATAAATAAATAAAACATTTAAAAAAAAAAAGAAAAGGTGAAGCAGGAGAAGGTTTGTTCACAAAATATGCACAATATGACCTGATGAACTTGTGGAGGTAGATGGTAAATTTGACTATAACACATTTGTTTCTTAAAAATAATGTAATTCAAAATCAAAATGTTTCTGGGGATTTTTGATATTATGTTTTTGCAGGTATTGGAGTCCCCCTTAAATGTGTTTCTCCAGCCTGAATGGATATTAAAAAGTTTTCTTAAAGTATAGGTGGCTAAAGCTCCAGTCAAATCCTTAAATCAGAATCCCTAAGGATAAGAAGGATCATTTAAAAGCTCTTCGTGGTTTGTAAGTGTATTTGGGGTTGAGAATCATGGTTTTCCTAGGCATCTCCAATTACTATACCAATTGCCAAAAAAATCTCAAATGTATTGATATAATATCAATTAAAAGTTATTTCAAAACTATTAAATATATTCAAGTCAAATATGCCCCTCCACATGTGTATTGGATCAACTGTCATAAAAATCCCCTGAATTCTTTTTTTAAAAGATTTTATTTAGTCACGAGAGAGAGCAATAGCACAGAGGGAGAGGAAGAATCAGACCCCTGCTGAACAGGTAGCCCAACTTGGGGGCTCAATCCCAGGACTTGGGATCATGACCTGAGCTGAAGGCAGACCCTTAACCAACTGAGCCACACAGGCGCCCCCCAAATCCCATGAATTCTTAACTAGAAATTACAAAAAGCACATAATGAGAGCCACCACAGGGATTGTGAACATTAATGAGATAATGGGTATAAATATCAAAGCATTCTAATAAATGTCTATTATGATTAAGAGTCATTATTAGTGGGTGCCTGGGTGGCTCAGTTGGTTAAGTGACTGCCTTCGGCTCAGGTCATGATCCTGGAGTCCCAGGATCGAGTCCCGCATCGGGCTCCCCGCACAGCGGGGAGTCTGTTTCTCCCTTTGACCCTCCCCCATCTCATGCTCTCTCTCTCTCTCATTCTCTCTCTCAAATAAATAAATAAGATCTTTTTAAAAGAAGAGTCATTATTAGTTATTAAGTATTAATTAACGATTTTCGACCTCTGCTCTGCTACAGAGACCACATTTAGAAACAGTAGCCACAGTGATCCTTTTAAAATGTAAATCAGATAATGTAATTATGCTCAAAACTGTCTAATAGCTTTTCATCTCTCTCAAAACAAAAATCAGTTTTTCTAATGGCTCATAAGAGCAATAAGACCTTCCCCGATCAGTCTCTATTTGATTTGCTCCGGTTGGACTGGCTCTCTTGTGTTTCTTTGAACACACTAGATGGACATACCTGATCTCAGAGCCTTTGCACTGGATTGCCTAGAATGCCCATCCCACAGAGAGCCACCTGCATCCCTCTCTTACCTTCTTTAAGTCTTGGTCTAAGTGTCACCTCCAGAGAGGATTTCCCTCATCCTTGCCCTCTTATCTAACCCCCTTGCTTTATCTTTCTCCTTAGCACATAAAATAGTCTGATAAACTATACATTTCTAAATTTCTTTATTTAAATCTGTGAGAACTGGAGCAAGTTAATTAACCCTCCAATCTTATTTCCTCATTTTGAAATGGGGATAATTTATCTTCAGGGGATATGAGAATTAAATGAGGTAGATTTAATTTCCAGAATTCCTGACCTATGAATGGATGTTCAGTGAATCTGAGTTTTGTGATGGATATTGTTCTGCCTGGTTAGGGAGGAACGGAGTTATAGCTCAATCTCTTGGAAGAGGTGAATTATGCCTTTGCATCTGAAAATGTGCTTAATCCATTTTTTTAAAGTTTTTATTTAAATTCTAGTTAGTTAACATATAGTGTGATATTGGTTTCAGGAACAGAATTTAGGGATTCATCACTTACATGTAACACCTAGTGCTCATCACAACAAGTACCCTCCTTAATACTCATCACCCATTTAGCTCATTCCCCACCCACTTCCCTCATCAACTATCAGTTTATTGTCTATAGTTGAGTCTCTTATGGTTTACCTCCCACTCTTCCCCCCCACCCTTAATCTATTTTGTGGAGTTTGTCTTGCTCTATGTGTATCTCTTGCTGGTGAAGCCAGAATTATGACTTGACAGAAATATTTGAGAAGTTTCTAGCAATATAAGGAGAACTTGTCCAGATCATATCTAAGGAAGGTTCCTTCTTATCCTTAGAGTCTATGGCTCTTTCATTCACACAGCAGGCTTTTATTTGATCAGAACTTTGGTGGACATCTCAGTTGATAGAAGCATCTGAAACTGAAAAATAAATATAAATATAAAAGGCAAATTTCCTTTTAACATATCCCTGTTGCCCAAGACTAGGATTCTTGATTTATGAGTAGAGCTTAAAACCTCCAGTAATGCACAACTTAATAACACTTTTGTGTTCTCTGGGCCACAAGAAGGATAAAGAGGGTTAAATGACAACCATCTTCTAGTACTTCAAAGCTATAAAATCCAAGGCATAAAAATGAGGCATAGTGAAGTAGTGTAAATAATGGGATGACATTTAGGAAAAAAGGAACTTGGGGAATAATAACTGGAAAAACTTCCTTATGTCTAAGATCAGCTGGATGATGAAATAGTCTCAGGGAAATAGTGGGAGCCGTCAAGCTTGAAATATTTTGAAATTTGACTGGACTGAGCTCCAGAGGCCTGTACTATGGGATCATTTGTAGGGTTTCTCCTTCTTCTTCTTTTTCTCCTCCTCCTCCTTCTTCTTCTCCTCCTTCTTCTTCTTCTCCTCCTCCTCCTCCTCCTTCTTCTTCTTCTCCTTCTTCTTCTTCTCCTCCTTCTTCTTCTTCTCCTCCTCCTTCTTCTTCTTCTCCTTCTTCTCCTTCTTCTCCTCCTTCTTCTTCTTCTTCTTCTTCTTCTTCTTCTCCCTCTTCTTCTTCTTCTTCTTCTTCTTCTTCTTCTTCTTCTTCTTCTTCTTTTATGAGAAAACAAAAACATGAGTTAATAGGTCTTTTCCACACTGACACCAACACCAATTCACTGAATCAGAACTTGAGACCGTATTTCTTACTTAGATAACATATTCATTTTTGGAACAAATGTCAATAGCCCCAGGGGTGGTTCAGGCTACCATACCACATATGGTGAACTTCACCATATGTGAAGTTCACATATGGTAGTTATTTTTGGAAGCTTTCCTCATAAGTAATTGTAGTCAACAAATAGTGATATTGATGCATTTCCTTCCATCCTTCTTTTTTTGCTTCCTCCCATCCTTCCTCCCTTCCTTCATTTCTTTCTTACTTTCTCCCTTCCTCTTTTCCTTCCTTCTTTCATTATCCTCTTTTCCTTGACATCTTTCTTTTCCCCCCCAGAAGTTCATGACAGCTTGAACAAACATCTTCTCCCCCTTCCATTGTTAAATTTTAAAGAATGAGTCAGGTCTTAGAGCCTAAATTTTAAGTGACTACATTAAGAGTGCTTGAAGTGTTCCCTCTTTTGCTGTGTCTCTCTCTGTCAAATAAATAAAATCTTAAAAAGAAAAAAAGAGTGCTTGGGAATAAGAGAATACACAAAAAAGTAGAAAGATCTTGTCAAATAGCTAATAGAAATAGGACATAAATCCAATGACTTGATGATAGTCTTTACTATCAGGTAATCATCTTAAAATATAAAAGAAGTATTAAAAAAATTTGAATTCAATAGGAGTGAGATCAGAGTATCTATTACGTAAGGAAGACTAAGTCTTCCTTAGTCCAGAATTATCCAAAATATCTCTCGACATAGTTCAAATTTATTATGTAATTTCTTAATTTTCCACTTGGCTTTGCTGTACATAAATTCACGAATCCATGTCTTCCTGCTTCTATTATACTTCTTTACCCTGAAATACATTTGGGAAAAACTGAACCACAACGGTTCCTCCAGTAAAGAAGTAGCAAGGCAAGTGTGATCTTATGCAACAGTTACATCGGAAACAGCTGGGGGAAATGAGAGTGTGGTATAGCTAAGACCAGCCACAGGAAAGATATACCCAGGCATCAATCATCATGTTTAGAAAATGACAGTGCTTAAGTTTGTCCTGAGGGGGTGGGGAAGGACGGAGGGGGAAAGAGAGAAAGAGAGAGATGGAGAATGGGTGAGTGCCTGCCCTTGCTGTTAGAGAAACATATACACTGGATTTATTTTGAATTTAGATGAATACTCCCTGCAACCTCAGCAGGAATGCTGTTCTGGGAAGAGAAGTTTGCATGTGTGTTTACATGACTTCCCTAGCTCTCACAGTGTGGAAACAGACAAATGTTTAGTGGCTGGGTTGAAGTTTACATTGGGAAGCATTTCATCAACAAAGTGTATATATTCAGCTATCCCAAAATACAACTTTTATATTTCCCTGGACTTTTTATCTCCAGAGTATCCTTTAGACAAATATACATAAATACACATATCTTACATGTAACCTAAATGTTACATATTTTATATATACTTATACTATTATAAATATTATAATATTTATATAATATAATATTACATATTTTATATGTGTATTTTTTTTCTTGCCATCTCCTAGTTCTTAACTTCCTTCACTAGCTTAGAAGATTACCTGCATGATACTGGACATAATTCACATTTCATTGCATATGACTCTGCAAGAAATTGACACAAAGTGTCCTTACCCTCTTAACCTGAAGTCACAGGGAGGAAAAAAAATGTATAAGACCTTTCACATAACACAAATAATTTGATTAGCAATAACAGATTAATATATGTTTACTTGTAAATTTTATTGAAACTATAGTAGCCCAATTGTAAGAGCAAGCTATTTGCAATATGTGTAGATTTTTGCTTTCATATGTGAGGAATATTTAATTAGATTGGAGATTTTTTTCTTCATCTAAATCTCTCTATTGTCTTCATTTTTGTTACTTTTGGAAAAAGAGAAATCCAGCCTCTTCTGGTTTGCAATCTAAGCTGCTTTTTCTCAGGCTGTTATAAAGAGACTCCCATTCTGAAATCCATTCTCTAACATCTGCAAGACTTGTCTTTTGCTGGAAGAAGAGTGGTTGCAGTATTCAGTAATAGGGAGTGAGATATGTCTTAGCATTCTGCACATTTTATTAATTACCAAGTGGCAAATAGTATGCCTCTGCCCTCTATTTATAGTATAATTGAGTGCGTTTCACAACACTGGCTGCACATCTGGTCAAACTGCAAAACACATTTGCAGTCACCTTCCCTTTTTGAAATCCTAATGTACTACAGACTCCAAAAAGATTCCACAGATAACAGAAACCAAAGGCAGTGGAAAACTTCATGAAGGACACTTCCACAGAGTTTCAAAGCAAGTGTCAATCTATGGGAAACTCTGGTGGACGCAGAGACCTTCTTGAATTTGAACAACACAGTAAATGACTTTAATGGCAATATAAATAAAAAATGCAATGTTAAAGCCTTTGGGACCTTGGTAACCAGCACCAATTAAATGGTGTTGGCAATGGTTTCCACTTCTTTGCACAACTATACGTTCACATACATCTGTATGTAAACACCTGAGTTCCCACATGTGGATTCACAATTTGTAGAAGACTGTTTTTCATTAGTCTGGGAAGGAATTTGTTCCACATTTTTTTAGGATTTGAATTCCTTATAGGAAGAGAGTGAAAAAAGGAACCTATCTGGATATTGGACTCAAAATATTTAAGAACCACAGAGAGCTCTATGGTCCAGAGAAGTAACTAATCACAAATTACATTACCTCATGATTTTAGAAATAAGATATGTGTAGTAATGACCACTTTTTCCCAGGATATAAGTTTTCTGGACAGCATTTACCAAACAGGGGTATAGTACTAATAGAAATAGTACAATTCTTATCTTTCTACTAAATAATCATTTAGCTATTGGCAGCCTCATGGTGTTTGTATTTACTAGTCAATGCTGACAGTTCCCAGAAAGCATTTCTCAGGGTTAATTGGAGAAAATCTGCATATTTATTTATTTATTTATTTATTTATTTATTTATTTATTTTAAAGATTGTATTTATTTATTTGTCAGAGAGCGAGTGAGCACAAGCAGGGGGAGTGGCAGGCGGAGGGAGAAGCAGCCTCCCTGCTGAACAGGGAGCCCGATGTAGGGCTCTATTCCAGGACCCTGGGATTATGACCTGAGCCGAAGGCAGACACTTAACCAACTGAGCCACCCAGGGGTCCTGAAAATCTGCATTTTAAGAAACCTCCTACCTCCGTATTCTCCCTGGTTCCCCTGACTTTCCAGGTCAAGAATTCTCAAACATTAACATGCCAAATGCCTAAGTGGTTTGTTAAATGTATAGACCCAAGTTTCACCTAAAGATTGGGTCTAGATCTAGGATAGAGATTCTGGATTTTTAATAAAAACCCTACAGATAGTTCAGATGTAGATGATCTATGGAGCTCACTTTTACAAACACTAGTGTAGAGATATTTTTTTATTTCATCTTCTCTTTGTTCTCAACTAATAAACATTTTGAGGGGAGAGGGGCTTCAGGAAGTATGTTTCGTCTTATTACTGGACAATAAGTCATTGCTATTCTACTCTCTATGGCACCCTCCTATTTCGGGTCCTTAAAGAATGAGTTGTCCTCCAGCAAAATTCAAACTACACCTAAACTATTACTCTATGCCGAGGATAGTTTGGATGACTAACATTCATTTTGTTCTAATATGTAAATCAGATGGGGAAGGAGAGTTACCAGTGAAATAGATAACCTAGTACCATCAAGTCATTATTGAAAATAAATGCAATAATATATTTATATTTATTATATGACAACAATGTGGTATAACATCAAATAATGTTATATTCTTATAATAATGTGGTATTTCTGTATTGTTGCATCAATTAACTATCTGATAGAAGTTATGAGTTATGTATCTTCTATCACATATCAAAGATTTCACTATTGATAATTTGTGGAACTGAGAAATTTTATTGGAAACTACAGCAAAAACATTGTGCGATGTCTACATGTTAAAAACAGATTTGATTTCATTATGCCATTTTAGCTCTGTTTAACTGCACATTTTAAGTAAATTTAGTTTTTGTCCTAATAATCCAATAATCACCTCATTTCTATATTTTTTTCTGTGTCTTATTATTCTGCTCCATCTGTGTCCATAACTGTCTGTCTCGCTCCCAAACCCACTTTTCTTCAATGAGTGCAATCACCAACAGAAGAGGGGAAAAACCTTAATTTAACAGGGAAAAAAAAAATGATGCAAGAAAGGATCTAGGGTCCTGCAGATGTTTCCAGCTGAAATACCAGCTGGTATTGTCGTTGTTTGTGTGGAGTAGAATCCCATAAGCCAATGAAAGGAGACAATCAGTTTTAGCTGACTCAAATTTTTTTATTTCCATTTTCCTAACACAGATGAATCTGATGCAAATTGTTTGAAAATAAGAGCCTTACGGCTAAGTACATTACCATACTCTAATGCAGAAAACTAAATTTCCTGGTGACGTGATAAATGTCTGGAAATACTGCCTTCTAAAGGTTGTTAAAATCCTTGGCGGAATCCCAGTTAGTTATTTTAACCATTGGTACTATTGTTGGTGCCACAAACAATTCGAATATCCCAGCTTTGTAATGTACCCCCTCCAAGGGGTTCAAAGGTTTTTACAAATAAAAGGGCAGTTGGAGAAAGCTCATACCCCATCTTTCCTCATGCTCAGCAATGGTTACAAGGGATAGTTGGTAAAATGGTATGATAGCCCTCTATACCATCAATTGTAAAATGACAGAGATAAGGTGTCCTACACTTGAGGAGTAATATAATGGTAATAACATAACAGTTAATATTTACTCAGTGCTGATTATACGTCAAGCACTTTATGTGCATTATTTAATTCTCACCAAACTCTATGATTTTGGTAATATTATTAAACTCATTCTACAAATAAGGAAACTGGGGTCACAGAAATTTTAAATAACCTGCCTAAGGTTGCACAGTCAATGCTCTATGTAGGAATCACACCCAGAACTAATTCCAAAACTCTGTGGTCCTAGCCACTTTACAGTATTAACTCATTTGATCCCAACGTTTTATTGAGATAGATCCAAGAGATATTGGAAGCAATAAAAAAGTTAAAAGAGCAGAATACTGGGGTCTTTCCATTGACCATCATCAACATCAACCTTCAATAAGCCAATAAATGCTGTTAAGCATTTTCTAATTGTTGATTTTTCTTTTGGAAGCTGAGGATACCAATATGAGTAAATAAGGTGTGCAGGACATAATGCGAGAAACGAATCTTTTAACAATGTATTATTATGTAGTAAGTGATATAACAGAAAGAGAGAAGCAGGCTGCTAAGGAAGCTTAGCTAGGAGGGGCTAATTCTGTATGGGACTGGAAAACTCAAAAAGGTCAAGAACTGGTCTCTAAGTGAAATAGGCCAATCTCTGCAGAGAATCTCATCTCTATCCTGTGGTTCCCATGACTCTACAGAAGAGAAGCTCATGATGAACACTTGGGAAATTCTCAGTGAGGGCTTCTAAATTCTCTACCCCTTAAAAGGGATTTGAAGGAAGTAGAGTTGGAAGCATTTTGCAGGGTGATTTTTTTTCCGCTCTCTTGCTTTGTTACTACCTACTCCTACATGAATCTCTTTCAGATTAAGTACCCAAATCCAGTCAATTTTGCTGCAACCTTGAATGGAGATAGTCTGCTGAGGCTCCACCAAAATGGCGTCCGCCAAAGACAGCAACAGGCTTTCTTTTTTTTTTTTTTTTTGGATGATGTCCTTTATTTATTTATTTATTTTTATTCTTATGTTAATCCCCATACATTACATCATTAGTTTTAGATGAAGTGTTCCATATTTCATTGTTTGTGCATAACACCCAATGCTCCATGCAGAATGTGCCCTCCTCAATACCCACCACCAGGTTAACCCATCCTCCCATCCCCCTCCCCTCCAGAACCCTGTTTGTTTTTCAGAGTCCATCGTCTCTCATGGTTCGTCTACCCCTCTGATTTCCCCCGCTTCATTCTTCCCCTCCCGCTACCTTCTTCTTCTTTTTTTTTCTTAACATATATTGCATTATTTGTTTCAGAGGTACAGATCTGAGATTCAACAGTCTTGCACAATTCACAGTGCTTACCAGAGCATATACCCTCCCCAGTGTCTATCACCCAGTCACCCCATCCCTCCCACCCCACCCCCCACTCCAGCAACCCTCAGTTTGTTTCCTGCAATTAAGAATTCCTCATATCAGTGAGATCATATGATACATGTCTTTCTCTGTTTGACTTATTTCACTCAACATAATACCCTCCAGTTCCATCCACGTCGTTGCAAATGGCAAGATCTCATTCCTTTTGATGGCTGCATAATATTCCATTGTATATATATACCAAATCTTCTTTATCCGTTCATCTGTCGATGGACATCTTGGCTCTTTCCACAGTTTGGCTATTGTGGACATTGCTGCTATAAACATTGGGTGCATGTACCCCTTTGGATCCCTACTTTTGTATCTTTGGGGTAAATACCCAGTAGTGCAATTGCTGGATCATATGGTACCTCTATTTTCAACTTTTTGAGGAACCTCCATACAGTTTTCCAGAGTGGCTGCATCAGCTTGCATTCCCACCAACAGTGTAGGAGGGTTCCCCTTTCTCCGCATCCCCGCCAACATCTGTCGTTTCCTGACTTGTTAATTTTAGGCATTCTGACTGGTGTGAGGTGGTATCTCATTGAGGTTTTGATTTGTATTTCCCTGATGCCGAGCGATATTGAGCACTTTTTCATGTGTCTGTTGGCCATTTGGATGTCTTCTTTGGAAAAATGTCTGTTCATGTCTTCTGCCCATTTCTTGATTGGATTCTTTGTTCTTTGGGTGTTGAGTTTGATGAGTTCTTTATAGATTTTGGATACTAGCCCTTTATCTGATATGTCATTTGCAAATATCTTCTCCCATTCTGTCGGTTGTCTTTTGGTTTTGTTGACTGTTTCCTTTGCTTTGCAAAAGCTTTTTATCTTGGTGAAGTCCCAAGAGTTCATTTTTGCCCTTGCTTCCCTTGCCTTTGGCGATGTTTCTAGGAAGAAGTTGCTGCGGCTGAGGTCAAAGAGGTTGTTGCCTGTGTTCTCCTTTAGGATTTTGATGGACTCCTGTCTCATATTGAGGTCTTTCAACCATTTGGAGTCTATTTTTGTGTGTGGTGTAAGGAAATGGTCCAGTTTCATTCTTTTGCATGTGGCTATCCAATTTTCCCAACACCATTTAGCAACAGGCTTTCTTTAGCAATAGAAGGGAGAGGAGGTTCAGTGTGCCCGGCCTGAGCTCCTCTGGTTTCTGCAATACCTCCTTTACTGGGGCAGAGTCACTGAGATGAAAACCTGTCTCTTAGCCTTCAGACAATGCTATGCTCCTAGCATTGAAAAGCAGCCAGATAGTTCTCTATCTGCCAACAGTTAGCAAGGGGTCTATCTCCCTCACAGATGCTGTTCATCCACGGCACACAGTTAAAGACAGGGTAGGGCTTTCTAACACATCCTCCATTGTCTAGAACTGCTCTGAAACCCAGAAGAGGAAGATCTGGGACTCATGTCACCACTCTCTCTGCTCATGAAATTATGAACGACAACCTTCTGTGGTTGGTGTTTGGCAGGGAGATGCTGTTTTACATGTGGCCAGCATATATTTGGTCAGCTGTCATAATGCATTCTGCAGATAGATGAGCAAACCCAATTATCCACTGGCTGGGAGCAAAACACGTCTCAGAGCTTCCACTCTAGCCCAGGATTGGTCGATCCATTGACAAGGAGTTTCATTAAAGACGAAAAAATAGATATCAAATCTGGAAAAGATTTCAAACTAAGGTCATAAATGGCAAAGCTTTCTGTGAGCATGGAGCTCTGCCCAGTGCAGGATAATTTAATAAGTTGGTGAAAAGGTTATGTTAAGTTTCAAAGATTTATGAACTGAATGTCCAGCTTTCACTGTGGCATTTGGCCTCTCAAATTCTCTCAACATTTCTCTCTACGTCTTGTTAAAATCTCTATTCAGGGCCCATCTTGAAAATCCAATGAAGAAACAAACTAAAAGCATTTATGTTCCTTCCAAATATGTTAGAAGCCAGTCTGCGCAAGATATAAGGACTTGGTTTTCAGCCATTTCTAAAGTCGCAGTGTCTGTCCATCCCACCCTAACCACTTCCCGGCACTATGAAATCACCGCTCCCCATCTGGCCATGTTTTACCCTGCAAGATGAATCAGCTTCAGCGTCTCGGGAACCCTTCACCACTAGCATGTGGTTTTCAAAATTCTTACCTAAATTTGATTCGTGTGAAAAGTTTCAGAGATAAAGTTACCTACAATATTCATAATAAATCAATTAAGAAGAGATGGTCACATGTAAAAACAGCACTCTGCGATTGGTAAGGGTCAGCATTAAGTTCTTATACTCATCCCCCCCCACACACCCATTCCCTGTGGTCCAAAGCTCAAGCTATTCATTATAGCTGAATTCCCTGTAATGTAATTTCTTTCTTTCTTCCCTAGTTCAAGGAGCTGACCGCCATTCTTTGTACAAGAGAGTTAGGAATATCTGGAATAAAGCTTGAGGGTCCCACTGAATTTAGCAAATGTGAGGCAAATTATTTCTCACTGTCCTAGACACTGTGGGAAGGCCTTTCACTTAGTTAGTTTGTATATCATTTTGAATATACATTGAACAGTGAAGGGGTAATAGAAAAATTAACTATTTATAAAGGATGAGTTATTAAACAAGGATGAGGGAGAACTGTAGGAAATACTCTAGGGCTAAGGTAGAGTACCCAAGGGCGGAACATGCTAAGGAGAAGGGTTCCTTCTTGAAGGCTGGGATTCAGAGCATGTTGTAGAGGGTGCGACCGAACCCACTGGGTGGTGGAAAAGTTTATTGAGTGTCCCAGGCCAGAGCCAATGTACATTTGCCAGGATAAGGATGGTAGATAGTGGAATACAAGCAGGACACCCCCGCTCCTGCCCCTCTGTACAGGTGGCTGCAGACTGACTCCAGTGGGCAGGGAACCATGAGACTGGGTCTGGCCAGGGAAGAGATAAGCTAATTCGCACAAAGAGGCTGGGTTTTCTGGAAAGAAAAGTGTACTGTGTCCGATATCACTTAGAGTTTAGGGACACCTGTCATAATCAGTGAAGGGCTTTGATCAAAGCCCAGGGGAAGGGCAGGACATTCAAATTTGAGGATTAAATTTACGTTGATAAAAAGTTGAAACTTGTTACCAGCACTCCGTGTAAGCACCTATGTGTTTGGGGGGATGCAAAGTTGCTTCAGTGTGTGGTTAATACTAGAAACCACATTGCTCTCAGACTCACTGTCACAGTGAACTCAATTTAAGGAACAGAGGCTGAGCCTGGTGAGTGTGAGGTAAGCAGGGCTATGAGCCCTGCGCACAAGTTTGAACACCAATAATGCCACGTCTCATATGTAGGTAGTAAGTACATGTTAGCAGAGTACCGTATCTTTAAGGCAGACCCAGGCAGCCGTAGTAGTGGACTGAACTGACTTCACTCAGTTGAAGGCAGACGCTTGACTGACTGAGCCACCCAGGCATCCCTAGAATATTAGTTTTTCTTAATTACTTATCTCTGGCTGATACAAGTTTTTTCTGCATCAGCTATTTCCAGGAAGATTCTTTAGAAGTGAGCCAGCACCATTTCCAAATGAGCAAGAATTTTTATCATAACCATGGTAGTGTGTGTGAGTTCTTTATCCTTAGTTCTCTTCAGTCAATAAAGATACCCAGCCACAGGACTGATCACACTAAGTGTTTCATTTACCCTTGTCCCACAGACAAAACCAACTCCATCTTTCAAATGGAAATCCCCTAGTGGTTTCTTGAATTGATTAGAAATAAATAAAATAAATATAGTTATAGTATATCTTGAGTGAGTATATAAATCAGATCATAACTGACATATGTAGTTTTGGAAAGACAATCTTATATATGTACAAGGTAACCAACATAGTCACATTATCCCTGTAGACCATAAAATGAAGAAATGGTACTAGACTGTTTAAGGGTTTCTTTCTTCCTCTATACAATTCTAATTCTTAAACTATTCTATCATACGATGGAAATCACCAACCCTCAGTCACCCATCAAGTCTTTCAGGGGAAAGGGAGTATCTTTTCTGTCTTCATTCTTAGTAAATATTCTTACATTAATAATCAATGAACCCATAAATTAATGGAAAGCCAAGAGAGACAGCAGCTTGAATAATGAAAGGTGAGTCCTTTTGACGGTTAATTCACAACCAAATATTGTACATAATAGTCAAAGTCCATATCAAATGAATGTGAATATCCAGCATCAGTTTGTTTCCAGATGATGCTAAATTAGACCTTTGCCTGTATCATCCTTAATTACTACCAACTTTAATCACTGTCTTTGTCATTGCCAACTCTACCATTCTTAATGGTCTCTTCCACTGTCTCTTCCATCCTTAATCACTCTATTTTCAATCATTTTTTTAAAGATTTTATTTATTTATTTGAGAGAGAGGATGAGAGGAGAGAGAGAGCACATGAGAGGGGGGAGGGTCAGAGGGAGAAGCAGACTCCCTGCTGAGCAGGGAGCCCAATGCGGGACTCGATCCCGGGACTCCAGGATCATGACCTGAGCCGAAGGCAGTCGCTTAACCAACTGAGCCACCCAGGTGCCCTTCAATCATTTTTAATTAAAGGAAAAGAGCCCTCAAAACATTGGTAACTATTTATGTCCCAAATATATTATATATAAATGTCAATTTCCTCACTTCCATATTATACCACAATGATAGTAAGATGTCAGTCATTGGGGAAGCTGGGTGAATGATGCTATGGACCCTATATACTCTTTTTTTGCAACCTTCTGTTAGTCTATAATGTTTATAAGATGAAAAGTTTATTAAAAACTGTAAAAATATTATTTTTATTCAATAATCAACATCAACATTAATTTTCGACTCCTGACCTAGATGACTGCAGGGGTGAAGCACCTGGGAGAAGAGGGTTCCTCCATGGTGTGCCAAAGAGTTGTTTGGGAGTACCATAGTACCCCCACCTATAATCTCAATAGACCTCCAAACCTGCTCCAAAGAAATATACCCACTGAACAAAGCCAAGGATGCTTTTCAAAATCTTTCCCCAGCCCCTACCCCCCTAGTTACACTGATACTCTAAACCCTTCTGGAAACATAACTCTATTGAGGACATTTGGAGGAAATATTGTGAATCTTACCCCCCCCCTTTTTTTAAGAATGGAAAATCTGATCACATCACTATCCTGATTTTATTTATTTAACAAATACTTATTCAGTGACTTCCTCAGACCCAAATAGACCTGAAATTGATGAAAAACCAATTCCTGGTTACCCAATACCTAGATGATAAATTCCACATAAGCTCCTTTCACTTAAGTTCCTTAACAGTCTTTGCTAACTTATTGTTCCAGCCTCATTTTTATTACTCCCTTCATTGTTATTCCCCCTCTGTTGACTCCCTATCTCTGATAGCTGATACATTCTGTATTCATCCATATTCATGTACATGTAGTTTCACAGATATTACACCATCCTTTATTTATGTTAATCACTGAGTTTGGAATTCTCTCTTGGCCTTTCTGAAATACCTCTGCCCCAACACAGATGGGCACACACACACATTTCTGCCTAGAAAATTCATATAAATCTTTTAAGACACAGCTCAAAAGTACTTCCTTTGACATCTCCCCTAACTAATCCCTGTGGTACTTTAAAATGGCTACAACTGCTTTTCAGCTCCTCCTATCATGAGGTAGAGACTATTCCCCTTATTCCTGATTCTGGAATAGCCCAGTTACTTACTTTCTCTAAAATGCAGTAGTTATGATATTATATGACTGCCGAGATTTAGCTTAAGAGGTCTTGCAGTTTTTGTTCTCATTCCCTTAGAAAGTTGCTGCCACTATTTTAAACACCTAAGCTAATCTGCTGGAAAGTCCACATTGAGGAGAAATAAAATACCCAGGTAGGAATCCCACCTAATAGCCAGGTGTGTGAATAAGGCTTTCTTGGACTATCTGACTCTAGTCAAACTACCGGGAGATAAAACAGAAGAACTGGTGCCTAAGTCCAGACCCCAGAACAAAATCATGGGCAAATAAATGCCAATTGTTTTAAGCCACTTAGTTCTGGCGATGTGTTATATAGTAGCAAATAAGTACCACAACTCCACCCTTACCCCAACTCCAGCTTCAGATCATCAGACATTCCAAATTCTGAACTACCATAGCACCCTGTGTCTACTTCCAATATAAGATTCACATTTTACCATGATTTTTTTAAAGATTTTATTTTATTTATTTATTTGAGAGAGAGAAAGAATGATAGAGAGCACATGAGAGGGGGGAGGGTCAGAGGGAGAAGCAGACTCCCTGCCGAGCAGCGAGCCCGATGCGGGACTCGATCCCGGGACTCCAGGATCATGACCTGAGCCGAAGGCAGTCGCTTAACCAACTGAGCCACCCAGGCGCCCATTTTACCATGATTTTTAATGCATTTCTCCCCACTACTAGACTCTGAGTTCTCTAGAAACAGAAATCTCCCCAGGATCTCACTATAAGCTTGAATACATAGTAAGAACTAAAGAAGCAACTGTTAACAAAACCCTGAAGAACTCGTCTTCATCAGAACAGACTTCATCATGTTGATCTTGTTTGAGTGTATTAACCACCCATCAGCAGAAGGAACTTTCACTTCCTATACTGGGAAGAATGGTGAACCTCATGCCCTAATGGTGTGGCTCACATGAGGTTAAATTTAGCAGTAGTAATAGATTGGATCTTTTCGGAGTGCTAAGATTAAATAGCCTCAGATGAGCAGTATTTTACTAGCTCTGCCAATCTAACAGCCAAGGGAACTCTTTGCTTGCAAATAACAGAACGTAATTCCAAGCAAACTCCTGTAAATCTTGGCTGTGGGTCAAAATGCATTACAAAAATAAAAACATTTGTTTTATCCAGTTCCTCTCAAGAGTTTTGTCCAGCATTATCCAGAACAAGTCAAATTATTCATTATAGCCTACAGTCACTTGTATATTACTGGTGACATAACTGGAAAAAGACATGATGATCTTATTAATCATTTTCAGATCATAATTCCTCCAGTTTAGAATCTTATTTTTGCATATATTTTAGCTGAATGAATCCCTCTTTTGAATCATTAAAGAATCCATTATGATCTTATTAATCATTTTCAGATCATAATTCCTCCAGTTTAGAATCTTACTTTTGCATATATTTTAGCTGAATGAATCCCTCTTTTGAATCATTAAAGAATCCATTTCTAGGTATAGATGTAATGTAACTTTTTCATATTTCATTAAGGTTGCATTAGCACGCATACTAGTACTATTTCAATCATATATGTCATTACTCATATCACATGTCATTGTTAAAAGCATCATTAGTATGAAGATGGAAGGCAAAAAAGGTTGGCTGCGGACTCAGAAGAAGACATTTTCAATTCTTACTTCCCTTTGTCAATGACTTTTTGTCTCTGCTTCTTAAATGTTTACCCCTAGTTTTTTTTTTTTATTGGTAATTCTTTTCATTGAGAAATGAAATTTTAAAAAAGATTAACCACGTAAATTATGGTTGAAAGTTTTTATAGGAATTATATATGTATTCAAATAAGTAAAGTTTCAGCTAAATAAAGTGTGGTGCCTATGCTGACAAATAGTGAGAAGAATCTTAATTGTGGGGCACCTGGGTAGCTTAGTTGGTTAAGTATCTGACTCTTTTTTTTTTTTAAGGTTTGTTTATTTATTTATTTATTTAGTTATTTATCAGAGAGAGAGAGAGAGAGAGAAATCACAAGCAAGGGGAGCAGCAGGCAGAGGGAGAAGCAGGCTCCCCACTGAGCAAGGAGCCCTAAGCAGGACTTGATCCCAGGACCCTGGGATTATGACCTGAGCCAAAGGCAGATGCCTAAATGACTGAGCCATCCAGGTGTCCCATAAGTGTCTGACTCTTGATTTCAGCTCAGCTTATGATCTCTGGGTCCTGAGATCAAGCCCTGCATGGGGTTCCACTCTAGGCATGGAGCCTGCTTAAGACTGTCTCCCTCTCCCTCTGTCCCCTTCTCCCCCGGCTCTCTCTCAATCTCTCTCTCTCTCTCTCAAAAAAGAATCCTAATTGCATCATTAGGTTTTTCAGTGTATTATTTTACAAATATTATTCATTAAAAATAGAACGTGTTTAATATCATGTTTTGCTTTACTATTTTTCCCAATTTTATTGAGATATAATTAACATACAGCACTGTATACAGTTTAAAGTGCACAGCATAATGATTTAACTTACATATATTGTGAAATGACTCCTATAGTAATTGTAGTTAACATCCATCATCTCAAAAAAAAAAAAATCCATCATCTCATATAGGTACAAAAAAAAAGAAAAAGAGAAATATTTTTTTTCCTTAGGATGAGAACTTTTAGGTTCTATTCTCTTAACGACTTTCAAATGCACCATAGAGCAATGTTAACTATAGTCATCACATTGTACATGACATCCCAAGTACTTATTTACCTTAGAACTGGAAGTTTGTACCTTTTGACCACCTTCCTCCAATTCCCCCTTCCTCCACCTGCCACCTCTGGTAACCACAAATCTGATCTCTTTTTCTGTAAGTTTATTTTTGTTGTTTTTTTAGATTCCACATGAAAGTGAGATCATACAGTATTTGTTTTGCTCTGTCTGACTTATTTCACTTAGCATAATGCCCTCAAGTTCTGTCCATGTTGTCACAAATGGAAAGATTCTTTCTTTTTTATGGCTGAATAATATTCCATTATATATATATATATATATATATATATATATATATATATCACCATTTCTGTAACAATTTATCCATTGATGGACACTTAGGTTGTATCTCTGTCTTGGCTATTGTAAATAATGTTGCTATGAACATGGGGTGCATATATCTCTTCTACATAGTGTTTTTGTTTCCTTCAGATATATTCCCAGAAGTGGAATTGCTGGACATATGATAGTTCTATTTTGATTTTTTGAGGAACCTCCATACTCTTTTCCATAGTGGCTGTATCAATTTACATGCCATTAACAGTGCACAAGGGTTCTCTTTTCTCCACATCCTCGGCAGCATTTTTTATCTCTTTTTGTTGCTGGTGAGCCATTCTAACAGGCATGAGGTGATATCTCATTTTGGTTTTGATTTGCATTTCCCCGATAATTAGTAATTTTTTTAAAAACAGGCTCCATGCCCAGCATGGAGCCCAATGCAGGGCTTGAACTCACGACCCTGAGATCAAGACCTGAGCTGAGATCAAGAGTCAGACACTTAACTGACTGAGCCACCCAGGTGCCCCTCCCCGATAATTAGTAATTTTGAGCACCTTTTTCATGTACCCCTTGGCAGTAATTTTTTATTAACCAAATAGTATTTGTTGATACCAATTTTTAAAATCACACCTTTTGTTCATTTTTAACTGTAGCCAAAATCAATAACTGGTCAGATGGAAAAAAAAAATGATTTCAGAATGCCCCATCAAGATGTATTGGAACATTTTTTTCTTTCTGGTCCATTTACTTTCGACTATGGAACAGTGTGGATCCATCTGGTTCAAGGGAGACTACACATCCTTACTAAGTTGCTGTAGTTTTTGCAAAATGCAAACTCAACTCTTCATTAGTGAGCTCTATTTATTTGCAAGGAAATTTAATCCATATGACGCTGATTCATTGACGCTTACAGTAATACAAGCAAATAGTGTTTCATAAGTGCTACTTGATTTCTAAGAAGACTTTGAACCATTTTTTGCTGTGATTTTTTTCCTTAGTATAAGGAAGTTTATTTTTACAGGTTGAAGAAGTAAGAGCTCAAATGTGAGCAAAAATATGGACATTCATCATAGTAAGGTATATAAAATAAACTTCTTTGGGACCAGTTATAGCATAAGTGCTGAGGGGGCGGGTGGTTCCTGACTGATAGGCTAACTTCAACTTCCAGGTATATACTCTTTGTGTAAAGATTAACCTTCCAGCCAACATAAGCCAAAAGTGATAAGCAGCCGACATGCCTTCCCAACACTGTCCTTCAGAAGTCCTAGGTAAATGACTAATGACTAAATTAGAAATACAATTCAAACTATTGTAAATTGAATGCTTGATGATTCTGTTACATTCATATAGGTGGGTGAGATAGGGAATTAATCAGTTTTGTGTTTTCTATTGACCTGGGTGCCAAATAGACTCCATCTACACTAGCTGATCCTCAAGCATCGTATCGGAACAATGAATCATCCCCAAAGCTAAACTCAGGGAACAATTTGGCTCTGAAGCCCACTCACCCTGGGAACTCCCCAGCTGAGAGGAGGGACTGTGGAGATTTAGAACTGCTGATTGGGAGCTGTGAGTCATGGGTGAGTGCCAGCAAGCTAGCACAAATCATGTAAGCACTTGAATTTTGTAGTCTTCTATTTATAATACTGGGGCAAGAGCCCAACATTTATGGTAGACATTCATTCTATGGATATAAAAATAAAGCATTACTTGAATTCTTTAGACATTGAGAATTAAAATTCAGGACAGCTAATCTTTCCTGAACCATAAATAGAAAGGAAAAAGCTCTGTTTAACCTAATATTTTGTTTTCATACTTACGTAGCCAAAAATCTATAGTGTAAAGATTAAGACCCATGTCTGCTGATTACTAGTTATTTGGTATTGGGAAATGACAAAACTCTACTGCCTTAGTTTTCTCAGTTGCTGTCCAGCATGCTTCATAGAGGTAAGAGGGAGATCCACTGAGGTGCTGTGTCTGGAAATCTTTTTATAGACATAGAACACTCTATGCATTTATTCTTAGAATTACGTGTGCAAAATTTGGAGTAAAAGACTTAGGCATGAAACTTAGTGTGATTAAAACTCAAGAATCTACAAATATTTTTTCTTTGTAGGAAAATTTTGTAAGATCTGTAATACTGCATTTCAATCTGTTTTTAGGCATTAAGAACAAGTATATATTTGTTTCATAACCCAAATTCACTCCCCCCAATATCAAGTGCCCCCCTAACACAAAGGTATCCAGTGGCAGCAAAAAGAATACAACTATACACAATGAAGGATCATACTTTCCAGAAGAAATCCAATGGCGCAATTCAGCACCAAGTCTGAAATATCATGTTTCACTTTCTCTATACCAAGTCTCATAATCTGTCCATTAATCTCTGCAGGCTTGATTTTGAAAATAAAAGTACATTTGAGGAGAAACAAATTCTACTGGTCCTTGTTGGAAGGAAAGTTCTTGTTTCTTGAATGTTTTGGGTTGTTTTCTTTGGACAGGGGAAGTTGCATATTTGAACCATATGTGAATGGATTATGTTAGTTTTGATTATACCAGAGTTCCTCAAGGCCTCCAAAAATCAGAGGATGTGGCTGGTCACCTTAGCTTTGGGAGACCTGGATGCCTTTGTGCGTGGGAGGTTCCAGAACAAAATGTAGCAACTTTTTCTTAATGATTTTTCCCACCCCATCCATAATCATCCGTCTTCATTCCAAGAGCTAGTTCAACTTACCCTATAGTAGCTGAATCCAACAATTTTCAAGGGCTGGGGCAGGGAGGAGACTATTGGCATGAAGAACAGGATAGTAGAGTAGAATGGTGTAGTAGTGCTTGAGAAAACATGACTGCTTAGCCCACTTTTAACATTAGCAAGCATTTTACTATTCATCTTCCTTATCTATTAAGTGGAAATTTGGACTAGATGATTTCTAAGATCTTTTCTATGTCTGACATTTAATGAATCTATGAAACTCTTGAATTAGGCCATCTTGAGTAACTACAATCATTTGGCCCATGGGAAGACAGATGAATGTGAAATTCTTAAATATATGAAAGTTTGCCACAAAAGAAATATAAGCAGAAGAAGAGAGGGCTATACCATTTTAAGGCAATAGTGAATTTGACCTAAACTTGGCTTTGGAAAGTGACCAGTCAAATTAGCAACATCTACTTCTTAAAGGCAGGCATTTCAGTAGTGGATAGAAGAAAACTATGTATTAGGCTGGGTTCTCCAGAGAAACAGAACCAAGACACACACACACACACACACACACACACACACACACACACACTTATTTATTTACTTACTTTAAAGAATTGGCTCATCACACAACTGGGGGGGCCGGCAAGACTGAAATTCATAGGTCAGGCTGGCAGCCCTAGAAAATCAGGTAGAATTTGATGCTGTGGACTTGAGGCAGAATTCCTTCTCTGAGAAGCCTCAGTTTTTGTACTTAAGGCTCTCAGTTGATTGGATGAGGCCCACCCACATTACCAAGTTTAATCTTTACTATGAGCTGACTGATTGTGGACGTTAACCATATCTACAAAATTTCTTCACAGCGACATCTAGATTAGTGTTTGATTAAAAGCTGGGTATTTGGTCTAGCCAAGTTAACACATGTGACTAACCATCACAACTAGTATAAGGAAATGGGTGTTAAGTTAAACGATATTCCTTTTTCAATAAAACTACATTAGGGATTCAACAAAACGGAGTTAATTCTAAAATGTGGCAGAATTAAAAACAGATTTCACATTCCTGCCTATCAGCATAGATGTTTCTTTCTTTTTTATTGTTGTTTTTTTGTGCGTGGGGGGAGGCATAAAAATTGTTTTAATTACTATTAATTCAAAAAAGAAGGTTGCCTAAAATCTAATCCATTTTAGAAATATAAGTGGCCTGTCCAGTACATAACATTTCAAATATCAAGTATATGGTAAACATACAAATAAGGAGAAGGTAACATGCGTCCTACATACAGTACAGAATTGTACTTTATGAGTGACACTGGCAAGTAATACACAATGCCGTCCATATGTGGCTCATTACACTCACTTGAGCAATTCAACTGCACCTTAATTTAATGATGTGGTCCCCACATACCCAGATCAAATAAAATATATTTAAGCAAAATAATTTCCTTTACTCAAACTTTTTCTTTTTAAATTAGAACTTTCATCTCCTCCTTCACACCTACCCTTTCCTCTTCCTCTTAACTCCCACCCTTGAAAGAAAGTTTCAAAATGTACGTTAGTGCTATAAATAAAAATGCTATCTATGAAGCATTAAATGAAGCTTTTTTTCTTCATGTTCTTTCTTTTGTCTAGCCATCTGTAAGGCTTCTGAATCAAGACCAAATATTTAAGTTCTGCTGCTGTACGCTGTTACTCCCCACAACAAAATCCTGTCATTTCTGCTCTGAGGAATGAAATTTCATTCATTCATTCATTCATTCATTCATTCATTTCATTCTGAGGAGTGAAAAAACAAAACCAACCCCAATCCCTTAACCTATGACTATACAGTGGTAGTTGCCCAATGCTGCTGAATTCAGATGTCCAAAAAATGCACCCAATCTCCCAGATAACCTCACTACACTTTAGGAAATGAAAAATTACCTGGAAGCAATTTAGTATGTAGATTGGCTTAAAAAACAAAAAAAAAACAAAAAATGTTTTTTTAAACAGCATCGTTAAACTTAGTGAGATCACATTGACATGATTAATACCATCTTAACATACCCAGAATTCAGTCTTCCACATTAAAATCAAGCATAGTGGTGAACTGTTACCAAAGTGACTTTGCTACTAGAGGCAGATTAGGGAACAAACCCGACTTTTGTAGACATGCAGAGCTACTAATCAGATGGCAATAAGCCATACACATTTTAAACACAACATTGTGGGCACCCACGTCCCAGGAGCGAAGTAGTTATGTCCCTATCCTTTAGTCCAATGCCACTGCCAAGTGAGTAGAATTCTCTTCTGCCTCAGTGTCAAAAGGCATCCCTGTCACCAAGGAATATGGGCCCTGGAATTACATCAGCATATTCCTAGTGGTTGGCACAGTGTAGGGCAGGAAGAGGAAGAGTAGAAGGATTTGTTTTAAATCTTAGAATCAAGAAGCCTTGGAAGAAGCAATTCAGAGACACTTTGGTCTTCTTAAGACTCCAGAGAGAACTCACTTACTAGAAGGCAATAAAATTAGCCCTGAGTTTGGCTATATTTTCACTAGGCTTCGAGGAATGTCTCCTCATCTCAAGACACTGAAATGTACAGGATTGTTTAAGACATGCTACTCAAAAAGTCAGTAGATATTTCCTTTCCTTTTTAAAAGTTTCTGCAAAGGGATGTTTCATAATCCTATCCTCTCACCCTGCCTTTGTGAATCAAAATTAGGGCCACCCTGTTATTAAAATAAATTTTACATTTCACAGAATATTTTAGAGTATATCTGATTGGTGGATTTTTGGAACAGGATGGATTTGTTATGCCAAAGACACACAACTTGGGTCTCAGTAAAGGCTTGTGTTTTTACTTGATGTGTAACTTTTATTTATTTTTTTTAAGATTTTATTTATTTATTTGTCAAAGAGAGAGAGAGAGCACAATCAGGGAGAGTGGCAGGCAGAGGGAAAAGCAGACATCCCGCTGAGCAAGGATCCCGGTGTGGGACTCGATCCCAGGACCCTGGGATCATGACCTGAGCCGAAGGCAGCCGCTTAACCAACTGAGCCACCCAGGCGTCCCTTGATGTATAACTTTTAATAAGTCATTTAACTTCTATGACCCTCAACGTATTCATCTATAAAATCAAACAATAATATATCCCCTGTTTATTATGAAGGGCTGTTATGAAGGTTGACCAGCTTATATGTATAAAAATTATCATCTCTCACTGGATTGCACTGATGTCGTACTTCTGGTTTCCTGTCCACTTCCCCAGATGAATCATAAATTCTGCTTTCATCATATGGCCAAAGAATAATTACTTTTGGCAGGACAGTAGAAACCATCTGGCCCTCAGAACTTTGTCCATTAACAGAAGAAGCCAGTTTCTTGGAATGATACATGCTCATCAGAGAAGAGAAAAGATTCACCCTGCATTCAAAGCACTCTGCAATGTAGCCTCCATCCACCTTTTTTTGTCCTAATTCTTATTTCTCACCTCTTCTCAACGTGAGTGCTGTGGACTCCACTTGAGCCATCATACTCAGTAGCTTTGCCTCCACGTCTTTATTATATCCATGGTAAATAAGGTGTGTGTTTGCACCTGCACATTCATATTTTCTCCATACTCTTGAACAGCACGTGGTAGAATTCATGTGGTAATATTGGGCCATTGACTTGGAATGTAATACCATTCATCTTTTTTCCCTCTTTTATACTGTCTCCTTGAGGAAAGACACAATGTGCTATGGTTGGCTGTGGTTTCATTTTTTTTTTTTTCACAACATAAAGAACAATGCCATGCCGAGGCTCCATAATTAATAAGTGCTTTTCTTTAAACGATGAATGAATGAATGAATGAATGAACAAATGAATGAAGTGTTGTTTCTACAAATCATAGAAATACAGAACCAAAAGTAGGGATCCGAAAGGGTACGTGCACCCCGATGTTTATAGCAGCAATGTCCACAATAGCCAAACTGTGGAAAGAGCCAAGATGTCCATCGACAGATGAATGGATAAAGAAGATGTGGTATATATAGACAATGGAATATTATGCAGCCATCAAAAGGAATGAGATCTTGCCATTTGCAATGACGTGGATGGAACTGGAGGGTATTATGTTGAGTGAAATAAGTCAAACAGAGAAAGACATGTATCATATGATCTCACTGATATGAGGAATTCTTAATTGCAGGAAACAAACTGAGGGTTGCTGGAGTGGGGGGTGGGGTGGGAGGGATGGGGTGACTGGGTGATAGACACTGGGGAGGGTATGTGCTCTGGTAAGCGCTGCGAATTGTGCAAGACTGTTGAATCTCAGATCTGTACCTCTGAAACAAATAATGCAATATATGTTAAGAAAAAAAAAAAAGAAGAAGAAGGTAGCGGGAGGGGAAGAATGAAGCGGGGGAAATCGGAGGGGTAGATGAACCATGAGAGACGATGGACTCTGCAAAACAAACTGAGGGTTCTAGAGGGGAGGAGGGTGGGAGGATGGGTTAGCCTGGTGGTGGGTATTGAGGAGGGCACATTCTGCATGGAGCACTGGGTGTTATGCACAAACAATGAATCATGGAACACTACATCTAAAACTAATGATGTAATGTATGGGGATTAACATAAGAATAAAAAAAAAAAGAAATACAGAACCTGCTATGTGGCCTCCATTTTTTAGGAGCATTGATATGGAGAGAGATCCTTCTTTCTCTGTCCCAGAAGCTTATTGAGGAAACACGTGGCTCAGAAGAACCAACAGCGCTGGGAGGTTCTAGGGAGAGCAACTTTATCCAAAGTGAAGAATTTAGAGGCTTATCCCTCAGGCCTTAGTAATAAACCCCTCAAGTCTTGCATTCTCTTTGATTATAAACAAGAAGTCATTCCCTTAATATTTGAAAATTCTTCAGATATCATTAGGTCATGGGAAGCCACGCAAAGGCTATTCAGTGCAGGAATCTGACTCTGGATGTTTCCCTGAGAAATGCCCCCTGAGCTCAAGGAGATGCTCATCTCTGATTCTTTTCAAATTGCCACAAAGAAACCCTAAGTCAGGAGACTTAACCTCTCCTATGCTCAAGTAAGCCCTTAGCTGCAAGTGGAATTCAGAGTATTTCTACTTCAGGATTCAGCACACACATTCAAGAGGAAACAGGGGATTGACTTGGCCTAGAAGATGATGCCACTGGGGGAGCCGAATGGAGAAAGGAGTTTCTACCCTCTCCAACACTCGACATTCACAAGGAAAACCACAGCAAAAAGTAACAAACAACATGATTCCCTGTTTCCCTTGTAGATGTCAAAGGTGCCATCATTTTCTTGGTTGTCCAAATTTGAAGACTTGGAATCTTCTGTTTTACATTTGTTTTTACCTCCCTCATCTTTTGTTAGTTCACCAAGTCATCATAATGACTTTTCCTTTGTAAATGTCTATTGAATTTGTGGCTTCGTCACCTCCCTATTCCTCTGGCTACCAAGCTATCAATTATCTGGACATAGAACATTGCAATTCATTCCTCGTAAGTTGGTTTTTTTTTTTTTCTTTTAACACTGCCCTTAAAATCCACACTGCCGAGAATCTTCATATGGATATTTCTAAAGCATTTCTCTCATAATAATTCTTCATATTCAAAATTCTTCAGAGTTTCATTAACCTTATTAATGGTTCTTAAACATTTCCTTCCAAGTATCTCAAATAGTGGGTACAGGAAACCCTCACCCCAGTTGCATCCCATACATCTTTGGTTTCTCTCATTTTAGATTTAAAATGCATGCTAACTTTGCAGTGTATACTATCATTCATTTTTGTGTGCTTTTAGATACAGATAATATTTTAGATTCCTTACGAGATAAAGCACCTATCCTTCCCCTCAAAACAATTTTTGAGTGAAACTGATGCTAAAGGAAATGTACCATATTTCTTTCACAGAGTCACTTTCACCACTTCCACTGCCTTCTTCCTGCTAATGTGCTCGCAGGAAGGAGCAAGATCGTACTCTGCAGCTAGGGCTACACAGCCACCCAGCTCAGAGCCAACTGGCACCTCCCACCCCCTCTCCTACCCCTTCTGTCAATGTGCTTCTGCTCTGGCCAAAGCCATGCTCTTCCTTTCCCTTCAGTGCGCACTTTGTTCTTAGGCTCAGTTTGTGACATCTACCTCCCTACCAACCTCGCACACCATTGTGAATCTTCCCTGAGCTGGCTCTGAGCTTCCTTCCAGAGTATGTCCTCCTGTGTATTGTACAACAGGGGTTTCCCTTTCTTTCAGTTGGGCTTCCGCATCTGGTCACTGTGGCTGCTGCGGACAACCCCCTTTCTCAGGTGATACCTACTGACACCTCCACTGTGGCTTGAAAGAATTCTGGTTTCTGCTTGGTTGCTCCTTCTGAATTGTCCTCGGCACAACTGAGAATTAGCTGTGGCTACTGCCCAGGTTTTACTGAAAACCTAGAGATCACTCATCACCGCTTAGAAGGTGTGTCATAACTGCTCCTAGAAATGGCTATTCTCAGAGCCAGTCTTCACTTCAGATTTCTTATCACTCCAGCCTGTTTTCTACCTGAACTTCAGACGTCAGGGGTTGCTCAACCACAGGAACACATATTTCTAAAGAACAGAAAATAATTTTTAGACATAGGGCCATTTCATGAAGATTTAGAAAAGCAAAAGTCAAACTTAATCACCAAGGCACGTTGATTCTGTTGTTACAAGTAAAAAATTGAGTCAAGAGTTGTAATTGGCTAGTAAAGTAAAAATTCTCACAATTGACACATTAAAAAAGTCAACCACACTAGAAGTTATCAATACAAAATGCAGTGGACAGTGGCAAAAACTCCATACAATAACATTTCTTGTAAATCAAACACTGGTCAATAACTTACTTTAATCTTATCGCTAAAAAGGAAAAAAAAAAACTTTATAAACATAAGTGTATACAAACTAAAATAAGAAAGTTACACAATGTTGAAAGACTAAATTATTTTCACAAATTTTTGCACAGGAAATTTTGGACTTTACCAAATTGGACTTGGACAATACCAAGTTTGACAAGGAGGTAAAGCAACAAGACCTCTCATATACTCCTGGTGGAAGATTAGTACAACCACATTGGAAAATTGTGCAGTTGTATCTATCGAAACTAAACATACACATAACCTATTATTCAGCCATATCACTGTTAGCTATATACCAAAGAAAAATGTAAACATATAGTCACCAAAAGACATGTCCTAGAATTTTCATAGTAGCATTGTTCATAATAGCAACTTGGAAATTATCCAGATGCCCACCAACACTAGAGTGGATAAATAAACTAAGGCATGTTTTATACCATGGAATACTATGCAGCATTGAGAATTAATGATCTATATAACTCCATGCAATATGCATGAATGCCATAAACATAATATTGAACAAAAGATGCCTTACCTTAACATATTTGTGATTCCATGTATAAGGTCCAAAGAAAGAGCAAAATTAATCTGCTAAAAGTCATAATATAAATTATCCAAGGGGATATGGGTATTTACTGGAAAAGGACATAAAGAGGGGCTTCTGGGTTGCTGGAAATATTCTGTTCTTTAACCTAGGTGCTGGATGCACAGATATGGTTGGTAAATAATTATCAAGCTGTATACTTAAAATATGTTTATCTTTTTGCATAATGTTTCAATAAAAAATGTTCACAAATATTAAAATAAATTTAAGCCAGAAAAATGTAGAGTCCTTTACTTAGGTATAAAAGTTAATTGCAACTAGAGGGATGTTGGCTTGATGGCAACATATGGGAAAGGTCTATGGGTTTTAATTGACCACATTCTCAATCCAGGTCAAGAGTGGGATGTGGGTGCCAAGTTACTAAAATAATTTGATTTTAATACTAGAATTAAATATATTTAAAATGTAAAATGTTCTCAGTGACTGTACAACACAACCTTTTCACTTTACATTGGGGGAATCAAAACTCAGAGAGACCTCAGCTCAATCAAGTTAAGATGAATGGTAAGAAAAAGAGATGGAACTGAATATCATGTTTTCTGACTCTTTTGCCTAGAGCACATTCCTTTAGATCTGTGGTTCCCAAACCTCACTGAGCATAACAATTACCTGGAAAATTGAGGGAAAAAAAAATCTAAAGTTCCAGATCATTCTGATACAACAGATTGGGGACCACCATTCTGGTCTATTCCAGACCGCTGTACCGGAAAAGGAAATCTGATGGTTTTTCTTTATTCACTCCTTCATTCACTGTGATTATCTAATTAGATTTAGTTTCTGTTTCACGCAGAGCAGTTACACCATATCAAATTTGTGGTCAGAGCATACACTCCCCTCTGAATAATTAATATTTTAAACTATATTCTAAATGAAAAGAAAAGCACACATAAAGCTATTTTCAAAAATGAGACAAATCTCACTGTGGGCCAGAAAGAAACTAAAATGTGTAGAAGTAAGCTGAACTCTTGTGGGATCTTGTGCAGTGAATGAGACAAAACCCAATTTCATTGGCAGGGAGCTCAAGTGCAGCACTGGCCTGTGCCCAGGAGCACAGCAGACACACAGCTGTGTCACTGGAGCTTCGGTCAGCTGGCCCAGTAACTGCTTCCCGCTGTTGTCAAAAGGCAGAATAGGAGACAGATGAAAGCCCTAGTTCTGCCCTGCTGGGAGCGTGAGAGGGGCTGGACAGAGGGGAAGCATTTCCTGCACAAGATGAGCTTGCAAATAAAAACTCCAGAGTACGTGAAGGCAATCCCTTGGAAAAGACAGCCAACAAAATAAACCACTTCAGGCAGAAATTCCCTTTAGAAAATAAGGAAAGGAATGGGAAAATGGAAAATGATATTGACATCTTTAGGATTCTTTTTTTTTTTTTTTCAAGGATAGGGAGGAAATTTTTAATGAAATAAAAACAGTAAGGGCGCCTGGGTGGCTCAGTCCATTACGTCCAACTCTTGATCTCAGTTCAGGTCTTGATCTCAGGGCTGTGGGTTCAAGCCCCAGCATGAAACCTGCTTAAAAACAGACAGTACTGGGGCACCTGGGTGGCTCAGTCAGTTAAGCGGCTGCCTTCGGCTCAAGTCATGGTCCTGGGGTCCTGGGATCGAGCCCTGAATCAGGCTCCCTGCTCGGCTGGGAGCCTGCTTCTCCCTCTCCCTCCACCCTCCCCCTGCTCTGCTCTCTCTCTCTCTCTCAAATAAATAAATAAAATATTTTTTAAAAAAGACAGTACTGTTAAACTAAACTGGAGGAGCTGGTTTTGCATATATGTAGTGTATATTACATACCCGAAACATATAATACATTTATACAGTATTTATATTATGTATAAATCATTGATTGATAGGTAGAGAGCCTTAGCTCATATTATAAATAAAATAAATTAAAACTTAAATGTAAAAAATGTAAAAATAAAAAAATAAACTGTGGAGCTACTGGGAAAAAGTAAGTATATATCTTTAAGATTTCAGAGTTGTAAAAGATTTACTAAACCAGACATACAAAGTCAAAACGATAAACGAAAAGCCTGGGAAAACTGACCACTTTGCACTTAAAACTTCTGCATGACTAAAGGTATGTAAACAAAAGTAGAAGGCCCCTGAGAAGAGATATGCTCAGCATATTTAATTCCATATCCAGGATACAAAGAGAAATATAAATCAATAAGGAAAAATAGCAAAGAACCCAGTAGAAAAATGGGCAAAGTATTTTCACGTGCTATTTATAAAAAATAAAAACTGAATTTTCAAAACACATATGAAAACATACTCAACTATGCAAGTAATCAGGGAAATTAAAAAAGTGAAATACGATTTAAAATTTACCAATCTGGGAAAAATAGCAATGTCTGGCCAAGCATATGGGGAAGTAAGACTTCTTATTTAATACTGTTTCCAGTATAACTTAGTGGAGCCATCACAAAGAACAATGACAATATTCCCAAAATTACATGTTCGATGACCTAGCATCCAAGCTAGGAGCGTATATATATGTGCACATATGTGTGTATGCACACGTGTGTGTTTGCCCTAGAAAAACTGTGCACACTTACAAAGAGAAATGTATAACAATATGCAAGGGTATCCAATACAACATTGTTGCAGCAAAAGAAAATGTGAGTAGTCCAAACATCAATCAGCAGTGGAGAGAGAAAGGGAGAGAGAAGGATGATGGGCTGATAGCAGTGTATTCTTATAATATACTTCAGTTAAAAAGGAATAGCCTATATAGGTATAATATAATATTAAGTGAAAAAGCATGTTAGGAAACTTGACATATACTGTATTTAATTTAAATAATGCCACAAAGGAATTATATAACTTTGTTAATATATACATGATATTTATTACATATATAGTAAATATATGGAATTAAATGCATGTCAAATTCTTCCTACTGGCTAGCTCTGGAAAGGAAGGGAATGCAATTAATGAGAAGATCGTAGAGACTTCAACTTTATCTGTGTGGTTCTTTTGCCTTTAAGCAAGTCTGGAGAAAATATGGAAGAAAATGAATAGTTATTCCATTTTGGTGATGGATAAATGGATATTTATTAATTAACATTTATTCTCTTTCAATTAAGAAAAAATGCCTAAATTCAAGGGGCTTAGTGAGTGCTATGGGTTTTTCTGACCTAGAAAATTTAAGAGGGACTTTAAGAGACAGCACATATACAAGCAGAACAGCCAACATAGCGAGGGCACCCCAAATGTGTCTTACTGGGAACAAGGAAGAGAACAAAGGAGAGCAAAGAGTGAGGTCAATACAAATTCCTTTGAATCCTGGAACAGCTGCCCTGCCTTGTATTCTTTAGCTTTAGGGGTGCTCACTGAAATGCACAAATGGAAGTTAGAGGGATGCAGAGTAAGCTCCAATTTAGGCAGGAATTTCTAACAATTACAACTTTTGAAAAATTACCTGGCAGTCTCAGGAGGCAGTATGAGTCTATCACCCGAGTGGGTCAAGTCTAGCATGGTAAGACTTTTATGAACATGGCTTTGGGAACTTACCAGTACACACCATAGTTGAAGCTCAGAATAACCTTAGAGGTGAATACTATTTCATTGTCCCCATTTTACAAATGAAGGTTAATATCATCTGATCGGTAAGGATCTGAATCCAGACTATTCTAACTCTGAGGCCTGAACACTTCATTAGGTTCCCCACTATCGCTAGAATATCAAGGTTTGTGAAATCAAAGAAATGGATTTCTAGTTGTGGAATTTAAGACACACTAAGGATAACTGATTTGTGAGTGTTTGGGGCTAGTCAAATTTCCTGAAGGCAAACCCCTTACGAGCGTGCCTTAAATAGTACTATTTGGTCTCCTGAAGTCTAGTTTTAATGCTATTAATGCAAGTAACTCTACAGCATAATATGAAGTTGTGAGAAAAACTGAAAAAATGATGGAAAGGTATTGCAAAAGAAAATATAAGTGCAAAGCCTGGCTCTTAAGACTTCCAGTGTGTGTGTGTGTGTGTGTCTGAGTGTGCACTCATGCGCGTGTTCCACCAATGACTCAATGACCATACACAGTCCAAATTTTCAGTGTCCCCCATTCTAGTCCTGTCATATGCTCATTTCTTATCACTTGCACAATCTGTTATATATTCTCCTAGCCTCGACCAAACCCTTCCCACACAGCTAACTGCCAGGCATTCACTTTATCTATATCTGAAGAAGAGAGAAGTAGATGAGTCAAATACGCCAGAGTTTTAATATGTGGTGTGAAAGATGTGTGGGTGTTTGCAAAGCTGAGTTTTACTAACTCCCCCAGGCTGAGGAACCTTTTGGGGATGACATGCAATTTGTTCACTTAGTCGCAATGTCTCTGTTGGGTAAGAGGGACACTTCCCCAAAGACACTGTCAAAGCAGAGGAGATGAATTACCAGGGAATTAAGCTCAGACCAGAAAGTATCTGTCATTGGATTCTCTTGGCTATGTCGATTCCTCAAAAAGAACATGGAGGATTAAATGGGTTCTGGCTCAGTGTTCGGGGTCAAGGGTCATACCCACAACTAAATTCAAAGTGTTTCGTGGGGAAAGAGATAAAACGGGAAGCGAGGAGTGACAGGATGATGACGTGCATGCTGTCTTGTCTCAGCCACATTGAGTGGGGGAGCCCATCATTAGTTTTCTGGGAGAGTCTGAAGGAGGACAAGATGGGGAGCAAAAGCAACTCTCTCAAGCTCTCCTGATGTGCTTGACCTTCCTCCAGACAGGAAGTTCCATTTAGCACTGTGCTTCTTGCCTTCTCTCCTTCTCTCTCTCATATCCATCAGGATCAAGATACTGAGAATTTCACGGACACTTTAACTGACTTCTCTAATGAAGCCTTAACCAACAACTCTATATATTTTGTCAGGGCCAAGTATAGATACATATGGGCAGGAGAGGTATCAGATCCCAAGGTTTTGGTCTCAAAGATGTCTCCAGATATCCATCCAAAGAGGCCCCTTGACCAAACCCCAGAGGCAGCCATGAAGAATGCTTAGGGAAATCTGCACATCCGTGTTGCTTCTGTCCAGTGACGAGCTCTCCTGCTGTAAGCTTTGAAAAGGCCAGTCGGCAGGGGTTTCTGAGCAGAGAAAGTAACCAAGGTGGAGGGCTAGAGAAAACTTTACATTTTATGAGCAGCAGAGACTGAGAGAAGATGCCTGGAGCTGAAATTTCTGAGCCTGAAAAGGGCTCTTCTCACATTTATGAAAACTAGAGAATCGTGAGTAAAAAGTTCAATTGGATTTTCAGTCCCAGATCTTTAGTCCAATTCATCTCACAAGTTAGTGCCCCAATAAATTCCACTTGAAACCAGCAACAAGGTATTTGCATACAGAAGGAAAGTTCTGAGGCTGAGTGCATACTTGTGGTTACCTGGAAAGACTGTAGCAAAAGCAGTGTAAAGTTCCATTAGGGCAGCTCAGATAATATAGAATTCATCATGCACTCGGGCTGTACACTTGAACTGGGAGGGAAGTAGACTACTGAGGTCAGGGGCAACATTTGCAGACACTTGCAGGCACTTGTACGTTTCTCAGCAAATAAAGCTCTGACTTAATTTTCTCAGGTGTAAAACTGGAATAGTAGTACCTACCTATTTCATCATCTCAGTAAGGTGATTGATCGTGAGAATCCAATAAGGGAATTGTCTCTGTCAGCTCTGGCTGCTGTAACAAAATACCATAGAGAAAGTGGCTTAAACAACAGACATTTTCTTCTCACAGTTCTGGGGGCTGGAAATCCAAGACTAAGGTGTCTGGTGAGAGCTGTCTTCCTGGCTTACAGATGGCAGTCTCCTTGCTGTATCTAAAGGGGAGACAGAGACAGAGACAGAGGGAGCGAGGGAGGGATGGAGAGCAGGAAAGAAGGGAAGGAGGAGGAGAGACAGAGACAGAGAGACAGGGAGAGATAGAGAGAGAAGGAGAGAGAGAAAGAGAACACTCTGCTCTCTCCTTCCTTCTTCTTGTAAGGGCACTAATACGGGGGCTTTCACCTCATGACCTTATCTAAACCTAATTATTTCCCAATGGCCCCTCTCGAATACCATCACACTGAATTAGGGCTTAAACATGAATTTTGGACACACAAATATTCACTTCATGGAAATAATAAAATGAAAGAGTTTTAGAAATTAAATAGAACTCTATAAATTTGTTATATTATCATTATCATCACTATTAATGTAGGCTTCATATAACTTGTTAGAGCCTGTCATGATATCCTGTCTTTTTCTCTTAAGGACCATTGGGTTGGGGGCGTGGGTGTCTCAGTCGGTTGAGCATCTGGCTCTTGGTTTTGGCTCAGGTCATGATCTCGGGGTGGTGAGATCGAGCCCCACATCAGGCTCCATGCTCAGTGCAGTCTGTTTGAGATTCTCTCCCTCTCTCTCCCCCTGCTCATGCTCTGTCTCTCTCTCTAAAAAATAAATGAATTCTTTTACAATTAAAAAAAAGGATCACAGGGTTATAAAGAAACTTACAAATATGCCCTGCAACTTCTGGTCCCAACTCTGCTCTATGTATGAGGAAGTGAGCTCAGGTCATGTCCAAGGTTATGGAGTAATTGTTAAGGCAGGCTGGCTCAGTGGATGAGAGCTTTGGAAAAGATAAACCTGGCAGTAAAGTTTATTTTTACTATTTTAATAAGTAGTGTCCTTGGACAAGTTATGTGATCTTTCTAAGGCTCAGTTTCCTCATTTGTAAAAAAAAGGATGATAATAATAATACCAATTTTGTCATAATGGTGAAGTTTAAATCAGATAATGTATGTTACATGCACACATTATTCCATATTAATGCAGAGTAAGAGCTTGATAAATATTGTTAGTGTTAAATGCCCCTGAATGCTAAATGCTTCTGTTATGTTTGTTATTGTTAGCATCATTATTAATCACAGAGTTGGAATAAGCACCCAAGTCTCCTGACATCCGGTGTTCTTCACAAAAAGAAAGCATTCAGATCTAGCAAAGCCAATTAAGGGCAAGAACAATTTCTTTCTTAATGATAAATTTATTAGATTATCCAGCTGTCTGCTGCATCTAAACAGTAAATCCAGTGCAAGGGAAAACCAGTTCCTGGAAATAGTCATCAGAAGGCCAATAAGTAGAATAGGATCCAGGTTATAAAGCTCAGCTGGTTTTAGTGGAACTTTGCTGCTACGGTACCTGTTTTTCCTGAAAACCAAGAAGTCTAATTGGAGCCACAGGTAAAAAAAAAAAAAAAAAAAAAAAAAAGTTGCTTGTGCAAAAACATCACTGGGTCCACTCTTTTGCAGATAGCTTGACTGGGAAGGGAAACTTTTTTTGCTTTTTCCCTGTACTATTTCTTAATGTTTAGAATTGCTACTTTATTTTCCTAAATCAAGAACAAAAAAACAAACAAAACATGAGTGTCCAGTCACAACTGGTAGGGTTACTCAGTGTTCAAGGACCAAGTTCTCTGCCAGAGGGAGGCTGGATGTTTGCCTCATATCCAAGCTCTCAGCCTAAACAGAAAAAAGTTAATGGATTAGCCCTGACAGATGACTGATGCTCTCAGCAAGCATGGGCCCCAAGCCAGAAATCAGCCCTCTATACAGACAGCAGCCATGTCTGGGGGTGCCGGATGGGGCTGATAACAGGACCGGAAACCCATCAGAGACACCCACCCCCTTACCTCTGGGCCTCATCAAAATTACCTGCCAAAGAGACACTGCTCCAGACCAGCACCTTGTCAGGCTATTTTGTAATAGAAAACAGCTGCTCCTGTTGGGAGGCAGAGGTGGAGGAGTGGAAAGAATGGGGGGAAGAGCCATTCATAACTTTTGTGCTTGTGCAGAACTGTAAGCTGCAATCACAAGGCAAGTAAGAACGGGACATTCTAAGGACCCTGTGGGAATGATATTATCCTCCTCTAAAGGGACTGATAGGAAATCAAAGCTACTGAATTTAAATCACAGATGACAGTTAATCCTTAGCAATGGGCTTAGAATAGGGTCTGGACGCTGCTTAGCAGCATCCTAGGGATAGCAGAGGAAATGAGGTCCGGAGTTTGATCAGGCAGCTCAGGCCGGGGAGAGTCTCCATGGTTACCTCCTTCTATTCACGACTGTATACTAGGGCCTAGGACAGTGCCTATCCTGTGATGTGTCCTCAGTAAATACTTGTTGAAACCGTGAATAACGAAGTTCATGACACACATTTTCTAAGGCTGGATGGAGGGGAGTTTTGAACGGATCAGAGTTTGACTCAGTGTTCTATCACTTCTATTACTTACTGGCTGTGCTATCTCAGGAAGGTTTCCTCCTATATCCAAACTTTAGATGCTTTATCTATAAAATGGGATTTGATCAGCTATATTACATGATTTTAGATTATTACATTAAATTGATAGTGTTCTTAGGTTTCTGACATGAAATAGGAGCTCAGTAAATGATAGAAGTTATCAGGGACCATGTGGCCATTAAATTACATAATAACTATTAATGTATATAAATGCCCTCCAGATTTAATAAGAAAGAATAGCAATAATACCACTAATACTGAGGAATGCCTGTAACAAACAGACTGTTCTCTTGCTAACTGTAGTCAGTGGGGAGAACCCTCATGTGCTTCAGGGCTATCCCAATCGTGTCTACAAACACACCATGCCCATTACACAGAAGAGCTCACCAAGGAACAGGGGGCTAAAGAAACCCCTGTAGCCAGCTAAAACAGACAAAAAAATCATTCGAAAAAGCAGACACCAGATACGAGAGGTACGAGCAGTTATGGCCTCCATCAATATCACTGTTCCTTGAATTCCTATAGAGGCAATTTAGTTTTTAAATTAGATCCAGTTTTCTTTCTTTGAATAAGGAAATACTCTACACAAACACATAAATACATATACACATGCAGGTACACATATTCACACAGAGGGAAAAAAGAATATTATTTAAGAATTTACTATTATTCAAATCATTGTCTTCAAAAATCAAGTGTATATATTGTGCTTAGAGCAGGAACAGGACGGTGTGTATAAGGAACAATCAGAAAACAAGAAAGAGGTCTTGAAAATTAAAAACATGCTTACCATATACACACAATCTCTCGCTCTTTCTCTCTCCCTCTTTCTCTTTTCCTCTCTCTTTCTCTCGTGCACTCACAAACTCACACTCATAAACATAAACTACAATGTCCAAACATCCTGCATGAACATTTTTTATGGAAGACATATAATTCCAGATGATGTACACTATCAAATTAGGAAAGGTTTCCTGGTGGCCTTGAGTGATGAAGCCCTGAGGAAACACTTCAGTGTTGGGAGACTCATCCTGGGCCCATTGAAAATCCACTTTCTGTTGTGAGAAGGGACCCTTGGAAGTGGACTGGCACTTTGTGCTCTGAGATTTTATATTTGTGAAGGATGAAGGAGAGTAGAACTGTCCTTACTGTGTGGTCTTTAAAGCCCCTTTGAAATAATAACATGCTCAGTTCTATCTTCCTCCCAGAGCACTGGCATCTCTCTGATCAACTGGAAGACTAGATTATATAGTTTGAAAAGACTCTTCTAGGGGTTTCTGACTGATAGCATCCCCACACAGCCAGTGCTTGGTTGAGACCTATGGGCCAAAAGGCACAGCAAACAGTGAACATAGGGATTCCCAGCATCTCCCAGACCTTAGAGAAAAGCAAATTTGGAAACAAATGAGTCCAGGAGGAGATTTTAAGTCAAATATTCTTCATCTACAAAGAAACAGCCCTCTCCTCTGTCAATGTTAAGATTCATGTGTCTTTTCAATTGTCACCTGGGTATTTACAGACAGTACCACACCTCCCTAACATTTCAGTATATTGTGGCTTTACCAAATACAGGGCAACAGAGAGATTCTTTTGTTCCTCTTTGATTCCTATCATCTCCAAGCCTCCTATTCCACAATTGCAAAGGGAATAATGCTACCAACCTTCAGTTCTGTTGTGAGGATTAATTTAGTTGTATTACGTAAAATATCTAAAACACTAGGAGCTGCTTACTCTATGATACTATCATCATTAACTTGTCTTTCAATATAGTCTTATGACTACATCGAATGGGCAACACTGTATAATCCATATTGCTAGTCATAGGAAGTCTCATGTTCACGTACATTTCTAACAATCTAGGAAGCATTCTATAGTTTTCTTAAAATTGGCATGGTTCTTGGGTTTGCTTAAAAAGGGTTTAGAACTGGGCGCCTGGGTGGCTCAGTCATTAAGCGGCTGCCTTAGGCTTGGGTCATGATCCCAGAGTCCTGGGATCGAGTCCCACGTCGGGCTCCCTGCTCAGCGGGGAGCCTGCTTCCCCCTCTCCCACTCCCCCTGCTTGTGTTCCTGCTCTCGCTGTCTCTGTCTCTGTCAAATAAATAAAGAAAATCTTTAAAAAAAAAGGGGGGGGGGTTAGAACTGATCGTATTCAATCTTTTTTTTCCCCCTCCTGTTCAAACTTGTCCATTGTCTTCTCCTTTGAGTGAATCGGATTGCTGGAAAACAGTTGGTTGTGAAATAGGTCTCAATATTACATTCACTTACAGGACGCTCAGCTTTCCCCCAGGATCTGGCGTTGCTCGCTCTGATGAGGTTAGTGGATTGCCAAACTGAGTCACTGGCTGCTTCCCTTCTTCCACAGAAAATACAAGTACAGTTCCAAAGGAGCTTTGTTGTTGTTTTTAGTTTCTCAGTCTCCAATTTCTATCATAAGTAGCATCAATTATCTGATGTGTAACTGACAGGCCTGTTACTCTGCCTCCCATGCCTCATTTATTTCAGCTGATTCAGCAAAACACTGAGCGTGAATGTGCCTCTGTGTGTGTACCGACTTCCATGCCTGAGTTTTCAGGTTCGCTGGAAAAGGCTATCTGGCTCCAGATTAATGATAAACTAAGCTCAGAACACAGTTTCTAAGTTGTGTTTCATTTGGGGCCTCTCGAGCTGCATTTAGCAGACACTGAGCTATGACGACCTTTGGAAAATTCACACGTTTTCCAGGGGGCAGAATAGCAGTTAGCTCTTATTTTAAAAACAGGTGCTGAAGACCATAAGGTCATAGGAAAATAGGGAATCGGGACTTTGCCCAGTAACCTACATATGGTAAAGGAATGAATAAAAGAATGAATGACTGACATGCTTTTCTGTTTATAATGTTATCAAAGAGAATCAAATACCTCATGTCTAAATTTCACCATGCTTGCATTTCGGCATCATCAAGAAATATTGCTCTTGATCTTTTCACTTCAGTTTTCTTGGGTCTGCCTAAATTCAGTGTCTGTCCTATAAAATCAGTAAGTCGTGCAGATTTTTTTTTTTCAGGAAAATGAATGAAAGGTGACGTATGCTTAATTTTGTAGTCAAGAAATTGAAACTGGTTGATGGGGTTTGGGATGCTTTTTCTGATGTAAATATTAGTAGGTAGGAAAAGAACTCATTAAAATTTCTCTATTTTTTTTTTGTCTTTTAATAGTTTTCTAGGAAAAAAAAAATTGTCAGTGACGAAACAAGAAAAAAAAAAAACACCTAAAGAGCTAATCCATGATATTATAGGTCTGTAACACATATATATTCTTTCCTAACTATAACACATATATATTCTTTCCTAACTCAATACCAAATCTAAGGGAAAAATAGATATTAACATCAATATGCAAAACTCCTCTCATTGTGAAAGTCAGTGTTTATGTTCTGATGTCAGTCACAAGGGTCCCTAAGCAGAGATTTTAAATACTTTATATATCAGTGAATTGAGAAATCACAGAACTACAATTGCTGCTTATGTGTTCATGTAAATTTTACTTTTATTTTTTTATTTTTTAAAGATTTTATTTATTTATTTACCTATTTGTCAGAGAGAGAGAGAGAGAGAGAGAGCACAAGCAGGGGGAGTGGCAGGCAGAAGGGGAAGCAGGCTCCTCGCCAAGTAAGGAGCCCAATGCAGGACTCAGTCCCAGGACCCCAGGATCATGACCCAAGCCGAAGGCAGACGCTTAACCAACTGAGCCACCCAGGTATCCCTAAATTTTACTTTTCATATAACAATTTCTACTTTCCCAATAAAATGAAATCCTAAAAAATTAAATCCAGTAACTCACAATTATGTGTCTTGGCTGGCCAAGCATTTAATCATTTAAAAATAAAATAAAATAATAAAAATAAAATACAGTGTTGCAAAAATTTTTGTAGTGTTTGGCAATTGTGGTTTAGTAGTTGTAGTATGTTGGTGTCAATAGAGATTGGACAGGTTTCAGCACAGCTCTTTCAAATATTTAAGAACAAAATAATGAGCTATATTATTTTGTCTTGCATCAGCATCAAAAGCCCACACTGTAATAAATACCATGTATTGATTTGAACACTTACCACGTGTCAGTACTATAATCTTTGAACATTCCTATGGAGTTGGTAGATTACTTTTATTTTCATTTATAGATGAAGAAAGAGAGGTTTGGAGAGGTTAGGTAAATGTACCCAAGATTAAAAAAAAAAGGTAACAAGTAGAGATGCTGGGAATTAAGCCCAATTATGCATGCCTTCTTAAACTATGGTAGCATTTCCACTATCTCGATTTATACAAGTTAGCTAAAAAAAAAAAAAAGTCAAAGAGATAGTATATAAATAAGAGGTACACACAGACCACACATTTAAGGAATAATCACCTTCCAAAGGGCTATATATTTCTCTGTATTTCTCCTGAAATGTTGAAAGAAAGGTATTCTTTGAAGAGGATAAAATGTTGCAAATCACCTCCATTGCTCCAATATCTTGTGTTTTGAGGACCATGTGCTGAACCATACTTCAGAGTCAGGGAGATAAGATACATAACTTACATCATGGATGCTAAGGAAGCTGTGTGTCAAGGTATTCATCATTTTATGGGTTATATCAGAGTCTATAAATATAATTCCTGAAGATCAATGTGGCCTTCTCAGCAATGTAGACACACAGATTAAGATCAAATTTTCTTAGAATTGTCTTTCTTTGAGCATTTCTTTTTGAGTTTTAAAAAGTTCAAAGCAAAAGCTAAAAACAATTCATTGAAGATTGCATCCAGGATAAAACCAGGGGCATCACCAACACATCAAAATGCGGCAGTCATAAGTAACAGTTGAAAATTATTTCACATCAAGCTTTCTATCCTCCTGTATTTGAGAGGAAAGCATTTTTGGGTCATTCATATTTATTTCAACAAAATGCTACTGAGTAATTCTCTTAGGTTCTATAATTTATTGCAGGAAGTCTGATTTTAAGGCAAGATGCTACAAATTAAGAAGTCTTATACAAATGCAGCTTTCCAAAGATGTCAGCCTTACTGGGTATGTAAGTGGCTAGACATGGACAACCTTATAGTGGGGGTGGGGGTAGAAGGGGTAGAGGAGACTCCCCAAAACTAAATGAGCTGTGGACTTCTGTTCCAAACAGGACTCCACAATTCCCTTCTATGAGACAGCTGATTGTCATTTACTCAGGAGATCAACTTTTAAAGACATAAGGGAGATTCATGAGATAATATATGTAAAATCACAGGGATCGATAGATTTTATAATGTATTACCAACTAGCATCATAGATCGTTGGAAAATGTGATAACAAAACAAACAAATTAGAGTATACCACATAAGAACTGAGTTGCTCCAGTAGACAGTTTTGAATGTGCTGCTCAGGAAGCAGCCCTTCGGGGAAGGCTCACCACCCACAGAAACCAACAATTGCAATTTGGAGGAAATGGACCCCCACGCTCACCACTCCAACAGACTGGGGACGTTACTGGCCCAGGAGGCATCTGCTCACAGGTGAAGATATTTCTTTTAACATCTAGTTCATGTCTATCACATGGGATCCTACAATGGAATTGGATATTCTAGTAGGTAAGAGCATATATTTTAGATCCATGCTGCCAGGATTCAAATCATGACTGTCATTCAGAGCCAGCTACATATTCTGCAGGGCCCAGCTCAAAATGGAAATGCAGGGTCCCTTGTCCAAAATTCAGAGAGAAAGTGCCATTAAAGAGACTAAAATACATAACTTTTTTTCTTTTTCCACAGTCTCTTTCCCTTACCATGGTGTTTCAATTGCTAGTTAACATTGGTCTAAGTAAAGAACAATTAAAATTTTAACTATTAGCACAAATTTTACCATTCATCTTTATGTTATGCAATACCAGTTTAAATGCAAATGTAAGAGCATTTAAAATGAAAAATAAAATCTTAAAAAAAAAAGAAGAAGAAGGTAGCAGGAGGGGAAGAATGAAGCGGGGGAAATCGGAGGCGTAGACGAACCATGAGAGACGATGGACTCTGAAAAACAAACTGAGGGTTCTAGAGGGGAGGGGGGTGGGAGGATGGGTTAGCCTGGTGGTGGGTATTGAGGAGGGCACATTCTGCATGGAGCACTGGGTGTTATGCACAAACAATGAATCATGAACACTGCAACTAAAATTAATGATGTAATGTATAGGGATTAACATAAGAATTAAAAAAAAGAAAAAGAAAATCTTAATAAAAGGCGGGAGCACCTGGCTACCTCAATCAGAGGACCATGGAAATCTTGATCTCAGTGTTATGAGTTTGAGCCCCTTGCTGGGTGTAGAGATTGCTTAAACAAAAACTCTATAAATTGTATGCAGAATCATTGAAATCACACAGTTCATATTCCATAGGTCATATAAGCATATGTATTTTGTTCTTACCAAAACAGTGGAAATGCAGCACAAAACTGTTTTAATTACCCTTTTTGATACGTGAACATTCTACCTTTGGCTTACTGCTGAGGAAGGAAAAACTGAGAGGCAAAGGAATGATGGGTAGTCCTATCTTTTCCTTTCCTTCCGCATCATCATTTCAAGCATAAGTTGTTGGTAATACAAGGAAGTAACATGAGTAGGAAGACATATGACAGGGTGCCTGGGCATTTGTGTTTCTTAGAATGCCATTGTCTTCTTTCTGTGTTCAGTGCAAGTTCTGGTTTGAATAGAGAATGTGGCTGTCAGTGTCCCCACTCAGTCATAAAAATAACATGTTTACTTTGTATTCGGTTTGAGTTTCTCTGAACTCCCATGCAAGGGGGGGGGGGGTCGCTCCACTTGAACTCTGCACTCAATGGGACACCATAAACACTATATGTGAATTGAGAAGCCAGGAACCGAAGACTCCTGTATCACACATACTTCCCCCACTCACACAGACTCTTGTTCCATTGAGCTTCAGTTACAAAACACAAGTTCAAAGATAAAATTATGAAGAATTTTAAGACAGCAGTAACAGAGCATTAAACCAAGCCCCTCTGAGCATGGGGCTCTATGCAACTGAACAACTTCAATACCTGTGCAGCCAGCCCTGCACTTAGAAGCTGTGTGACCTCAGGCATATTGCTAAATCTTTCTGTGCCTCCGTTTCTCCTTCTGTAAATTACAACAATGATCATACCTATCTCATAAAATTGCTGTGCAAACCAAGTGTGTTAATATGTAAAGTGCTTGAAATAGTGTCTGGCATAAAGGGCAATATAATTAGTAAGTATTATTGCTGTTTTATTATCACCATTCTGAAGTTATTGGGGGGGGGCATAGGATTTTAAGATAAGGAGATTTTAAAATGAGATTCAGGGACAATCCTTGAATTCTATACATCCATACCATCCTTGTCCTCCAAATGTCACAAGGATCATAAAAAGTTTATAATCAAGTTTTCTCTACACTGGAGTGATTCACACTTCAGGTCAGACATTCATTGTTGTGGGAGTGCTCTCCTGTGGATTGGAGCATATTTAGCAGCATTCTTGACCTCCACCCACTGAAAAGACAGTAACCCTCCCTCCTGTTATGGCAACCAAAACTTGCTTTGGACATTGCTAACGTCTCCTAGAGGGCAAAAATCCCCCTCCTTCACCCCGTCCTCCCATTGAAAACCACTGCTTTATATGGTATGCATAAGGACATTTAAAGCTATCTTACCAAATAAGTACACCAAGGGCCAAATAACGTCTCAAGCATGTAGTGCTAGCTCAGCACTCTCACAACCCAACACAGCAACCCCAAAATGGCGTCCTACTTAGATTCGCTATAGCGCTGGCGTTATCTACATCTTCCTCTTGCTTACGGGGGAAGGATGATCAGCTGTTTAAAAAAAAAAGTGGAAAAGAAAGGTTCATTCAAATCTGAGAGAACTGTCAAATCTCTGATAAGCTGGTCCAAGAAAACAGAAGTGAATTAACTGTGGTTCCCAGAATGGAAAGACTCAGGAGGTATTATTGTCCAGATTATTTCTCCGTCCTCACCACCCCGCAGACACGCCTTGGCATGTCTCTGCTCAGACAAAGCCCTTATGGAAAGTAACATGAGCACTGTGCTGACTCCAGTGAGTTTGATTTATCAGGACTACTGGCATTTGCAAAAGCAAGTGGCCTGTTTGGATGAGATGTTTCCCAGGCAAAAAGAAAAAAAAAAAAAAATCTGGCCTGATTATCCCTGCTCTTGGAACTTCACCTCATTGGTTCTTCTCAGCAGGGCAAAAGCAATGGGAACTCCGCCTGCAAGGAGGCTCTAGGTGTTCTAGGCATGTCTCACCCCCAACTCCCACCACCTCCTCAAGCACTTGTGTTTCCCTACACAGGGAATGTTAATAAACCCACACTCTGCACTTCTCTAAGGCTGCTTCCTCCCTGACCTTCCTCACTACACTCTCCCCATCAGGCCTCCTTCTCATTCCCCTCCCCCACCTCGAGGTCTGCTCCCATCTGTTTTCTGTTAGGAGTTCATTTTCAGAGTGCAGGCTGGTGGAATTTGGAGTTCAGACCCCCTCAAGTGATGAGAGTCCTGGGGCTGCTGAAGGTCCCTTCACGCGGTCCCTGCCACCTCCCCCTCCTTCCCCGCCCTATGCCCCATTCGCCCTTGTGCAATAACATGCTGGAGCCCACATCTGTTTTCAATTCCATGTTCATTTGAACTGCTCTGGGAAAATGGAAGCTCTCACTAAAGGCTGGGGTCTTAAAGCAACAGCATGAATACAAACAACTTTATTTGACTAATAAAAAATACATACATATATGTATATGTGGAGAAAGAGGGAGAGAGATTTTTTTGATTAGCCAAGCTGGAGCTATTTCATTGAAGATCTGTCTATTCTGATTCTTGGATGAAGCAATGTATAATCATGGATTCTTAATTCCTTCATTCTTGGTTCTAATGGTCATCTCTTGCCCCATTTCCAATCTGGGCATGTTGCCTGAATTCCACAATGTAAATCAACGGACTGGATGTTCCCAGATCCTCTCTTAATCTTCAGTGTATTGTCTGATCAAACAATAGGGTTTTTTTTATTCATTCAAAAAATAGTGTAGGATATTTTGTTGTCATTTTTTTATCCCTCATTTTAATTGCCAAAGTACAAGGTAAGTCATGTATTTGCCTTTTAGCAGGGAAAGCTAGTAGCATGGTCATCTTTCAGGCAAAGCAAACAAATGGTCCTTTGTAAAAGGTGATGTTATGTCCTCAGCCAGTATTCTGATTCTTCTTGAGAAAAGTATGTTTGGCCATAATTAGGAGGACCTTACCCATGCCTTATATGTCATTAAGTCATAGGAAGAAGGAATCAAAAAAAGCGTTGGCGGTCAGAAGATCCTAGAAACACAAGTTTTGCTTTGTCATCATACACAAGAAACACTAGTGATAGGAAATTACCATAGTGAAGAGCATTTGTTCTTTCAAGAACTGGGGAAATGGCAGAAGTAATCGAGGTTACAGATGCCTCTGTGTCCTCACATGTCTGTAAACAACCTGAATGCAGATGCCCCTGTCATTTGACTGATGCCAGAGCTATGGGCACAGGCAAAGCTGAGCACAGGGATTATGTGTATTCATTCATTCATTCATTCATTCATTCATTCACTAAAGAAATATTAGCATTAACTTTATATTCATGCTTTATAAGTTACAGATCAAGAATGTAACATTCATTTATTATGTACATTATATATAACAATATACATACTACATTACCCTAACAAATATTTGTGGAATAATTTTCCAGTCAGTTACTATATATGGGATATATTTATGTCTGGTTGTGTGTGTATGTGCATTTATTCAATAAATATTGACAGAATATGATATATTGACAAACTTAATATAAAATAAACTATAGGTAGCATATAGATATTATATGCATAGTATAAATATATACACGTATGCTGATTTATTGCACATAGAAAATATCCATATATAATACATTACTATGGACTATAGACATTCGTTCAACAACTACTTATTGAGGTAGTATAACTTGGTAGTTTAAAGTCTGGATTCTGGCATCAGACTTTCCAAGTTCAAATCTTGTTCAAACCCACTTAGTAATAGTGTGTCCTTGCAAGTTACTCAATCTATACAAGTCTTGACTTCCTCACATGTAAAATAGATGTAATGATAGTAGCTACCCACTAGAGGTCTTAAGATATTTCAATGCATTAATCCTTAAAAAATGCTTAGAGGAATACTAGCATGTGGCTAGAGTTTGATAAATGTTAACTATTATGCACCCCACCTGGGCAATGCTGGAGTTACGATCTAGTGAGGCAGACAAGCAACAAAATGAGGGGCCAAGAAGGTACAATAAGGGGCTAAGGAGTAGGTTCCAGGAGTGGAGAAAAGAGATGAGATGCCTCAGTCTAGTCCTGGGCTCTCTTACAAGAGAGTGAATCAAGGATCCTCGTTAGCTAAAGAGAAGTAGAGCTATCACTATTTGAAACAATAACCCTGCTATTATCAACTTCCTCTATTTTTCATTTGGTTTCACATCATCCTTAGGTTATGACTAGTTTGTTTCTCACTCAAGGTTAGTGGGTTTTGAGAGAAAAGGGATTTGGACATTTAAAATATTATCCAATAGATTTACTACTTCCACAACAAACCCTATATGCTACAAAAAGAATTTCATGTATTCTCAACTCTGAAGCCAGTGCCCTAATTTTAGGTTAATTCCAAGTTTGAATTCTACACGGTATTGAGACCCTCTAAAACCATAATCCAGCCTTTGTTTTGATCTTGGGTTGGATTAAGAGAAGTCTCTTGCTAATAAGAAGCTTATAGGAAGGGTTTCTATAAATAATCCTATTTCATCCCCAACTTTCTCAGCTAACTCTGATATAACTGTTGATATAATTTGACTTATTAATAATCTCAATCCTTCTCCCAGATCCTGCTCACTTTAACCTACAATTGATCAGGAGTGTAAAGAGTACAAAGGTTTTCAGATGAGAAACAAAATATTTGTCCAGTTGTAGGGCCTGTTGGAGTTTCAAGTATTTCATCTAGAACTCAAACATATCCCAGACTTAATAAAAATCTAGTCCTTAGTGATAAAGCCCATAAAACTTTGAAATCCTGGAGGACTTTGGAAGGGTCTCTTCACTAAGGACAAAATGGCCTTAAAGAAATAGTAGTTTTTACATGAGCTCTTCAAAGGAAAAAGATTGCAATCTTTTTTTTTTTTTTTAAATAAGAGGAGGCAAGGTAAAAAAAAAAAAAAAGGCTATTGCTAGATTAATGAAACACTAAAATATTGGGGGTAAAGACTATTAATATAGTTAGTTCTCTGCCCAGTAAGTTAAGAAAATTAGTTGTTTTTTTTTTTTTTTAGGGGAAATGTAATGTGCTCAGATCTATAGCTATTGACCATCGTTAAGATTTGAGAGGATGAGACAAAACACTGGGATAGATAGATTTTTGACTCAGTTAATAAATAGCAATATAAATTAGAAAGAGTGCGTGCTTTGGAAAAGAGACCTGAGTTCAGGTATCAGACATATCACTTTCTAATTATGGGACCATGAGTAATTTGCATAATAAAACGAACTTTTGCCTCCCTATACGATCCATGCCTCCGTGCATGGCTCCTTATGATTGGCAATGGTTATCTCTTTGTACACCATACCCACAGCAGGAGAGTCATGAACTGCATGCTACCTGCCCTGATAGGGAAACGGCACATGATAATAGAAAGACAATGACATCGGAATAAGGTAAGTGGCATTTGAGAGACATGTCGTGCACTGACCTGCTGTGTAATCTTGGGTCCAATTGTCTCTGTTTAAAGAAGGGTTAATAATATCCATGAGGTATTACATTAATATGGATTAAATCCATTAATTAATCCATATAAATAATAGTCTCTGACCCATAGCATGTGCTCAGTAGAGGTGGATAGTTTTATTATTCCAAGGATCTGAGCAGAGAAGTTCGAGTATTAGCTGTACTACAGCTTCATTACACTCCAACCTCAGCTACCTCCCTGGGCAACCACCAATGCTCAAATAGTCCAAGAATAAAAAACCTCATGCAGGTGGAGAGGTAGGAGGGCTTTATGGAGAGGTAAACAAGATGATGGAACACTTCGCTAGAGAGTGGCAAAAGTACAGATACCCTATTATTCAAAACAGCTCTGGGACTGAGGCCCCAGGGAAATTAGGTTACCCTCCCACTCCTACAGTTCATGGCAGACAAATGGCTGCTGTGGACAGGGGAGCAAGGGAAATGTGCTTGTCTTCCAAGGAATACTTATAAAATAATTGCTGAGAGTATTCTAGGGTTATTTTGAATGTATAAACTGTTTATTTTTGCAGTACTGATTGAGAAGTCATGGAGAGGGCTAATGCACTTGGGTTCAGTGTTTATTGCTTCTAAGAGGCTGAACGTCAGGTTCATGACTGTGCGGTCATCCTCCTTCTGGAATAGATATTATTCCCCAGCACATTCCCAATGACACAAGGCCATACCATCTCACCCCATTTCCTCTCTTTCAAACTCCATGGGTACAAGTAGTAACTGACCATCATTCTTAAAGACCATGCCTGAAAAGGAACTTAAGGTAGTACTCATATGCAGTATCTCAAAAGAATCTCTTGTACTCATTCTCACTAATTGGTTGGGGGAGGGAGCAACTGTTTTCTATCAACTTTGCATTAAATTGAACTTGCCCCTGCATCAAGACTTAATGAGGAAGATTTTTTTTCTAAAAAAAATTTATCATAACATAACAAATAGTAGTGACTACAAAAATCTGTTCATTTTTTGCAAAGTGTAAAAACAATGTGAAATCTGTCAAATAATATTAGTATCAGCAGTTAACACTTAATAAATGCTTACTAGGTGGGAGGCATTGTTCTGAGTGCTTTATAGGGATTATTTTATTAATTCTCAGAATGATTATTCTATGTGACTAAACATTATTATTCCTACTTACAGATAAAGTAACAGAAGCACAGAGGTTAAGTATCTTGGACAAGATACGTAAGTGGTGAAATTAGTGAACAGTTGAAGCTCAATTTTGAATACAGGCAAATTTGAGTCAGAGCCTGTCTTTTGGACTCTGCTGTAGGAAACCATCTTTTTATTTTTACCATGGAAATTTAGAAACATTAAACATACTGCCAACCAATGTGGTCTAGATCTCAGCAGTGGGAGGAAGGCCCCTCTCCAGATTCGTTCCTTCTTTGGGTGCTCTATCTCAGCCTAGAGATAATAGCTGCTCCCCACATTTACTATGTCTGTTGTCTATTAGAGTTCTCTTCCCCTTACTATTATTCCAATCTCTCATCATCATGAATGTTTCTTTATCTTAAACTTTCCCTGTTCAAATCATGGTGTTTTCTGTCTGTTGGTAGGATTGGGTTGGATACATTCCCTGACCTCATTTTTTACTACTTCTACTTTTGCTTATTCTGCTTCAGCCACTTGATTCCTTGCCATTCCTCAAATATTATATCCATGTCCCCACCTCACGGTTTTTGCACGTGCCTTTCTCTCTGCCTGGAAAGCTCTTACCCCAGATATGCATGTAACTTTCTCTCTTACATCCTGAGAGTCATGACATGCATGCTACCTGCTCCTTAATCTCTTGCTTAAAGGTCATGATCTCAATGATGACTCTTTTGACCCCCTATTTGATCAGCATCCCTACCCTATCTTCTGTCCTCTTTAAATTTTTTCTCTATAGCATTTTTCATCATCTGACATACTATGTGTGTTATTCATTTTTGTTATTTATTATCTGCTTTACTTCCCCTACTAGAATATAAGCTTCCTGAAGGATTTTTTACTATTTTGTTCATGGCTGTATTCTCAGAACCTAGCACAACAGCCAACACATGGTAAGCACTAAGTAGTTATTTTTTGATGAATGAATGTTTTAAGGTAGAAATAAGCCAGTTGTGTGGATAAAGCACAATTATTTTTGATACTGTTAACAGAGAAAAAAATTCTCCTGAACCTATAGTTTCCCATAGAGAATATACTTTATTATTTATTGAACACTATCTTTAACAATATTTCAGTAAGCACATCAAGGAATTTCATGATATATTATAATAACATCTCTTAAATAAACATCTACAAAAGTGTTATCCAGTAAACAGTACTGAGAACCTCACACAAATTTTTTAAAATAATGCTATTTTATAATATATCAATTTTTAATACTCTCTTTTAAAACTTTTTGAGAACTTCTTATAAAAGTTAAAGATAATGTGTATAAATTTATTTTACTCTGTTTCAGTAACATGCATAATAAAATAATACTCTCTTCTCTCATCAAGATATATTATGGTTTTCTGATTTTATTACCTAGTTTGTTACCTCTTACATCTTTGATTTTTCCTATAATCCTAGACCAATTAGTCCCTTACATTCAGAGGTGCTTCTCAAATCCCTTCTCCAAGGCATAGGGTACTGTAGCCTTAACTCCACTCCTTATGATAACCTCATATCATAGCACAGAGGATATAGAGAAGCTTTCTCTTCCATCTACCTTGGTCCTCTTAAGCCAATATTTCAAAATCATACTGAAGCATACTTTTGATACTCAGTTTTATTTTCTACAGTTTCCCTTAATTATCCCAGGGATACATTTTAAAACATATCCCATCTCTCAAATGATTGCCAGCAAAAATGATTCAGATTTGTGTTTACACAGACTAAAATATTTCACAGAAAAATATAGAAAAGTAAATTAGTGTATCCTGGGACACCATGTAAGAATAACTTGCTCTGTAGTAGGAATGAGCATATTTACTATAGCTACAAAAAGATTTTAGATCGTGTAGAAATGATTCTGATGTAGAAATATGAGAAAGCTTCTTGGAGGAGATTATAGAATATTCAGCATTTTTTAACACCAAAACATCTCAAGTTTTCACATCAACATTCTTCTCACTTCCAAGATAAGAATGTCTCCAAAAAGCCCAGAGATAGCTCTTCTGGTTCATATAGATCTCAAAATGAAAGACCAAACTCTATGCTCTACTGGAAAATAAATGGACAATTTACAAATGGATGAAGTGATTAAAATAGCATTATCTTTTGATTAAAGCAGATATCAAGTGGTATGGGAATTGTAGAAAGTCAAATAGCGACTGGTAAATTCTGCACAGAGCTTTCTCACTGAAATCATTTTCTTTCTCAGTCTAGAGACACTGCCTGTATCTGATAGAAATGTCAGATCACTTCACATTTTCCTTCTCTAAGAGATCCATTCCCTATGAGCTCAATATCCCTTTTGTGAGTTTCATTAATCACATAATGATCTATTAAGTTTGGTATTTTCCCAAGCACATGTGACTTCCATAGTAAACTTAACTAGGAGCATGACTCACTCCCACCAGCTCGCCAATGCAGAGTGACACAGAAGACAAAGTGGTGCTACAGAGACACAGTGCAGGCAGCAGGATCTGAAGCCCAGTGTGAAGAACAACTCCCAGTGAACACCTCGCCATAAAATTTCTGAATGACACTGTGTTATGTCATTAAACAAGCAGTATGCCATTAACCTTTTTAAATACTTTCTATACTGCCAGGCAGTTTAAAGGGTAGGAGGAGTGTTTATTTTGTACAATAAAACTTTTAAAAATCATATCTGCTTAGGACACTTTCTTTAAGGGATTGTCCAGTAAGCCTTATCTAGTGGCAAGTGGGCATATAGCTATATGAAGAATTGTTTGGACTTCCCATACAGAAATATGGGGTTCACCTTTCCTAGAAAAAAAATGGCCAACTTAGAAGGAAACTGAATTTCAAGTCAACTGGTAACATTGGAAATAATTTTCATGACAACAAGAGTACATATAGTTAAAATGACTATAACTATCTATAACTGAGCTATGGATATAGACAACAAAACTATATGCAGTAAGTGTATATATATATACACTATATAAATATATATAAATACATGTATATATATTCACTATACATATATATACATGTATATATTCACTATATATATATACATATATAGGTTATATATAACTGAGAGATTCTTACTCAGATTATATGGGAAGAGTAACTTTAAAGCTGGGAAAAAATGTCAAGTGTAGGAAAATAATCCCACCAACTTTATCATAAGGGGAAGTTCTGACAAGAGGTCAAAAGGAGAAAGCTGTTCCTTTCAATATCACTTTCGTTGGTTGGCTGGATTACAGGCCACTGTAACATGGATTTTCATACATATCCTTTATGATGTAACTTAGTGGTACCCTTCCACTAACAGCAAAGAAGCTTCTCACTGATACTAGGTGTTGGCCGGGGGACTTGCTGTAGTCAATGAAATATTAGTGTATGTGACACTGGAGGATGCCTTAAATGTACTTCTAAAGTTTGGGCTCTGAAGCTCCTGAAATACCATTAGAAAATCACACTCAAAGTAACCACTGCCAGAGATCCAGCCAGGGGCCAAGGAACCAAAATAAGACAAAGTGGACTTGAACCTATCCTGAAGCTTGCACTGTGAAACAGAGCTGTACCATTTTATTACAGATCTGTAGACAAGGAAATTTTTTTTTTTTTTCATTATAAACCACTGAGTTTTTCACTGAGTAAATAAAATCCCAATCCTGGCCATGATTTCTTGGCCACCAGCAATTTCCAAGTCCCCAAACTTATATCAAAAGGAAGATCATTAAAGCAGTAAGGCTGCATCCTTCCTAATGTCCCTTTCAATTGTGGCCAAGGTGTATAGGATAAGAATTATCCTCCCAGAAATCAGACCTGGGGCAATGTGATAAGCTGACCAAAGAGCTCCTTATAATGAAAGCGTAAGGAACATTTACTATACCTAGCTAGCTAAACAGAAACAGAAACAAACAAAAACCCTCATTATTTTGGCAAAGATTTGAGCCATATATTTATGTTACTTAAAATGGAAAGCATCTTAACATTGTAAATGACCTAACATATTAATATATATTTGTGAACTGTGGTAATTACAATAAAGGGGAAATATATGGTGATAAGAAGACATATTTGAAATATAATAGGAACTTCACTATATGAAGTAGATATGGGCAGAGCAGTTCACTGATTAGAGAACCCAAATAAAAGACAGTGTGGTTTGAAGATAGGGAGTAACATTTGTGGAGGGAGAATGAAGTAAGACCAGAGGTGTAGGGTGGAGCAAACATGTGTTATTTATTCTGAAAGCTAAGGTATATCTGGAGTAAATTGTATACTCAGAATTCTTTAAAGACAAACAGTTCATTGAGAATGACTCAACCCAAATGATGAAATAATCATATATAATTTCATAAATAAATAACTTATGTAAAATAACAAAAGCCATTTTTAAAATTAAGACAGGAGCAGCCATTTCTGCTTTGACCACTTCCATTTCCTTTTAGATATGGAAAAGGCCTAGCAGAAAAATTGCACTATAGCAGGGAGTCAGCACTGTTGACAAATGAGTATATGAATGAATATACAGTATAGCTATGATAACTGCATTCAATCCCATCATATTTAGGATGAAAGGTTAATAGAAATTTCCTTTTGCTAGTACTCTCTGAATTCCTTTTTTTTTGTTTCATGTGGCCTAGAATAATTGTCCCTTTGTTCTAATTTTTTTAGTACCAATTACCTCTGTTTATGTTTACATATACAGGTACTCAGAATTGAAGACTTAAAAAAAAAACTTCAATTAACATTTTTATGACTCTAAGCTAAGAACCTCTTAATTAATTATATATAATTTAATTCTCCTTCAAAACATGTTCTGCAAGTGATGGATGTAGTTGCTGACAACTTGTTTGTACTGTGCTGCTGCTGTTTATCTTTTTGAATAGCAAGGAGTAGAGGGATTTTTATCTTTAGCAGTAAAAGAACAAAGGACTCAATTTTAAAATAAAATTGAGAGTTCCTAAATCTTTAGGGTGGAGAACAACTCCAGGTGAATTATGAATCATCCTTATTTCCATTTTGTATGTCACGTTGACCCCAAAAAGATAGTGCCTCATCACATCTCCCCATTCTCAGTTCTGCCTATCAGAAGCAAATGTAAGGGGAGGGGGTGGGAGGATGGGTTAGCCTAGTGATGGGTATTAAAGGGGGCATGCTCTGCATGGAGCACTGGGTGTTATACACAAACAATGAATCATGGAACACTACATCAAAAACTAATGATGTAATGTATAGTAATTAACATAACAATAAAAATTTTTTTTAAAAAAGAAGGAAATGTAAAACCATAATGTAAGGCTACCTGAAAAACTCTGACCACAAAGCATTACTATTTTTTTAAGGCAAGATAAATCTTATTTAATATGAAATAATAACCAAAAAATACTAATGTAGTTCTGAGGTTTAGCATTAAAGAAATAAAGTCTAAAAACATACAAAAAAATACTAAGAAACTATTTTTTTAAACCTAGCAGGTACAACAAAGAATAAACTATAAGTTCTAGAAATTAAAAAGTCATTGAAAATAATAAATGGCTGAAAAAGCAGATTAGACTAAAAGGAATATAGGACTAATAAATTATATGATAAATATTAACAAATAACTCATACTAAAGCAATAAGAGATGAAGAGAAGGAAAACATGAAAGAAGTTGAGAAAAAGGATAAGAAACAGGAAAGCTGGGATAAGAAACACTAAGATATAGCCTCTAGGAATACCAGGAGAAAAAAAGAAAGGAGGAGAGGAAATATTCATGAAAATAATGGCAGTGAAGTGTTCACAAATGATGAAATATCTGAATAATCAGGTTCAAGAAGTATAGTACACCAAAATCCTGAGCAAAAAAATAAAAATAAATACACTCAAAGATAAGTCAAGGTAAACTATACTCACCTAAAAAAAAAAAAAAAAAAGAAAAAAAAAAAAAAAGAAGCCAAAAAAAAAAAAATTTACCTAAAAAAAAAAAAAAAAAAGGAGAAGATGATAAGAGCAGCCTAACAGAAAGACAATTTACTCACAAAAAAAACCCTATAACAAACAAACTGACTGAAGACTTCTTCACAATGAAAAGCTATTGCAATACTCAGTCTAGAATTTTATACCTAGCTACACTGTCATCCAAGAGTGAGAATAAAGTCAATTTAAAAAAAAGATAACTCAGTGAAAGTGTGTGTGTGTGTGTGTGTGTGTGTGTGTATAAGTTTCAAGGAGAAAATTGAACCCAGAACAAAATAATGTGAAAAAAAAGAACAATGATGATAAGGTTAAAAGGTAAAAATAAGCATTGAGTAAACATAACTAATGATAAAAAATAATATCATCACCAATGTGGAATATGTAAAACAATATGAGCAAGGGACTGAAGATAGATCAGAGTGAAAGTGCGCTAAGATTTTTGTACATTTTGGAGGAGTACAGACAGCAATTAACTTTCGAGTGCACTACGTATGGTAAAAATTTTAAAATAATGACTAAACAAGTAGAAATGAGGTGTGTTGCTTCCAAAGTCACAGAGGAAATTAAGAAAAAAAAAAGGAAAACTAATAGAATAAACAAAAAATAAAAGAAAAAGGGAGTGTGGCATAATGTGATAATAAATCCAAATATATCATTTATGAAAATAGATTAAAATTTCTAGTTTAAAGACAAAAGTACTCAGACCAGTTTTTATTTTTTTCAGACAAGTTTTTAAATAATCAAATTATAAATTCTGCTTCTGGTATAGCCAAACAGATCTACCATCTTGCTTATAACAGCTTAAAACTGAGCAAAATACCAAAAACAACCACCTGAAGAAAAATCTGAAAGCACCCAAAATTTGAAAGAATAGACCAGAAACAGGTGGATTTACTATTTGTATTGCTTATGGTTTTGGGTAGCTACAGACTGCACAATACCTCAGGAAACAGAGATCTATCTAAAAACCTGCTGTGTTTGTAACCTGAAGAACAAGAAAACAGATTTATGTGTAACTAGAGCCACTGTAAAGGGTTTATAGAAAAGAAAGAGCCAGATAGATAAAACCCCAAATTCTGTGTATTAACTCTGTCAAGGCTCTGAATGACTCTGTAAATACACATATGCAGGCAGAAAGCAAGCAGTTCAGCTTCTGATAAAATAACTGAATTGCTATTTGAGCTGACTACCAAGAGACAAATTTTATAATTTAGATCCACCAAGTTAACTGCTTGATAAATAAAAACATTTAAACTTTTCAAGGTGTATATCATAATCCAGAGACTCCACAATATAACATTCATGATATTCGGGACATAACACAAATCGCTCGACATATAACAAATCAGGAAAATGATATCCACTCCAAAGAAGTTATTAGAAGCCAATCCCAAGATGACACAGATGTTTGAATAAATAGACAAAGATTTAAAGCAGCTATACAAGTATGCTCTGTGGAATAAAGGAAAATACGCTTGTGATGAGTTAAAAAAAAACAAAAAACACCAAATCTCTGGAGAAGTAGAACTAAATGGAAATTTTAGTATTAAAAAATACAATATTGAGTTCCACATGGAAGGAGCTTAGAGTCACCACTACATTTGAGTAAGGGGAAAAAATGAATAAGCTAAAAAATAAACATGAAAGAGGAGAGAACACAGAGCAAACTGCTACCCACAAGACTGGACAATCAGGCAGATACAAAGAGTCACAGCTTACCAAAGATTCAAGAATAGAAACTGCCAGGGGAACCATTGTTGGCAGAGGAAAATCCAAACATAACTGACAAATTGCTGGAGGCTGAGTGTGGACAATTCTGTGAGTTAAAAACCCCTCAAGGACTCAGCCTGGGGTTTGGGGTGGGGAGGGTGTACAATATTGTGACATTTATCTCCAGGAGCTCAACTGGGTTTCCACAGTAAATAATGGAGAAAATTCCCTCATGTTTCTGGCAAGGGGAGAGGGAAAGGAACCATTTTGAAATACACCAGTGTACTCTGCTTTTCTTAACAGGGTCTGCCCTCAGGAGAAACTAGTTAGCCAGACTCTAACCTGCTGAGGTATTATTAGAGCTTAACTGACCTGGGGGAAGGGATATACCTCCAGCTGGCTCTAGCCATCCTTTCTCATCTAAGGGGGAGAAGGAAAAAAACCTAAGAAACACTTGTGAAATTTAGAGTCCAGAGGAATTGGCTTACTAAAAGATGAGACCTAATCATGGGACTATGGACACTTCCCTACCCCAACACCTTACTGCCACATTACTACAGGCCTATAATTGCAGTTCCTTTTACTCAGTACATAATGTCCAACAATCAAAAAAATTGTAAGAAATACTAAATAAAAGGAAAAACACACAATTTGAAGAGACAGAGCAAGCATCAGAACCAGGGATGTTGGAATGATCAGACTGGGAATTTAAAACAACAATGAATAATATGCTACGGGCACTAATAGATAAAGTGGACAGCATACAAGAATTGATGGGCAAAGTAAGCAGAGAGAAATGCTAAGGAAGAACCAAAAAGAAATTCTAGAGATGAAAAGCACTGTAAAAGAAATAAAGAATGCCTTTGATAGACTTATTAGTAGACTAGACACAGCTGAGGAAAGTATCTCTGAGCTAGAAGATGTATCAGTAGAATCTCTGAAAAAATGAAAAGAGAATAGACTGAAACAATAGAATAGAATATTTAAGGACTGGGGGACAATTATGAAAGGTGTAACATAGAAATGGAAATACCAGAAGAAGAAGAAAGAAAGGAACAGAAGAAATATTTGAAATAACAGACTGAGAATTTCTCCCAAATTAATGTCAGACACCAACCACAAATTCAGGAAGCTTAGAGAACTGTGAGCAGGAAAAATACCATACAAACTAAACCTAGGCAAATAATTTTGAAACTAGAGAAAATCAAATATAAAGGAAAATTCCTGAAAGAAGCCTGGGGAGGGGGCGGGGACATGATCTATAGAAGAACAAAGATAATAATTACATCCAATTTATCCTCAGAAAACAGGCAAGAAAAGAGCACAGAAATACTTAAAGTGTTGAAAGGAAAAACCCACCAAACTAGAATTCTATACCAACAAAATTATTTTTTGAAAGTGAAAGAGAAATAGACTTTCTCAGACCAAAACAAAATTAAGGAAGTTTATTGCCAGCTAACCTGACTTAAAAAAATTTTTAAAAGAATTTCTTCAGAGAGAAGTAAAATAATGTAGCTCAGGAGCCCAGAGCATCAAAGAAGGAATAAGTGACTGGAGTTTAAGCTCTATTACAAAGCTGTCATCATCAAGACAGTATGGTACTGGCACAAAAACAGACACATAGATCAATGGAACAGAGTAGAGAGCCCAGAAATGGACCCTCAACTCTATGGTCAACTAATCTTCAACAAAGCAGGAAAGAATGTCCAATGGAAAAAAGACAGTCTCTTCAACAAATGGTGTTGGGAAAATTGGACGGCCACATGCAGAAGAATGAAACGACTATTTCCTTATACCACACACAAAAATAGACTCCAAATGGTTGAAAAACCTAATGTGAGACAGGAGTCCATCAAAATCCTAAAGGAGAACACAGGCAACAACCTCTTTGACCTCAGCCGCAGCAACTTCTTCCTAGAGACATTGCCAAAGGCAAGGGAAGCAAGGGCAAAAGTGAACTATTGGGACTTCATCAAGATAAAAAGCTTTTGCACAGCAAAAGTAACAGTCAACAAAACCAAAAGACAATCGACAGAATGGGAGAAGATATTTGCAAATGACATATCAGATAAAGGGCTAGTGTCCAAAATCTATAAAGAACTTATGAAACTCAACACCCAAAGAACAAATGATCCAATCAAGAAATGGGCAGAAGACATGAACAGACATTATTCCAAAGAAGACATCCAAATGGCCAACAGACACATGAAAAAGTGTTCAACATTGCTCAGCATCGGGGAAATCCAAATCAAAACCTCAACGAGATACCACCTCAAGCCAGTCAGAATGGCTAAAATTAACAAGTCAGGAAATGACAGATGTTAGTGGGGATGCAGAGAAAGGGGAACCCTCCTACACTGTTGTTGGGAATGCAAGCTGGTGCAGCCACTCTGGAAAACCGTATGGAGGTTCCTCAAAACGTTGAAAATAGAGCTACCATATGATCTAGCAATTGCGCTACTGGGTATTTACCTCAAAGATACAAATGTAGGGATCCGAAAGGGTATGTGCACCCCAATGTTTATAGCAGCAATGTCCACAACAGCCAAACTGTGGAAAGAGCCAAGATGTCCATCGACAGATGAATGGATAAAGAAGAGGTGGTATATATATACAATGGAATATTATGCAGCCATCAAAAGGAATGAGATTTTGCCATTTGCAACGATGTGGATGGAACTGGAGGGTGTTATGCTGAGCGAAATAAGTCAAGCGGAGAAAGACATGTATCATATGACCTCACTGATATGAGGAATTCTTAATCTCAGGAAACAAACTGAGGGTTGCTGGAGTGGTGGGGGGGAGGGATGGGGTGGCTGGGTGATAGACACTGGGGAGGGTATGTGCTATGGTGAGTGCTGTGAATTGTGCAAGACTGTTGAATCACAGACCTGTACCTCTGAAACAAATAATACAATATATGTTTAAAAAAAAAAAAGAAGAAGAAGATAGCAGGAGGGGAAGAATGAAGGGGGGGAATCGGAGGGGTAGATGAACCATGAGAGACAATGGACTCTGAAAAACAAACTGAGGGTTCTAGAGGGGAGAGGGTGGAAGGATGGGTTAGCCTGATGATGGGTATTAAAGAGGGCATGTTCTGCATGGAGCACTGGGTGTTATTCGCAAACAATGAATCACGGAACACTACATCAAAAACTAATGATGTATGGTGATTAACATAACAATAAAAAATTTTAAAAAAAAAGAAAGAAAAAGTGAAAGTAAAATAGAAACTTATATTTTTCTTATTCTCAATTGACCTAACAGGTAACAGTCTGTTCAAAAAAATAGTATCAATCGTGTATTCACTTATGTATGCTTATGCATTTATCATACACACACACATACACATACACTTATGTATGCTGATATGTAAATGAAATGAATGATAGCAGTGATACAAAGGAAGGGAGGGAGGAAATAGGATTATTTTGTTATTATAAGGTACTCATAGTACCTGTAACATGGTATAGCGTTATTTGAAAGTGGACTTGGATTAGCTGTGAATTTATATTGCAAATTCTAGGGCAACCACTAAAAGAATGTTTAAAAAGTATAAATGATATGCTAAGAAAGGAGAGAAAATTCAATTTAATTGTAGAACAAAGACTACAAACAGACAGCACTAATGCATATGGTAGATAATAATCCAATTGTATCTTTAGTCACTTTGAATGTAAATGGTCTAAATGCACCATTTAAAAGACAGAGAATAAGCTATGATAAGGAATAAAAGGAAAGAACACTACTAGCTAAATGCAGTAAATCACATTCCGTCCTGATTAAGAACATAAAGAGTGTTATTTCCCTTATTTTTATTCAGATTCAACAAGTTGAAGTTCAACAAGGTGAAGGCTATTGTATAATTTCACAGAGCTGTTGCATGATACAGCCTGATTCTAACCTAGTTTTTTGGTCTTAAAATCTTTAGCTGGTTCAATTAATATTATTTCAAAAGCTTTTTATCATGCATTTGCCACTACCAACTGGCAACAGAAACACTGTTTTACAGGGCAATGGTTAAGGGCAGAGTTTGTAAGAAAATCAGAATTGAGATTGAAATCTGGTTCTGCTATTAATTGGCTGTAAAATCTTGGACAGTTCAATTAACTTCTCTGGACTTCAGTTTCAAGTGTGTGATGGGGGTTTTGTTAGTACTAATTGAGTTAATGTAGTACAACTCTTTCATAGTGATTTTCACATATTAAATGCTCAAACATTGAAAAAAAAAAAGACAGAATATTGGAGTGAATCAAAAATTAAGACCCAACTATATGTTGTCTGCAAGAAAACCGCTTGTTACATAAAGATTAAAAGTAAATGAATGGATGGGCATCAGGGAGGCTCAGTCGGTTAAGCATCCAACTCTTGATTTCAGCTCAGGTCATGATCTCAGGATCGTGAGATTGATCCCCATGTCAGGCTCCAAGCATGGAGCCTGCTTAAGGTTCTCTCTCTCTCTCTCTCCTTCTGCTCCTCCCCACCACTGTCTCTCTAAAAAAAAAAAAGTAAATGGATAGAGAATACACCATGGTATCATTAATCAAAAGAATAGAGGAGTAACTATATTAATTTCAGACAGAACAGACTTCAAAGCAAAAAAAAAAAGTAATCAGGGATAAAGAAGAGAATTATATAGTGATAAAATGGTTAATTATCCAAGAAAACATAATAATCCTTAATGTGTATGCACCTAACAGCAGAGAGTCAAACTATATGAAGCAAAAACTAGATTTGCCCACAATTTGATAACATTGATAAAATAGATCAGTTCCTTAAAAAACACAATTTGCCAAGGGACGCCTGGGTGGCTCAGTCGTTAAGCGACTGCCTCGGCTCAGGTCATGGTCCCAGGGTCCTGGGATCGAACCCCGCATCGGGCTCCCTGCTCAGCAGGAAGCCTGCTTCTCCCTCTCCCACTCCCCCTGCTTGTGTTCCCTTTCTTGCTGTGTCTCTCTGTCAAATAAATAAATAAAATCTAAAAAAAAAAAAAAAAAAATTGATGGTTACCGGAGAAGAGGTGGGTAGGGAGATGAGTAAAATAGGTGAAGGGGATTAAGAGCACACTTATGGATGCCTGGGTGGCTCAGTTGGTTAATTGTCTGCATTCTACTCAGGTCATGATGCCAGGGTCCTGGGATCGAGCCCCGCATCCGGCTCCCTGCTCCGCGGGAAGCCTGCTTCTCCCTCTCCCACTCCCCCTGCTTGTGTTCCCTCTCTCGCTGTGTCTCTCTCTGTCAAATAAATAAAATCTTAAAAAAAAAAAAAACCACAATCTACCAAAACTCATACAAGAAGAAATAGGCAATCTGAATAAGTCTATATCTATTAAAGAAATTGAATCAATAATTAATAACCTTCAAAAACAGAAAGCACCAAGCTAGATGGTTTCACTAGTGAATTTTACCAAATATTTAAGGAAGAAATTATACTAATTATCTACAATTTCTTTTGGAGGACTAGTGCAGAGGGAATACATCCTAACTCATGCAACAAAGCCAGCATTACCCTCATACCAAAATCAGACAAAGACAAAGACGAGACAAGAAAAGTATCTCTCATGAACACAGATGTAAAAATTCTCAACAAAACATTATGGAAAATAGTATGGACTCTCCTCAAAAAAATTAAAAATATAACCAGCACATGATCTGGCAATTCCCTTACTGGATATATATTCAAAGAAAATGAGATCAGCATCTTGAAGAGATATCTGCACTCCCAGGTACACTGCAGCATTATTCATGTTACTGAAGATATAGAAACAACCTAAGAGTACAGATGAATAGATAAACAAAATGTGAAAAAAATATATGGAATAGAATATTATTCAACCTTTAAAAAAAGAAGAAAGTCCTATTGTTTGTGAAAACATGGATGAACCTGGGAAACATTAAGTGAAATAAGCCAGGTACAGAAAGAGAAATACTGTATCATCTCACTTAAATGTGGAATCTTTAAGAAAGTTAAGCTCATACATAGTGACAGAGTAGAATGGTGGTTACCAGGGTTAGGGGGTAGGTGGTGGGTACAAATGATAATGATCCTTCAGAAAGATTTAGGAAAGAAATGAGGTAAGGCCTAAGATTTCCCATCTGACTTGAGTGTCTAGGTGTAATTCAGGGATAGATGACACTAACACTTATAATTAAATTGATAAAAGCTGGTGATAAAGAGAAAATCTTAAAATTAGCCCATGGAAAAAAGAAATATTACAAAAAATAGAACAAGATGATGGCAGACTTCTTGTCTGAAACAATGAAGACAATGTAGCAACATCTTTTAAATACTGAAAGAAAAAAAACTCTAACCATTTAATACTATACCTGGTGAAAATATTTTTCAAAAATGGCATATAAAAAGCTGAATATTACATCACTGGAAGACCAAAACTATAAGAAATGTTGCAGGAATTCCTTAAGGCAGATGAAAATGGTATCATATGGATATATGGATATACCCAAAAGATGAATATTAGTCATCTTAATTACATAGGTATATATGTATGTGTGTGTGTGTGTGTATGTACATATACGTATATATGTATGTGTGTACATATATGTATATATATGCATAAGATATTTTATTATCTAAATATCTTCAAAAGATAATTGGTTGTTTAAACAGAAAAATAAAAGCATAATATAAAGTTTATAGCATATGTATGTAAAATATATAACAATAGCATAAAGACAGGAAGGGAGAAGTAGAGTATTTTACTATAAGGTTCTTATACTATACATGATGTGTATGATGTCAATTGAAAGTAAACTGTGATAGGGCACCTGGGTGGCTCAGTTGGTTTGGCATCGACTCTTCATTTTGGCTTAGGTCGCAATCTCGGGGTCATGGGATCGAGACCCAGGTCAGTTCCACACTCAGTGTAGAGTCGGCTTGAGATTCTCTCTCTCCCTCTCCCTCTGCCCCTCCCCCTGCTTGCATGTGCTCTAAATAAATAAATCAGTAAATAAATAAATACATAAAATCTTTAAAGAAATAAAAGTAAACTGAGATAAAGGTGTATACTAAAAAAATCTAATAAACATAGTTGCTAAGCCAACAAAGGAGATCAAATGAAATACTAAAAAAATGTTAAATCCAAAAGGAGACAGGAAAAAGAGATAAGGGAACAAAAGGCAGATGAAACAAATAATAAAAAGCATATGGTGAAATGGTAGACTGAAATACAACCTTATCAATAATCATATTAAATGCAAATTTTCTAATCACCCTAATTTTAAAAGGCAAGATTGTCAGATTGGATAAAAAGTAAGATTCAATTTTATGCCAACCCTAAGAAATGTACTTTAAATATAAATTCACAAACAGGTTAAAAGTAAAATGATAAAATAATATATACAATGCTAACCTTAATCAAAAGAAAGCTGGAGTAGCTATATTAATAACAGACAAAATGTATTACAGAACAAATTATATTACTAGGAGTAAAAAACAACCACCATTTTCATTTTATAATGAAAAGGGGTCAATTCATCAAAAGGGCATAATAACCCTAAATGTTTATATACATAATAACAGAACTTCAGAATACATAGAGCAAAAACTGGTAAAACTGAAGGAAGAAATCAACACATATATAATTATGGTAGATTTTAACATTCCTATCTCAATAATGAGTAGAACAAACAGACTTAAAGTAAAAAAATATAGGAAACTTGAACAATACGATTATCTGACTTGACCTAATTGAAAATTATAGAACATTCTACCTAACAATTGTAAAATAAACAAAATAAGCCAAAATAAGCCATTCTTTTCAAATTCATATGGAACATTTACCAAGGCAGACCACATTTTGGGCCAAAAAACAAATCTCAATAAACTTAAAAAGAATCAAGTCATGGAAAGTCTGTTCTCTGATGACATTGGAATTAAAATAAAAATCAGTAACAGAACTATCTCCAGAAAGTCTCCAAATATTTGGAAACTAAATAACACACTTCTATCTAACACAATGGACACCGAATAAATGAAAAGGTAAATTAGAAAACATTTTGAACTGAATGAAAATAAGAACACATTTCAAAATTTGTAGGGTGCTGCTAAAGCAGTACTTAGGAAGAAATTTCTAGCACTAAGTACCTGTCTTCAAAAAGAAAAGGGTCTTGGGCTGCCTGGGTGGCTCAGTTGGTTGAGCATCCGAGTCTTGATTTTGGCTCACATGATCTCAGGGTCCTGGGACTGGGCCCCACGTCAGGTTCCATGCTCAGTGCGGAATCTGCTTGTCCCTCTCCTTCTGCTCCTCTCCCTGCTCATGATCTCTTTCTCTCCATTTCTAAAATAAATAAATAAAATATTTTTAAAAAGAAAAGGGTCTTAAATGAATATCCTCAGCTTCCACCTTAAGAAGCAAAAGACCAAATTAAATACAAAGTAAGCAAAAGAAAGGAAATAATAAAGATCAAAGCAGAAATGGATAGAACAGAAAACAGAAAAACAATAGGGAAAATTAGTAAGACCAAAATCTGGTGCTTTGAGAAATTTAATAAAATTGATACACCTATTGCCTATGAATCAAGTCTTTTTATTTTCTGTTTCTGATGCTTTGACTTGGAGGCTTTGCCCGCCCTGGAGAGCTTGCCCCTCACTGGACCATCCAATTCCTGGGGATAGTAAACAATTCATCTGAGAGCACACCTTTCACATGCAAACCAACCAATCCAAAACCCAAACCTCAACCCCCATCTTATAGGCTCTCAAAGGACTCACATCTTGACCATTATTCCCCTATCTTAATCAGCCCAGGGACAGATATCAGACAAGTAGAGATGGTCCTTAACCCTAGAGACTGTTGAAATTATTCAAACTATCCAATCCTAAATTTCCTTGCATGGCCTTGTCTATTTTTTTCTTGCAGAAACCGCAAGAAAGCCTCTCGCCCACATTTCTGCCTTGCTCCTTCTTCCTCCTGACCCATCCTGGTGCTTTTATAGGTAGCTCTTTATGGTGTGGTATTTCCACTCTTCTTGGAAATTGTGAGTAATAAAGTATCTTTTCAATGGTAATCATCTCTTAATCTGTTGGTTTTACCATATCTAAATAAAGATAAAACCCACATTTTAAAACACCAGTCTGATAGAAAAAAAAGAGCAAGATACAAATTAATAATATCAATAATAAAATAGATAATATCACTACAGATTCTACCAATATTAAATGTATAAGAAAATATGAACAAATTTATGCTTGTAAATTTGAAAATTTCAGTAAGATGGACAAATTACTTGAAAGAAACGAAGTACCAAAGTCACTCAGGAAGAAATACATAATATGAAAAGTCCTGTATCTATTGAAGAAATTTAATCTGTGGTTAAAAATCAGCTTAAAAATTTTTTTAACAATGAATCAAAGCATTTAAGGAAAAAATAATACCAATTCTACACAAACTTTTCCGTAAAACTAAATAAGAGTGAATACCTTCCAATTCACTCTATGAGGTCAATATTACCCTGATACCAAAACCAGACATAGACATTGTAAGAAAAGAAAACTATAGACCAATTATTTATTCCTCACAAGCATATGCAAAATTCTAAACAAAATTTTCGCAAATCAAACTCAACAATATAAACAAGTAATACATTATAACTAAGCGAGGTTTATCCCAAGAATACAAAGTTGGTTTAACATTAAAAAAATCAATCAATATTATTCCCATATTTACAGTCTACATAAGATAAACAATATAATCATCTCAAAATACGTTAAGAAAGCATTTTACAAAACCCAACATCCTTTTATGTCAAGGATAAAAGTTCTCAGCTAACCAGAAATAGAAGGGAACTCCCACAATCGTGAGAAATTGACAGCTAACTCACACTTGATGGTGAAATAGTGTATGCTTTCCTCCTAAGATCAGTAACAGGATAAGAATCTCCATTCTCATCACCTCTCAGCAACAATATACTGAAGGTTCTAGGCAGCACAATCACGTGAGAAAAAAATATCCAGATTGGAAGGGAAGAAGTAAAATTGTTCTTTTTATTCTCAGATGATATAATTACCATATATTAAATTTGAGAGGATCTATGAAAAAGCAATTAGAACTAAAAAGTTAATTTAACAAATTCATAGATTTGCAGCAAGCTTGTAGGATATAAGATCAATACACAAAAATTAATTGTATATACTAACAACAAATCATCAGTAATTAAAATTTAAAAAGAAATACCATTTACCATAGCATCAAACGTATGAAGTTGTGGATAAACTGGTCCAAAACACAAGACTTGTACACATAAAACTAAACAGAAAATTATAAAATACTGCTGATAGAAGATAAAGGATTCCTAAATAAGTAGAGAGTTACACATTGGTTGTGGGCCAAAAGATGTCAAGTCTCCCCTAAATTGAAACTTATTGCTATCTCAGTCAAAACCCCGATGGGATTTTTTGGTAAAAATTGCCAAGCCGATTCTAAAGTTCATATGCATATACGAAAGATCTAGAATAGCCAAAACAACTTAAAAAAAAAAAAGAAAAACAAAGTTGGAGGAATTAACATGACTTGATTTAAAGACTTATAAAGTTATGGTGTGGTATTAAGGATTATACTATAAAGTATAGTGTACATATTAATTAATTAAGGTGATATAGTATTGACATCAAGATAGACAGATAGATCGATGAATCAGAACAGAGAGTCCGGAAACAGAACCACACAAATGTGAACAACTGATTTTCAACAAAGGTGCAAAGAAAGCCCAGTGGGAAAAGGATAATCATTTTAAGAAAGGATTCTGAAATAATTGAGTATTAATGTGGAAAGAAAGAAAAAAAAAGGAGGGGAAGGACAGAGAGGGACGGGAGAAAGAGAGGGAGGGAGGGAGGGAGGGAGAGAGGGGGGAAAGAGGAGAAAAGGAAAGACTCATCTATACCTCATACCAGATACAAAAATTAAGTCAAATGAATGATGTACTAAATGTAAAACCTACAACTGTACAACTTCAACAACAAAACATAGGAGAAAACCTTGGTGACAATGAGTTAGAGATTTCTATTTTTTTTTTTTGAGATTTTATTTATTTATTTGAGAGAGAAAGAAGAAGAGCACAGAAGAAGAATGAGAGGGAGAAGCAGACTCTCTGGTGAGCAGAGAGCCCGATGAGGGGCTCGATCCCAGGACCCTGTGATCATGACCCGAGCCAAAGGCAGATGCTCAACCGACTGAGCCACCCAGGCGCCCGGAGTTAGAGATTTCTGACCTACAACATCAAAAGCATGATTCACAAAGTAACAAATTGATAAACTGGACTTCATTAAAATTTAAAAGTTCTGCTTTTTTTGTTGTTGTTGAAGTGGACTTGACATACGGTATTGTATTAGTTTCAGGTATACAACATAGTGGTTCTACATTTAAATTCATTTGGAAGTGATCACCATGATACATTGTAGCTACCATCTGTTACCATGCAAGTTGTTACGTATTATTAACTATATCCCCTATGCTGTACATCATGCCTTGTTTATTTTATAACTGGAAGTTTGTACCTTTTAATCCCTTACCCCTGTTTCACCTAAAAAGTTCTACTTTTTGACAGATACTTTTAAGAGAATTAAAAGACAAGCCACAGATATGTGGAAATAATTGCAAATCATGTATCTGATAATGTACTTGACTTCCAAGCTCAATAGTAATAAAACAAAAAATAATAATAATATAATAAAAGAATTGAACAGACACTTGCCCCAATAGGATAATACAGATGACAAAATAAGCACATGGAGAGACATTCAACACTTTTAGTCATTAGGGAAATACAAATTAAAATCACTGTGAGTTGTCACTACATGCCTATTAGAATGGCTAAAATTAAAATCCTATCTATACTGTGTTGGCAACAAGTGGATAAACTAGAATTTTTAGGGGCACCTGGGTGGCTCAGTCGGTTAAGCGTCTGCCTTCGGCTCAGGTCATAAGCCTGGGGCCCTGGGATCGAGCCCCACATCGGACTCCCTGTTCAGTGAGGAGCCTGCTTCTCCCTCTCCCTCTGCTGTTCCCCATGCTTGTGAGCTCTTTCTCTCAAGTAAGTAAATAAAAATCTTTTTTTAAAAAAACTAGAATTTTTTTACACTGTTGCTAAAAAGGTGATATGGTACAAATACTTTGGAAAAACAGTTTGGCAATTTCTTAAAAATCAAACATACATACAACCATTCCACTCCAAAGTGTTTACTCAAAAGAATTGAAAATATAGGTTCATACAAAGATTTGTCCACACATGTTATAGCAGCATAATTTTTAGTCCCAAACTGGAATCAACCCACATCTTTATTGGATAACAGGTAAATGGGTAAACAAACTATTGTTTACACAATAGAATACATTCAGCAATTCAAAAAGCATCTACTATTGATGCACTTAACACCATAGATGAATCTTAAAATAAGTATGTTCATTTAAAGAACTCAGATAGTAAAGAGTATATACTATATTATTCCACTCATATAAACATCTAGGAAATGCAAACTATGATGACAGAAAATAAATCAATGTTTGTCTAGGACCCAGGCTGAGCTAAAGGTGTGGAGGAACCAGAGAGAGGGACTGCAAAGGGGTAAGAGCAATTTTTTGATATTATGGATACTTTCACTATCTTGACTGTGATGATAGCTTCATGGATATCCACATATGTCAAAACTTACCAAATTGTATATTTAAGAATAATAGTCTACAAGCAAAGTCACTGTGCTCAGGCTTTATGGCAAGTTCAATTAAAGTATCCAATAATAAATATTGTTCTCTAAATTGTTTCAGGAAATAAAGACAGAACAATCCTCCAGTCATTTAAAGAGACTAACACTACCTTGAGACAATACTTGAGAAGAAGAGTATGAGAAAGGGAAGAGATAGGCTATACTGAGCTTTAAGGCAGATCAATACCTTAGCTGTGGGTCCTCTGCTGAGAAAAAGGACCAAGAGGACATTCAGCGGCACCTCCTATACAGTTAGATTTACAAGGGTCACTGAATGCACTCTGGCTCCAGGGCCAGGGCAGACCTCAGCTCCCCCAACCACATATGCTCCAGCTGTTGCACTCTTGAGGTTTACCAAGCAACCAACTGTTTAGAGACAATTTAACTGTAACGAGACCTCATAGCTAAGTGGTCTTTTATTAGCCCAAATGGAGTTCCATGCATCAGGAGGGGCCACCTGCCCCCCAGTCCTTCTCTATTAAAGTGAAATATGGCTTTAATATAGTCACACCTGGGGGAAGTGCTCTCTTAGCAGCCCTGGATGCCCACCCTCCCCCACTTAAGGTTGCCTCTTATTTCTTTATTTCCTCAGGGCTTGGTTTGGCAGATTTTCAAATGATCAGATTAATTTTAAAGTCAATAGAAATGTAGCATATGAAGAGCAAAATCACTGGCCCTTATGTGCTTTGGAGCTAACTTTAGTCATAATTTAAGTAAAAAGGGGGAAAGAGAAGAAACAGAATAAATAGCCCATGAAAACACATTTTAGAATTTCTTTATTCAGTATATGTTTGGGGAAATTGCAGGATAAATGACTCCACGAAATCTAGGCTTTAATGTCTCTGGGGCTCCTGAAGCATGGAAAAGGCTACAGCAAGCCAGAATCTGCTGGTCTTCCTACCTGTGGGAACTGCATGGGATAGGGGTTAAAAAGACTGTAAATATAAAGAAAAGTCCAAATCTCAACTCTGATTCCTGAGATAAAGTAAGTTACCAAAAGTAGAAAACAAAACTCGTTCAGGGCCCATAGCTCAGGTTAAAATATTTTGCCAGTTCTCCAAAATCATTTTCAACACTCTCAGACTTGGACACAACCAGCTAGCTACCTGTGAACACACAGAGCTCCACTGCACTGGGAAACTAAACAATACATTCACATCCAATATATGATTGTTTCCATTCTCAGTCAGGTTAGCAAAGGCTCAGAGCAGTTCATAACTTTGGGAAGGACACACAGCTCTCATTTTTTTGTCTCCAAAGTCTATGTGTCTCATGTTTAAGCTAGGTAGTCAGGGCATGAGGGTACATTCTCATTCTTTAGAGTTTCTTGACGAGTCCTTAAACTGAAGCTGTTTTTGCTATTTCCGGCCTCCTCCTATTTTGGAAAGAAGTCAACAGTATGGCCAGACTGAATCACTTAGTAGCTCCCCAAGTCCACGTTTTGCATGACCGAGTATCCTTTGCATATTTGAGATATTTATATTCCTGAGGAAGTTTGTATACAATGACCCATATCTTCAGTCCATCATAACTTTTATGGTTGTGAACTTCAAAAATATCACCCACTCCCACTTTATGATCCCACTAGGCTTCATGGAGATTCAAGGTCTATAGGGACCCACAAGAATCTTTCAGCTGTGCCTTAGGGAATTGCTCTAGTTGACTTCTCCATAAATAGCTTGAGAGTTCTTGCTACAGAGAAAGACTACAAAGCAAAGAGAAACGAAACAAAACAAAACAAAACAAAACACTGGTGAAATTCAAGTACCCTAAGTCCAACAGGAGAGACAGACAGAGACAGAGACGGGGAAAGACAAAGACACAGAATGAGAGGTGTCATGCTGAGAGCCAGAGAAATTCTTTTGATTTACTCTGAAACTTCAGGCCAAATTCCACACTGTTTTTTCTTTTTTTTTATTTCAAATAAATATTTGTTTTCTTTTTTTCCCTAGTGTTGTTAGGGAGGTATAATTGACAAATAAAATTGTATATGTATATGTATATATTATAATTTTATATATATATATAATGTACAATGTGGTGTTTTGTATGATCACCACAATAAAGCTAATTAACAAATCTATCATCTAACAGTTACCTTTTTTTTTTTCTAGTGTGGTGAGAACACTTAAAATCTACTCTTTTACTAAATTTTAAGTATGCAATACATTATTAACCATAGTCACTGTGGTGTATATTGATTCCCTAGAACTTATTCATCTTATAACTAAAAGTGTGTTATCTTTTGACCAAATTCTTCCCATTTCCCCCACCTCTCAGCTCCTGGTAACCACTCTTTTACTTTATGTTTATGAGTTTGACTGTTTTAGATTCTGTCTATAAAGGAGATCATGTAGTATTGGTCTTTCTTTGTCTGGCTAATTTCACTTAGTGTAATGTCCTCCAGGTTCATCCACGTTGTTGTAAATGACAGGATTCATTCCCCTTTTTTGTGGATGAATAGTATCTCATTACACATATATACCACATTTTCTTTATCTATTCATCCGTTGGTGGACACTTAGGCTGCTTCCCTTCCATACCTTGGCTATTGTGAATAATGCTGCGAAGAACATAGGGAGTGCAGGTATCACTTTGAGATCCTGATTTCATTTCTTTTGGATATATAAGCAATAGTGGGATTGCTGAGTCATATGGTAGCTCCATTTTCAAATTCTTGAGGAATCTCCATACTATTTTCCATAATGGCTATCCAGTTTACATTCCACCAACAGTGTACGAGGGTTCTCCTTTCTTCACACCCTCACCAACACTTCTTATATTTTGACTTTTTAAAAATAGCTGTCCTAACAGTTGTATGATGCTCTCATCGTGATTTTTATTTACATTTCCTTGATGATTAATAATGTTGAGCACCTTTTCATATATCAGTTGGCCATTCGTATGTCTTCTTTGGAAAAATGTCTATTAGATCCGTTTTTCAATTATTTTTTGAGGGTCTTTCCCCCCCCCTCTGGGTGGCAGTCGCAAAAGCTGAGATGCCAATATGTATGTATAAATTTCTTCCAGGTAGATATTGGTGAATTGCAGCAGGTTACAGGGAGAATGTGGAGATGGTATCTGCTAGATTCTCCTGTGTCCAAAGTGGAGAGCAGTTTGTCCCTAGATGAGTCAAAATTAGGACCCTGACCCTCAGGCTGCTGCTCTTAAGATACTCAAATCGGCCTTTGCAGGGAAATATTGAGAGATGGGTATTTTTTTCTGCTCCTTCCGCACTGAGCCCTGAGGTTATGGTCATGGCAAGTCTTCAGGGGCTTGTTAAAAACGGTTTCTTTGTGGGGTGCCTGGGTGGCTCAGTCACTTAAGCATCTGACTCTTGATTTTGGCTCAGGTCATGATTGTAAGGTTGTAAGATTGAGCCCTGAATCAGGCTTCCTGCTCTGCACTGGGCATGGAGCCTGCTTAAGATTTTCTCTCTCCCTCTCCCTCTACCTCTCACCCACCTCTAACAAAAAAAAACAAACAAAAAACCAAACCAAAACAACAACAACAGCAACAACAACAACAACAAAACCCTGTTTCTTTGTTTGCTATGGTCTTGGGGATTTTGAGAACCCAAGCCATACTGGCTTTCAGAGCTATGTGTTTTGGGAACCAAGCCCAAGACACAAGATACTTTGCTTTCAACCCTACCTCTTTGACAAGAACCATTTCACATTTTTGTGTCTATTAATTACAACACACCACTTCTGGCACAAAATTCATAGTAGTGCTTAGTATCCTTTGGTTGTAAATAACAGAAAATCTCCCCCAAACTGGTTTACTTATAGAGTAAATTTATTGTTCAAGTTAATATAATCCCCAAATAGCACTGGATTAGATTATGCAAATATAACAAAGTTTAATTGACAGTCTTTTACCTTGTGTATTAGGGTTTTTGAACTTGGAACACTCTTCATGAAGATATCTATCTTAACTTCTTCATTTTCTTCATTTTTGTCAAAGGTTACTTTTTCAATGAGCTCTTACCTAAGCACAAACATTTCCTATCTTTTTTTATTAGTTTTATTGATATAATCCATATATCATAAATTTGCCCTTTTTAAGGTACAATTAAATAATTTTTATTATATTCACAAGTATATGCAACCATCACCACAGTCTATTTTGAATATTTCATTACCTCAAAAAGATTAGCCCAGTGATGGGTGTTAAGGAGGGCACGTACTGCATGGAGCACTGGGTGTTATATGAACACAATGGATCGTGGATCACCACATCAAAAACTAATGATGCATTGTATGGTGACTAACATAACATAATAAAATTAAAAAAAAAAAAGAAATCCTGTACCCTTTAAATATCACTCTCTTATCTACATTTCCCCCACTCCAGCCCTAAGCAACTGTGAATTTACTTTCTGTCTCTATAGATTTCCGAGTTCTGGACTTTCATAAGAATGAGGTCACATAGTACATGGTCCTTTGTGACTGGCTTTTTTCACTTAGCATAATGTATTCAAGTTTCATTTTTATTCTAGCATATGTAAAGTGATAACTCCTTATGGTTTTGATTTGCATTTTTCTGATAACTAATGATACTGAGCATATTTTTATGTGTTTATTTCATATGCTTATTGGCCATTTGTGTAGCTTAGGAGAAATGACTTTATCCATTTTTTAATTGGGTTAATTGTCTTTTTATTATTGAATTGTTAGAGATTTTTATGTATTTTAAATACAGGTCTCTAATCAGACATATAATCTGCAATATTTTCTCCCATATTGTGTGTTGTCTTTCTATTTTCTTGGTGGTGCCTTTTGAAGTGTAAGTCTTATTTTGATCAAGTCTAATTTGTCTATTTTTGCTGTTGTTGCTGCTTACACTTTTGGTGTCACACTTAGGAATTTTTTTGCAAGTTCAAGGTCATGAAGATTTATCCCTCTGTTTTCTTCTAGGAGTTTTATAAAAGTTTTTGCTCTTACACTTATAATGTGAATAACACATAATGTGTAATTTTTTATAATAATTTTGTATATAGTGTAAATAAGGGTCCAACTTTATTCTTTTGCTTGTGCTTATCCAGTTGTCCCAGAAACATTTCTTGAAAACACTATTCATCCAATATTAAACAATATTGCTATCCTTATTGAAAATCAATTGACCATAGATGTGTGGTTTTGTCTCTGGACTCTCAGTTTTATTTTACACACACACACACACACACACACACACACACACACACGTGTCAGTACCACACTGTCTGGATTACTGTTGATCTATGAGTTTTGATCAGGAAGTGTGAGTCCTCTCAATTTATTCTTCTTTTTCATAATTGTTTTGGCTTTTTTACATCCTTTTATTCAGTATAGATTTTAGAATCAGCTTGTCAATTTCTATAAAGAAGTGAGCTGGGATTATTGTAACTGTGCTGAGTCTGTAGATTAGTTTGAGGAGTATTGTCACATAGCAACGTTAAGACTTCCAACCTATGAACATGAGATGTTTTCCTATTTATTTAGATATTCTTTAACTTCTTTAAACAATGTATTACAGTTTTCAGAACATAAGTTTAACACTGTTTTGTTCAATTTATTCCTATTTATTCCTTTTGTTAAAATTCCTATTATTCCTTTTGTTAAATTTATTTCTAAGTGTTTTATTCATTTTGATACAATGTTAATGGAGTTGAGTTCTTCATTTATTTTATCATATAGTTCAAAGCAAGTACATCAAAATGTAATTGATTTTTGTATATTGGCTGTATATCCTTCAACCCTGCTGAGCGCATACATTAGTTCTAATAATATTTAGTGGATTCCTTAAGGTGTTCTGTACAAAATATCAGGCCATCTGTGAATAGAAATAGCTTTACTTCTTTTAAAATTTGAATGTCTTATTTATTTTCCTTGCCTAATTTTTCTGGCTGGAACATGTCTTGTTCCCAAGCTTAGGAATAAATCATCTAGTTTTTCACCATTAAATATGTTTGCTGTGGATTTTTCATTGATGATTTTTAGCAGGTTGAGGAAGATCCCTTACATTATTACTTTCTTTACTGTTTTTATCATGAAAGAGCTTTAGGTTTTGTCAAATATTTTTCTGCACCTGCTAAGATGATAATGTGAATTCTGGTTTTTGTTCTATTAATAAGAAATATTACACACATAGATCTTTCATATGAAAAGCCATCCTGCATCACAAAGATAAATCCAACTTGGTCATGGTGAATAATTCTTTTTATATGATGCTGGATTAAATTTTCAAATATTTTGTTTAGAATGTCTGCCTCCATATTCATGAGAGATATTGTTCTGTAGTTTTATTTTCTTGTGATGTCATTGATTTTGTTATGAGAGGAATAGACTAAGTTGGGAAATCTTTTATAAAGAATTAGAATTAATTTTTCTTTTAAAGTTTGGTAGTTTCTTTTAAAGTTTGGTAGTTTCTTTTAAAGTTTGGTA